>NW_007102538.1:120855-442262 GCF_000164805.1 Carlito syrichta | reverse complement strand
TCCCTCTCTCCCTCTCTCCCTGTCTCCATCCCTCCTTCCCGAGTTGCACAATTGCCTGTTATGGCAGCTGAGGAAGCTGAGTGGTACCTAGGGCTGACCTTGCGCCGGCCTGGTGCTGACCTATCCTGTGTCCTGTTCTGGCCATGGTGTCTGCAGCTCTGAGGGCTCTCCTCACTAAGTCTGCCTGTCTCCAGACGCAGCAGACTGTTGGCTTAGAGCTGTCAGCATGATATCCCTCTTGAAAATGTACTTTTCATCTTTATGCCTAAGTGAGAGTTGTCTCATTTCCCTTCACTAGCACCTGGAGGCCTCTTGCGCTCCAGGTGTGTTACTTGGTCAGAGTATAGGGACCCTGGGTCTCTGCTCAGTGAGGGCTCTGATTCCAGTGGCCTCCGAGGGCAGGCGTGGGTGCAAGGTGGTCGCTCTGCAGTGTGCGTCGTTTCTATGCAAGCCTTGACTGAGCGCTAGCCCAGTGGAGTTCTGAGAGAGAGATGCAGATAATCTGTCCACAGGGAGGAATTGGGGAGGGGTATGTGTGAGAGTGTGCATGTGTGCATACAAACACATTTCTGCCTGCACACACGTGCACACACACTGACACAGAAGCACTGAGGAATGTGAAGGGCATGTGTTCTGTGGGATAGGTGTATTTATTTTCTGGCTGCAAAGTAGATCAGGAGACATTTCCTGGAGGAAGTGGCTTTTGAGTTAGATCTTGCAGTACTGAAGCCAAAGTTTTGGAGGAAAATCACAAAACATAGAAAGTAGCATAAGAGGTGGAATGTTTGTGAAGAGAGTGTTTGACTGTGAGCCCTCATGTGGCCTCCTGGAGCAGTAATGTGCGTGTCATGCATGGCAGCGCTGAGTCTGGGCAGGCCGGCTTATGTCTGTTCTGGAAGGAAGCACTCTTGAGCGCTAAACCTTGTCCGAGGCCTCCTAAGAACTGCCAGTCCACGGCATGGACCGGGATTTCCCACCAGGTCATCCTTCAAAGCTCATTGTCTCTGTCTCTAGAATGGGGACCACAATCCAATCTGCCTTCCAGGATGGTGGTTGTGGTGCGGACACTCAGCTAGCCTCATTTCACAGCTTGGCATCAGGGGGCTTTAGTCAGTCTTATTAGTGTGTGCCTTTAGAAAGTTGTTTTTCTTCTGAGTCAGTTTCTCTTCTGCAGGAACATGTTGGGGACCCAGTGGGCTATCAGGGGGCTTTAGTCAGTCTTATTAGTGTGTGCCTTTAGAAAGTTGTTTTTCTTCTGAGTCAGTTTCTCTTCTGCAGGAACATGTTGGGGACCCAGTGGGCTCACCAGCCCTACGCCTGGGGTCTAACAACTCAGACTTTAACCCGGGCTCCTCAGTGAATCAGGTGCTCCAGAGTGGTGTCACTTGTGGGAACATGAGGAACACGCCTTCGCATGTGGGGTGGTCACGCCTGTGTGGTCCCACCTAGGCCGATGCTATAGCTGTCCTGGTGATCCTGACCCATCTGTTGGGGTCTACCCGTCCTTTTGGTTCTCAGTCTTCTTCTCTTTGGGACTCTTGGCACTTGTCACAATGTCTGGGCTGCGTGGAAGAGGCGGGACTTTCCTCAGGCTGTCAGCACAGAGCAGCCTCAGGGTACGGACACCTGCTTGCAGTGCCCAGACTTGGACGTGAGGTGGTGCCTGCAGCATTTACAGCCACTTGCTCCTGCTCCCTCCTCTCAGAACCTCCTCCCCTGGTTGCCTCAGTGGGGGTGTTGGTACCAGGCCTATAAATTTTGTGGCCAATTAGAGGGAGAGAGAAGAGGCAGTAGGGAGGAGAGTATGTCATGGAAAGACCTTGAGGTGAGTGGGCATCTATCACAGGTGTCTCTCTGGGGGGTTTGTTCTGCCTCCTTCTCCTAATGCAGGGCATTCTTGGTTCTCTAGTTGTTTCCTGATCAGGATTAATTACATCCACGGGCAGGGGACGTGGACTCTGGGTGCCCATCTGTCTACTCAGGGTGGGCTATAGCCTCTCCTGTGTGGCCCTGGGACTTGACTGAGGTGATCTTATGTTTCAGACCACAGCCAGCTTCTGGGCCGAGGTTGAGCCTGGTTCTCCTAAGAGGGTCCAGCCCATCTGGGCCCCAGAGGAAAGTCTGGGCTTACAGACAGACGCTGTCAGGTTTTCTGGCGGTGCCAGCCTAGTGCGGGATTACCCCCTGGTTGGGGCACTGGTTACTCTGTAGGGGTGAAGGCAGGCTGTGGCTGAGGCTAGGTCCTACTCATGGTGGGTGGCCTGGTCACGCTCCCCCAAGGCAGAACCCTCTGAGCAAGGACATGGCTGCTCCGCTGCTGTGCAGGGTCTAGCCTCAGCTGTCGCTGGGATCTGAGGGTGCTGGCCAGGGTGCTTCAGCCAGCTTGTGCCTCTTTCAGCAAGATGAGATGCCATTAATATTTCACACCCAGACTGTTTCCTTGCATGTTTTGCATTTCCATATTTAAAATGGCATTTACATATTCATGGGTTTTTAAATAAGTTTTTATTGTTAAGGGATGTGGAAGTGGATAAAATGTGAAACTCCCCCTTTTATTCAAGCACTAGAAAAAAATTTCATCCCCAAATGCAATCACTTTCTGAATGGTTAGTTCTGTAGCAGTTACCATAGGAGATTGTTCCAGAAGCCATTGGGTCCCAGGGTTATTTAGCTGGCCTGCCCAGCCCTCCCCAGTGTGCAGAGGCTGGCCAGTGCTGATGCTGTTTTTTCCTTACCTGCAGCCACTGAGGACTTGTCACTCTTCTGCTTTTCTTCTAGTATGGACCTGGCCTTGCTCTGGGACCTGGGGACAGCTCTCACCTATGCTACCTGTTGCCCTCTTGGAGGAAGCATCTAAGGCAGATGAGGCTCTTAGTTTTGGGAGTGGTTGAGCCTGGCTCGGGGCCTCCCTTGTGGTCTCTTATGGAGAGGATGCAGCTCATGCCAGGGATGTCTGACCTCTTTCTTCCCTTCTCCTCCCACCCTCTAGTGTCAGAGGTGCCTCTGTCATTTGGTGTCCTGCACCGAGTGACCGCTGTGCTTCCGTCTCTGAGTCAGCCTTGGTGCTGTGCCCCCTTTCTGAGTGGTAGGGAGAGGTGCCGGCCTCCTTCTTCCTGCAGGGTCATTAGGTGTGTCCCATGTGAACATGTGTGAGGGCTGACGGGGCTGTTGGAAGGGATGCTGTTTCACTCTTCTATGTTCGGGCACTAGTGAGTGTGGCTGAGCCTTTGCTTCTGGGATGTTGGCCTGGTGGGCCCCCGGGGGAAGACACTGAGGACTGACGAGAGTGAGACACCTCTGGAGGGGCATCCACATGGCCTCTGGGTTTTGGAATCTGTGTGGGTCTGGGCTTGAGCCAAGCACAGGTCACTGAAGCAAGCAGGTCCTTCAGGGGAGGGACTGAGGGCTTTGGAACCTACAGAAGCATAGCCACGTCCCCCTGGTCCGTGGTTTGGTGCGTGATAGAGGTGCAGGTCATGGGCTCTACAGGGTCTGATGAAAAGACCATCGAGCTAGAGGGTCCTATAGAATCCGGGGAAGCTAAGGCCTAGAGAAGGGTAGAGACTCCACTCTGGGTCACTGATGGAGTAAAACCTAGAATACAGATTTTTCTAATCTCTTATTATTTTTCACTTTTACCTTTTAAAACATGGAATTATTTTTTCTTATCTCTGACAGGTTTGAATAGCCCATAGAACCTTAGACACCTTATACGAAGGTCAGAAGTAAATGTGACACCGAGCTGTAGCTGACATGTCTCAAAGACCTTCCTGTTGGCCCATGCTGGAGCACTACTGGGCTGAAGTCTCCCGAAGCATGGCTTACCGCATACCCTCATGGCCTTGAAGGACAGTGCCTGGGTTCTTCTGGGAGTTCTCAGCAATCTCTCTTGGCCCCATCCCGGCCCCGGCAGCTTCTTTCAGCATGTGTGTAGTCATTTTCACACTCTCAGTGTTGTGGTCAGTTGCCCATGGCTGGCTCGTCTAGAGACCAGAGGCACGACGTAGCACCCTCTGGGCCATTGCCAAGGCTGGGAGGGTTGGCTACACTGACTGAGAGCAGGCGGGACCCCGGCTGTGGCCTGGGATGCGGCAGCCCTCCTTTCCTAGCGAATCTTGGCCTGCAGCCTGTGAGCCCAGAGGACGGTGGTTCTGGAGGCTGGCCACGAGTGCGTCTCTGGCCCAGGTGGTTGAGTGCTGTTGCTGGAGAGAAAAAGGAGCGGACAGAGCCCGGTAGCTCAGGCCAGCAGGTGGCGTGAGCAGCTCACTGGGGCAGTGTGCACTCCAGGACCAGGGCTCAGGGTGCGTCCACTGGGTGAGGCTCTGCTCAGGGGGTTGGGGCATCCAGTGCCTTTCCCTTTCTTGACTCCCGAGGAGCTGCGGTGCTCCAGGGCCTCTTGGAGCCTACTTTCCAAGGTTCTGTTGGTGTGTGACCCTCCCTCACAGTCCTCGCCCTGCTGGGTGGGCTGACCACGTGTGGGAAGTTGAGACTGAGACAGAGTCACCTGATTTTTCTCCCTCCCTGCCTGTCTCTGGGATGTTTGCTCGTGAGGGGGAGACTGTGCTTGTCCTGACTGGGATCCCAGGCCTCAGCGATGATGGATGGCAACTCTCCCATGTCCTCAGCTTCTTGGAATTGCTGCTGCTTTTTCGTCTGGAAAATCGGGCCCATGACTTCTGCTTTGCATGATTGTTGGAGAACTGGAGATCATGGAAGTTTCTGACACCAGTGGGGACTAAGGGAATGGCAGCTGTTGTCACCAGTAGAGGAACTTGTTACTGGGTTCTCTGCTGACTGTTCCTTTCACTTGTCTCTGAGCATAGTTTCCTTATCTATAACAGATTTAACTCCAACCTTCTCAGGGTTCTTTGAAGGTTAAGTACAACCCTACACGTGGGAGGTGCTGGATAAGTAGTGATATGCTGGTATCTTCATTTCAGTCTTAATCAGTCCCTGGGGCCTTGGGGTGTTCCAACAGAGGTGATGAGCCAGGTGACGTGGAATCCGGAAGGTGACCCTGTAGGCAAATCCTCACTTGCTTCCTTGCCCTGAGCTCGACTTGATCTTAATAAGCTAGAAATGTGAGTTTGGCATGCATGTCCCAAATTCCCACCTCTCCATGTGGTTTCCCTTCGGTTTTGTCAATAAAATCTTTTTTAACCTCTCCATGCTGAAGTACTTATTTCCCCTGGCCACTTGGTTGCAGTGCCTGCCTCGCAGCAGTTCTGAGGATGCCTCACTTCATTTGGCTGAATGGGCTCTGGTCTGAGTAGGCGCCTGTCCAGGCAATGGCTGGAAACGCTGCCGCAGCGTCGGAGCTGGCAGGCTCAGTGTGGACAGAGAACGTAGGACTGGTGGGTCAGGGAAGAGTGTGCCACCCTGGGTGGCTGATATGTGCCCCTTCCTTTTTTCGTTACCTTTCGAAACCTGTGTTACACTCTTCTGCATTCTCTCAATCCTCTGTGGCAAGCTGTACAACTTAAAAAAAATAAGCTGTGACGTTTCCTTCCCACCCTCCATAAAAAATCTTTGTAACATCAATCACGGTGAGGCTCATCGGGGTTAGCATCAGATGGTTAGAGTCTGGGGAGGGGTGGTGGGGAGGGCATGGCCCTGGATGGTGGGCCCATAACTCACTGCTCTGAGCTCTGTGACCAGGATGGCGGTGTCTGGCACAGAAATGCTTTGTCGTGACTGTGAGCTTGTGGACCTCGTACAGTTGTCCTGCACGCTGCCTGCCTGGCTCCCCCTCTGTGGAACCTCCAGGGTCAGGGAGCACTGTCCAGAATCCAGGAGCCAGGGTGACTTTACCTGAGAAGTTCCCATTCTGATCATGGGTCCAACCTTTTTTGGGAACCTGAGGAGGCGTTTTAGAGGTGGCCCGGGGACTGCTGAGAAAGCTCATCTCTTTCTGATTGAGGCTTTCGGGCACTGCCATGGCACAGATCCATCTGTGCCTGGACAAAGATGGTGTTGGTCAGCTCTCTCTGAGGTGTTGAAGTCTGAGAAGGGCCAGGGATGGTGTGTGTGTCAGTTGCAAAAAGGGAAGGGGGAGGAAGTATGTGGAGTCGCGTGCAGCCATTACTCGTACGGAGGTAGTGGCTGAGGAGAATAGCGGTGCATACATGTCGCTGTGCAACATTTGTTAAAGCATAGAGAACGCCCAGTCTCAGCACCCCACATAAGGAAATAGTGTCTGGAGAGCCATTTATATTTGAGAAGGGGGCATCTGGGCCACTTCTGTCCTTTTGCAGTGAATGTCTGTATTGGCCTCCAATGAAGGTGAGATTGGAGTCCAGATTTCCTCAGACTTTTGGGAGAGAAAACAGAAATAAATAATTGAGTGGTGTTGCTTATTATTTTAAGACGAGAACAAGGGCCCTTGTTGCTTGGTCTCTAAATTTTTTGGTGCCCTAAACTTCCATTTTCTTGCTTATTTGGAAGGGGCTTATGTGAGCTTAGCCCTGGGCACACCCTGCACACCCTGCAGCACGAGTCCGGAGAAGGGCCGCGGCTGCTGGGAGTTGCTGGCTCTCTGGGAAGACTGAGGCGGGGCACCCAGTCCGCGAGGCCTCCTTACTCGTGTCCGGTCAGCAGCCTCTTGTGGTTACTTCCCTCACGTTTCCTGGTAGCTCTTCTTGAACTTTGTTAGCCCTGACCCAGGAGCTTTCTCCTCAACTGTAAAGCTGGCCGCTGCTGGCTCTTTTTCACACACAAGCCTGGGAAACATACATACTGATGATTGATGTACGAGTGCGGAGATGTTGTCAGGCAACTTGAGTACGCTTTTCCTTCCCCACTTTGGCAGAACATAAAATCAGCTTGTGTCGCCTCCTGCGCAGTGGCCTCGGCCACTCTACCCAGATGAGATGGGCTGGTGGTGAGGTGGCACAGCTGGGGTCGAGACCCCTCTCTGAGGAGTGCACCTGGCTCAGGGTCTGTCTGTTGGAGAACAGGGGCTTCCGGAGGGTGGATGTTTGGGGCATTTGAGTAGACTTGGTCCAAGGGAGGGCACTGGTACGTGCCATTGTCGAGGACTCATGTTGGTGCTGTCTACCTCAGCAGGTTCTCTCTAGATCCTGTTATAAAACTGGGTAACACAGAGTAGGAACAAAGAAACATACATTTACTATGCACTTGTGGGTGCCAGGAACTTCCATATGTAACTTCCCCAGACCCTTGCACTAACTCTGCATGCTAGGTGGTGTGCCTCCTGTTTTGCAGCAGTTTCCCCAAGGTCATGGAGCTGGTTCAGGCTGGTGTCTGATTGTGAGCTTAGGGCTGGCAGTCTTCTAAGCCTGTGTGTAGCCTCCCATCACACTGTCTCCTACTGGGCAGTACTTTTTCTTTTCCTTTCTTTCTCTTTTTTTTGAGTCAGAGTCTCACTCTGTCACCCACGCTGGAGTGCAGTGGCACACTCATGGCCACCATAGCCTCGACCTGCTGGGCTCAGGTGATCCCACTGCCTCAGCCTTCTAGGTAGCTGGAACCACAGGCATGTGTCACCATGCCCAGTTAATTTTATGATTTATTGTAGAGATGAGATCTGGTCAAGTTGCCCAGGCTGGTCTTGAACCCCTGGGCTCAGGCAGTCATCTTGTTTCCACCTCCCGAAGTGCTAGGATTATAGGTGTGAGCCACCACATTTGGCTGGCAGTGGTTTTTGAAGCTTGATTAGCTATGAGTTATTTTCTTGGGTCATAAGACCTCCATTGCTGACCCTTTTTAATACTGTGGCCAAGAAGCACAGTTTAGAAGAGTCTGTAGAAAGAACAATATTGACTTCACTGTGACTAGATGATGTTGGTCAGTGTCTTGGCAATTTCGAATGTCTCTTTAAACCTCATTGTGCTTGGTGTGAACTGGAGAGGGTTCAGTTGTATGGTCCGGATCTTGACCATCTTCCCAAGTGCCAGGATTTCACAGGTTCTTGCCTAGTTGCTTGCAAATTATTTTGGGGAAAAGAACCTAAAAGTGGAGATTCTTGGGACTCATCTCCTAGAAGCTCATATTCAAGACTCTTTGCTAAGTATGTTTCCCTCTTCATGAAGACATTTTTCGCTTGTGTTCTGGTAAGTACACACACATCATTGCAAGAGCTGATGGGTAAGAATTCATCATGTCATCTGCCACAGGTTGGACTCCTACCACCCGAACATGCTGGACATCCTCCTTTCTCTTCACCAGCATTTCTCTAGCTTTTTGGTTTCAGGACCCCTTAACACCAAACAATTATTGAGAATAAAGAGCTTTTTATTTGTGGGGGAGGGGGGACTGTCAGATCTATCAGTATTTACCATTTTTGGAAATTATAAGATTATTTATAATTATATTTATAATCTCACTAGACAACTAATTGCATGTTAGCATAAATGTATTTATGAAAAATTTATTTTCCAAAACTAAACAAGATTTAGTGAGAAGAATGACTTTTCTTTTTTTAAACATTTTTGCAAGTCTCTTCAGTGTTGACATAGAAGAGAGCAGGGTTCTCATGTCTGTGTCTGCTGTGTTCTGTTTTGCTGGAATCTGTGGAGTAAGTCTGGCCTCACACAGACATGCAGTTGGAGTATGGAGAGCCTGGTGGGTCCAAGAGCCCCACATGTAGGTGGTCCTCAGTAGGGCCTTCTGTGCAGGTGCAGGTTTAAGGCATTGGTGTTCGCTATTCTTTGACACTTCTTATGACGAGTTCTGCTTTTCTGGGTGGGGTCTGTTCAGAATTCTTATTTGAGTGTAGAGTGTGTTTTGTTGTGTTCTTTGGAATTCAAGAATGTCAGTCATTAAACATCTGGGAAGATGTCCCCAGTTTTGGCTTTTCTTGGGAAACTATAACTTTTGTCTCATAGAATAGGCCTGTTGTGTAGCATGCCAGCATGACTGAAGGAGGGTAACTGAGCTTGCAAGCAGCAGAACTGGCTTTTCTTCAAGTGTTCTTATCTTAAGATGAGCAACAGGGAAAGGTCCCCTGGGCTTGAGCCTAAAGCTGCTCTCTTGGAGCCTGAGCGTCTGAGACTGGTCCTTCATGAGAGAGGGTGGGCCTCCTCAGAGATGAGTATAGCTGTTGAACACACCTGGGCCTGTTTGAATGAGCAGATTTTCCTTTTTGTTGTGGTAGAGAAGCTCATTTCTTATTATTTGTCAAATATCTCCATGTTAAAAACAAGTAAGAAGCTAGATACTTTCACACGACGATCAGGCACAAGGCAAGGATGTCCCTCTCACTGGTCCTATTCACTGTAAGTTTTAGCTAATCCTGTAGGACAAGAAAAGGGAATAAAAGGCATACAAGAAAAGGAAATATAGGGAAGAGATCAATAAAACTGTCTTTGTTTGCAGATGACATGATTGTCTATGCATAAAATCAGAGAATTAACAAAAAAAATCTTGTAGAATAAGCAGTTATAGCAAGGTTGCAGGATACAGGCTTACTGTACACGTTAGATGCTTTTTTTACGTACCAGCAATGGGCAATTGGAATTTGAAATCAAAAGCACACGACCATTTACATTGGCTCCAAAAAATACTTAGATACAAATATGTACAACACATATATGAAGAAATTTTAAAACTCTGATGAAAGAAACCAAAGATATAAATAATATATTTTTCCAAACTTGATCTGTAGATTTAGTATAGTCCCAGTCAAAATCTTAGCAAGTTATTTTATGGATATCAACAGATTCAGAAGTTTATATGGAAAGGCATAAGACTCACAATGGCTCATATAACTTTGAAGAATAGGGTTAGAGAACTGACACTACCCAACTTTAAGATTTAGTATACAGTTGGCAAATATTTTTTCCCATTTTGTGGGCTGTCTCCCCACTCTCTTGATGGGTTCTTTTGCTTTGCAGAAGCTTTTCAGTTTGATGAGGTCCCACTTGTCTGTCTTATCTCTTATGGCATGGGCACTTGGGGTTTTGATCAGGAATTGGTTGCCAGTTCCAATTTCCATAAGGATGTCTCCTGCATTTTCTAAGTTTCTTATAGTTTGAAGTTTTATGTTTAGTTTTTGATCCATTTAGAGTTGATTTTTGTGTGTGGTAATAGGTAGGGTTCCTGTTTCTATCTTCTGCATGTAGTCAGTCAGTTTTCCCAGCACCATTTACTGAATAGGTTCTCTTCTCCCCAGTGGTTGTTGGTGGTGGCTTTTTCAAAGATGAGTTGGTTGAGAAATTGAGGTTTTACTTCCAGAATCTCTGTCCTGTTCCATTGATCCATATGTCTATTCTTGTACCAATATCAGATTGTTTTGATTACTGAACCTTATAGTAAAGCTTAAAGTCTGGAAGTGTGATACCTCCTGCTTTGTTTCTTTTGGTGAGAATTATTTTGGCTATTTGTGGTCATTTATATTTCCGTATGAATTTCTGTATTATCATTTCCAGGTCTGAAAAGAATGCTGTTGGTAATTTAATGGGTATTTCATTGAATCTGTAGATTGCCTTTGGTAGGATGTACATCTTAACAATGTTGACTCTTCCTATCCATGAGCCTGGAATATTTTTCCATTTGTTTGTGTCTTCTTGCATTTCTTTGAGCAGTGTTTTGTAGTTTTCACTGAAAAGGTCTTTGACTTCTCTGGAAGAAGCCAAGGTATCTCATTTTTTTGTGGTTATTGTGAACGGGATGGTGCTTTTTATTAGGTTCTCTGCCTGCTTGTTGTTGGTGTATAAGAATGCAACTGTCTTTTGCACAATTATTTTGTACCCCAAGACTTTGCCAAAGTCCTTTATCAGTGGAAGTAGGTTTTTGACAGATTCTCTTGGGGTTTTGGGGTACAGCTACGGTAATCAAGACAGTGGGAGAACAAGCAAGTAAATCAGTAGAACAGGTTGGAGGCCCTGCAATAGACCCACCCACATAGAGTCGACTGACCTTTGACAAAGGAGCAAAGGCAATTCAATGGAAAATAGTCTTTTTAGCAAATGGTGCTGGAGTAACTGGATACCCACAGGAAGAAGAATCTAAACACAGATCTTATACCTTTTACAAAAGTTAATTCAGGATGGCTCATAGACCTAAATTTGAAAGACAAATCTTTTAAACTCCCAGAAGATAACGGGAAAGTCTAGCTGACCTTCAAGCTTGATGGTGACTTTTAATATACAAAGGCACAATCTGTGAAAGAATTACTGGACCTCACTAAAATTAGAAATTTCTGCCCTGCAAAAAACATTGTCAAGAGGATGAAAAGAGAAGCCACAAAGTAGGAGAAAATATTTTTCTTCTTAATGTCACACAAAAGACATGTTAGATAAAGGACTGTTATTCAAAATGTAAAAAGAACTCTTAGAATTCAACAGTAAGAAAGCAGACAACCCAGTTAAAAAGCGGCCAAGAGATCTGAACAGACATCTTACCAAAGAAGATGTACAGATGACATATATGCATATGAAAAGATGTTTAACATCATATGTCATTAGGGAATTGCAATTTAAAACAACCAGATATTACTGCATACTGTTAGAATGTCTAAAACTGAAAACACTGACACCACCGAATGCTGGCGAGTATGTGGAACAACAGGAACTCATTTATTGCTGGTGGGAATGCAAAATGGTATAGCCACTTTGAAGGACAGTTTGGCAGTTTCTTAGAAAACGAAACATACTTTTACCATACAGTCCAGCAGTTATACACCTTGGAGTTTGTCCAAATGAACTGGAAACTTATGTCCACACAGAAACCTGCACATAAGTGTTTATAGTAGCTTTATTCATGATTACCAAAACTTGGAAGCAACTGAGATGTCTTAGTCTGTTTTTGTGTTGTTATTAAAGGAATACTTGAGGCTGCGTAACTTATAAAGAAAAGAGGTTTATTTGGCTCAAGGTTCTGCAGACAGTCCAGCAAGCATGTGCCAGCATCTGCCTCTGGTAAGGGCCTCAGGCTGCTTCCACTCATGGTGGAAGGGGATGGAAAGCCAGTGTACAGAGATCACATGGCAAGAGAGGGCACAGGTGCCAGGAACAATCACCTTTCATGGGAACTAAGAGTAGTAACTTATTACTGGTGAGTCTCAGCCTGTTCATGAGGGATCTGCCCCTGTGACCCAGATATCTCAAATTAGGCCCCATTTAAACCGGCAGGCATCAAATTTCAACTTGAGATTTGGAGGAGGTCAAACAAACCAAAGTATGTTCTTTGATAGCTGAATGGATAAATAAACTGAGGTATGTTCATTTGATGGAATATTATTCTGCACTAAAAAGAAATGAGCTATCAAACTGTGGGAAAACAGAAGAAGCTTAAATGTATATACACAGTGAAAGAAGACAATCTGAAAATGCTGCCTACTGTAGGATTCCAACTGTATCACATTCCGGAAAAGGCAAAACTGTAGACACAGTAAAAAGATCAGTCGTCGTCAGGGGTTTGGAGAAGGAAGAGATGACTAAGCAAACTCAGATAATTTTAGGGCAGTGAAACTATCCTATGAGACAGTAATGGTGGACACGTGCCATTATACATTTGTCCAAATCCACAGAATGTATAACACAAGTGATCTGTAGTGTAAACTGTAGACTGCAGTTAACAGTCACATGTCCATGTTGGCTTGCCAATTGTAACAAAGGTAGGTACTGATGCAAGGTGTTAATAAATGGGGGAAACTGGTTGCAGGGTGGGAGCTATGAGAGACCTCTTTGTAATTTCTGCTCAGGTTTTCTGTAAACCTAAAACTGCTCTGAAAAATAATGTCTGTAATTTTAAAACAAATTGGCAAGTAAGTTGGAGCTAGAGAAAGAGCTATCCGAAGGGTCAGATTCTTGAGACAAATGCACACAGATCTGTCCTTTCTCCTGAGTCTGCGGAGCTTTGCTGGTAGCATGGAGAAGTGAGACTGTGCTGAGTGTTGGGAGACATGAGTTTCAGCGCTGAGGCTGAGCTTCATGGCAGGATCCATGAGGCAGATCCCTTCACCATCCTCTTCATTGAAAACACTTGACCACCCCCAGGGTGGGACTGATGGTGAGTGTGCGTGGTCAGGCCCAGAGACACGTGTGCGGGGCATCACAGGACTTCTGTGACTGCCAGTTGCTGTTTATAGGAAGCAAGTCCATGTCATGACCAGAGAGACCCTGGGAAGAGGTGGCTGTCAGGCCTTGCTGCACTTCCCATCCCCAGAGTGACACCAGCTCCAGGAGCTGGGGTGGGGGAGGGAGGAAGGAGGCAACAGGGAGCCCAGGGTCCCCCTGGGGAAGTGAGTGGGCCTGGGGGCCTGAGCTGCTCTCAGTGGCTGCCCTTCAGATCAAAAACTGGGGGCCCAGCTGGTGCAGGCCGGAGTATTCCAGCCTGCACCAGCAGGATGAGCTGGGAGGACTTCAGCAAGGACATCATCAGTGCCTGTGTGGATGTCCCCCGGGACTGACAGGGCTCAGCAGGGAAGCAGAAACAGTGCTTTGAATTTTAAATTGGTCAAGTTCCTTTCCATTTCACAGTCTCCCTGCTCCTTGTCTGTTTCTGCTGCAAAGAGCCCAGGGGGTTAGTGTCCTCTCATCTCCGTGGTCTGCTAATTTTACTGCCTTTCCATATTTTCTCACCATAAATGCAACTGATTTTATAATGTTTAAACTGCTTTTAATATAGCCTCTCTTAACAAGCTAGAGAAATGAGGGAGAATGTGCCTCGCCAGACCTTTGAACACTTGTCCCTTACATTTTTAAACGTTTGGGCCAGGATGTCTTTGGAGATTCCTGAGATACCTAGGATGAGTATCTGCGTGTGCATGGGGTCCGCCTTGGGGCCTAAAGGAGGCTGACATCCTTCTCGTCCCTTTTGGAAGCTCGTAGTGCAGATTATCAACCTAGAAGAGTCAAAAGGGTCAGCATCTAGTTTAAGGAGAGTTCATTCAAAAACGAAGTTTGAGGATGGCAGCCCGGGAAGCATAGATTCCAAAGAATAGAAATCAGTGTTCCGAAGTGTAGATGTTTGTAATTGTTTCGGGAAAATGACTAGGGAAGCTTAACAGAATTTTAACATCTTTCCGTGGGAGGCTTAATGCATGGTTACAATGATCTGATTAGTTGAGGTGCCCTTCTTTTTGCAAAAGGTTGATTTAACATTCCACGTTGAGGATGTAATAGTCATGGGGTCTTGGGCAACATCTGGTCCAAGTTGGTATAAGACAATAAAAGAGACAGTTCATATAACAAAGACCGTTGGTAGAAGCGGGGAGGTTTCGTCTCTGTTAGTCATTTACAGAACACGAACAATGAGGGCGAGAATTAATCTGCGAAAAAGAGAATTGCAAGCATGCTGCATGACTTAGTCTCCAGGGCTTGACTTAGTCTCCAGGGCTTGACTTAGTCTCCAGGGCTTACCTTCCCCCTAAATAGTAAATTTAGAGAGTTCTGAAATTTTATTTTATTTTACAAGGAGGAGCAATAGGACATACCTTTATGATTTGAGTTTATGTTTGGAAACTGTATGGTTCTAGAGAGAGGTCCAAGGTCAGGGATGCCTGCCCTCCTTTCCCAGGCATGTGTCTCACGAAGCAGAGAGTTAAACTCTGGACTCTGGCGTTGCTTTTTCATTCCAGACTCCTTGGGTCTGTTCACTCAGTAGCCCATTGGTGAGCTGTTTGAAGGGGGGAGGACTGAAATAGAGCACAGAGCGGGCTGGACTTGGAGACCTTGCGTTGATTTTCTGTGTATCTAGGCCAGTTCCTCTCCAGCCCCAGAATGTGGTGACTTCCATGTGGAAATCACCTGGATACTGCAGGCATAGCTTCTTGGACTTCTTAGGTGAGCTTGATGGCTGCACCTAGATAGTCACCTGCTGGGGATGGGAGTGGGCTGGGGAATGAAACCCAGGATAGCTGCCCCAAGAGGGATGTTTGGTCTCCTGACATTGTGAAGGTGGTTTTGACACTGAAGGGACCCTACCAGGTAGCATTTCCTGGGCCCATGTGGTGTCTATGTCTGATGCTTGCCCTTGCCTACACTGTGCTTACCCCTGGTCCTCAGTCCTGCCTCCTCTTCCTACACAGTGGGAAGTGGTCTCTTCACTCCTCTACTGGGCCCCCAAAGGACTCTTCTTGCCAGGAGTGTCCTGGCAGCAGGTCCCCAAGGGAGCTGTGAGTCCCTCTGTGCCCGTTGACCTACCTGCCCACCTGTCTGCCCCTCTGACGGTGGCTGCTGCTTTGAATGCTGTCTGTGTGTCCAGACAGGACCCTGAAGGAGGCTGTCTGTCTGATCCTGGGGCTGCAGAGAGAGCTCCCTGGCCTGCCTCGGATGTGTGTAAAAATAACTACATTTGTTTTTCCGATCTACAGGCAGAAGCCAGGAGCCAGTGAGTCCAGCTGTGTGTGTGTTTTGCGCGCCCTCCTCTTGTCATGGAGATGACTGTGCCTGACCACCTTTATCAGACAGGTGCCCTCTAGGGACAGGATCACTGTGTATGTCCTTCCCTCATGAGGAGAGATACCTGGGGTTTCATGTCCTGAGGTTTTTGTGTATGACCTGACTCTGAGAATCATGTTTCCCTTGAGTTCGTGTCACCGGCAGGTGATGGATTCAAACCCACAGTAGGAGGGATGTTGCCAGCCAGGAGTGGGTGTCGATGGATTGTCCCACAGCCCTCTGGAAGCAGAATGGTTTGACCTGCTCGTGCCTGGCCACATTTCACGGTCCTGCAGGGATAAACCTTTTATTCTTCCATACCTTTTAAAACATATTCAGGTTTCCACAGTCAGATACTTGGCCCTTGCCGGGGCAGGTGATACCTCTTGCAGGCCTTTTAGATTCTTCCTTCCTTCCCTGCCCCTGCTAGTACCAGCCTAGTGTCTGTCTGCTCCGCACACAGGGCTGCCCTGATGGTGAGCAAGTCTCCAGCAGCTCTTGGCTCCTCTGAGGGTCCTGTAGGATTGTCATACTAAGCTGCTGCTTGGCCCCTGCTTGGCCCCTGCTCGGCCCCTAGTTGACCTCTGCTCTTTCCGGCTTGCTCTGGGCCTGAAAAGGAGATCAAAGGGCTGTCGGCTCACAAATCTAATTTCAGCCTCTGCAGGGTCTTCTCACATTGTCTCTATTGCTGGCCTCCCTGATACCTGGTGAGTTGGGGGTCGGTGTGCTCCCTCTGCTCTGGCCAGTTGATGAGGCCCGGGCAGCATGCCTTTTTCCCCTTGTGAAACTGGTGAGCATGCCTGTTTCTCCCTTTCTGGTGTTCCTCCCTTCTTGCTGCCCTCAGTTTGTCCCTGGCTGGCCTGTGGGTAGAGGGGCAGAGTGACTCCAACCATGTGAGCTGAGGACATTGGTCCCCTTGTCTCTAGGGAGGCAAAGCATAGCTACATGGGCTTCGAGGTGGCAGAATGGACCAGTCTGCGGGGAGGTCCTGTTGGATCCAGCCCAAGGCAGCCTCTCACAGCCTCTCACAGTGAAAAGAACAGACAGGCTTGCAGATGTAGGTGGCCTGGCTCAGGGCAGAGGGAGTTGATCTCAGTCACCATGGTAGCCTGCTGTTGGCTGGACCAGACCCACTGTCCACACCAGGAATCCTGTGATGACTGAGGCCCAAACCAAACCTTTAGCCCTCTCTCTGACAGAAACTGTGTTTTCTTTTTCCCTGCCAGTCCCTATACCTGACAGACAAGGGCGACATGCTGCAATCCACTCTCTGTTAGGGGGTTCTGGGTGAGATGATTTCCATCAGAGAGTTTCCCTATGTAGAGAAGGTCGTCAAGGACTCTCCTGAAATGGTCATTTTCTAGAAAGAACTTTTGCATTTTGTGCTTTTTGTGATCCCTTTTGTGAGTGTTTCAGGAGCCCTGAACTACCTGGGTCCTTAATGGTGGTATGGCCTCCCCCTCCTCCCTGCTGCCTGCCTGAGTGAGCAGGGCTGCGTTTTAGGGGGCTCCAGACCGTGGCCAGCCTAGCCAGGTTTTCAGATGCGCCATTGGGTGAGATGAGAGGTAGTTGAGCTGGCCAATGACAAGTGCAGTTCAGTGATGGAAATGCAAAATAATTAGTCTGGGACCAGGGAACTATTAAGAATGCATGCAGGATGGAATAGTCATCTGGCTTCACAAAAACCAAATTGACTGGGAAATAATTTGGGGGAATGGTTTCTACAGTACTCAACGGTGGATGAGCACAAACCAGACGCTGAATTTACTATGAATTGAGGTCACCTCCCTGCGTTCTTGTAACTGATGACTATGATTTAAAAAAGCATTTTATTTGTTGAATGCCTGTTGTGTGTCAGAGACTCTCCATGGATTCATTCTGATTTTCACAACAGCACGGAGAGGTAGACACTCTTCTTGTCTTTCAGGTTCGAGCACAAATCTGTCGCCCAAGGTTGTACAGCCACTGGTTAGAGCTAGTTCATGCTGGCTCCAGGCTGTCCATTCTCATTCTGCCCTTTTGTTTTTCAGTGCCTTTTCTGTGCCAGCAGCGTTCCCTCATGGCAGTGGGATCCCTGAGGTCCCAGCACCCCAGAATTTGTTGTTCCCAGTGGGCCTTTGCCTGATCCCCACTTGGTTGATTTGGCACCTAAACACACAGTGACCAGCCTCCACTCCAGGCCTCTCCCAGTACACAGTGGGGACTGTGAAGTTGTGATCCCAGGCGGTTTCCTATGGGTCTCTGACCTCTTCCAGGTCCGGGCTGCAGGAGCCCCTTCCCCAGGCTGTCGCCTGCTCCTATCCAGAGTAGTGCTGCCACCGTTTCCCACCCAAGCCAGACCTTGGGGGTTGTTCCTGTCGCCTCTTTTATCATCTACCAAGGCTGAGTGGTGCTGATTCCCTGAATGTTTGGTACTTGGACATTCCTCCCCATCTCTATGAATGCCTGTGGCCCTCTTCCCTGTGTGGACCTGCTTTCTCCATGGGACAGCTGGAGGCAGCTGTCTGAAAGGCTCTTTCTCCATCGCTCAGGAGAAAACCTCACCTCTTTCACAAGTGTGCCAGGCCCTCTTCAGCCTCAGCACTTCCTCTGCCCTCTTTCTTGCCCTTCGGGTCTTACTGTGGGTGCCCCACTCTGCAGGTTCCTGTGTCTTTCTGGAGTTGTATAAGACACTGCTTTTCTGCTTCCGTGACAGCTTCAGATCTGTCTCCCATTGTCCTACACACAGGAGGGTGGGACATCTTCTCTTGGGCATTCTTGAGACTGGCAGAGTGCCCGGGCTCACTCTCACCTTAGCGCTGGGGAGATCTCTGTTGGAACAAATGAGCCAGGCCAGTGGCTAACACTGCAGCACTGTCCCCAAAGCAGGGTTGATGAGGGTCCCCATCAGGAGGGCATTCAGATGTCCTCATCTCATTTGCATTTGTTCTTCCCTGGTGTTAGGGATGCTCGGTTTTAACTCACCACTGTTGGAAATGCCCCACTGCATAGACAGTGACATCATTTATCCACCAGTTTGCTTGGCAGTGTGACATTGGGGTTATTTATTCTGAGATCTTGATTTGTGATGAAGCCTGACCCACAGGGGACAGTGGAGTTGCTGCCCATCTGCCTCAGGGGCTGATGAAGGGCTTTAAAACTGCCTGCATGATCCTTTCCTGACTTTCTTTGAGGAGAAACTTATGCAACCTGCATGTTTAAAAACCGAGTGACAAGCAGCCACTCCTGAGGAACTTTCCTGTGCCCTCTCGCACTGGCTTTCAGAGCCAGGCTCTGCCTGTGGGGTGCTTGGTCCCTGCTCGGGAGGTGGCTGTTTAGTGCACACTCACTGTTTGCGTGCTCCGACTGCTGGGTCAGGTACCAGCGTGCTCCCCGCCCCTCCCCCAGCCCGAGAGGGGAAACAGGCACCACCGCTGTGCATGCTGACCTCCAGGGTTCTGACATGTGTGGGCTGGGGAGGGGGTGCTTCCTGCCCCCCGGGAGCTGGCACCCAGATCAGGTCCATATTTGCTGCCTTGGGTCTCTGTCCCCTTTGCCTATGTGTCTGAATGCCTATGTCTTGATTTGAAAATGGAATTTTGAAGCCGCCTATTTGAGGACCCTCTTTTAGGTCATGTCTTTCTGATTTTTGGATCAGTGACTCGAGGACCTCTGAGGGTTGCTTTGTGTAGGTGTTTTCAGTTAGTGGACCTTGCTTTAAAGCCTTGCATGTCCCCATTCTTGGTTTCCAAGGCTCTCTCATCATCTCACTAGGTCTTTGCAGGAACGCTGGTCCATACAGTGGGGATGCTGTCCCCCACTTCACAGAGTCATATGATAGGGAGTGGCATTGAGAATTGAGGTCTGGGTCTGTCACTGAGTCCACTGTTCCTGTGCCCCATCCAGCAGCTCCACTTGTGGAAAGTAACACAGGGAATATGGTTCCTCGTTAAGAGACTGACTGACCGCTGCTTGCTTTCTCATCCACAGCACCATAAATGTCAGGAGGCAAAGGGACAGCAGGCCGGGAACTAATTGGCTGCTTTCTTAGAAGCTGAGTGCTGGTTCACTTTTAAATAGATGCTTTGAGCTGACTTTTCAGGTAGTCTGTTTTCCTGAGATTTTAAAGCTGAACAGATGTCAGGAGTCTTTCTTGATATTGTCTCCTTAGTTTATTTTTAAGAGCTGCTGGTAAATGACCCCAGGAAACCATTAGATAGAAGGTGAGAACTCAGCCTAATCTTGAAACGCTTCCTGGAGAACTTGTGTTGCTCAGCACCTTGGCTTCTGAACATGGTTTCTCTTCCATCTGGGTAAGAGGGCGAGCAGTTCATCGTCGACTCCTGTTTGGGAAAAATTAGAAATCTCAAACCTGTCTCCTTGCCAATTAGGTGCTTCTTACTGTGGTGGGGATTTGTAGCTGGACTGAATTAACCAAACCAGTCCCTCAGCTCACCTGGGCAGATGACTCATAAATATTCAGAGGATATTTTAAACGTCATGTCAAAAATCTCATCCTGAAAATATAGGTAGACTCTCATTTAACAGGCTAGGGAAGGCATAATTGCCTGGCTTTTGAAATGTCACCCAGTGGACACATGGCACCAGTGGACAGAATGAAAGACTGTCGCAGGGCTCAGCTCAGGACTGTTGGTGTCTTCTCTCTCCCACCAAGGAGTCTGACCTGTTACTGTGGCCATTGAAAAGGGTGCCTCGCCCACACGGCATGTGGGTGTTCTGCCTCAGGGCTCACCCACCATCCCTCCCACCCACCATCCCTCCCACCCACCATCCCTCCCACGCACCATCCCTCCCACCCAACTTCCCTCCCACCCACTCTTCACATCCAGGGTCTGCTGAGGACATGCAGGCCACCTGGCACCTGTGGTGGTGACTTGCCTTGCCTCTGTCCCTACCATTTATGGAACCCTGTGGCCTTCAGGGTCTTACCTGCCCTTTCTTTGGCAGTCTTCTTGCTGTAACATGCTGATATCATGAGTAGTTACTTAGGGTTGCTGTGGGGTTGCGATGTCTTAATTCAGAGTGCTCAGCAGGTGTCTGGTGGGTGGGAGGTACCGACCTGAGGAGCTGGGGCTAACTTCATCTTCCTTGTCATCTTCTGTGGCTTGGGGTCTCTGGGTTGTGGTGCCCTGTGTGTCGCCTGTGGTTGCAGTGCTCTTGCTCCTCCCTGGTGCTGGGTTCACCCGTCTGGACCTTTGCTCTTCTCTGCTGTATCTTCTGTCCCTGGCAAATTGCAGCTCCTGTGTCTTCCTTGAGTTCCACGGGAAGTCCATGGCCCCCCTAGCTGAGCTCTTGTGTTTCATTTCCCTGTTTCTGTTTGTGCAATTTGCTTATATAAGAGGGTCTTCAGGACTCTCACACCATCTAAAGTTTTAGAAGAGTGAAGGACTGTCTGGCTGGGCTACCTCCTGTCTGGGTCATGCCCACGGTTTTGCTTCTAGAGTTGGTCTGAGGCGGTCCTGGCCTTGCTGCCCCATGGCCTGCCCTGTGATTGCTGTTTCTGGGTCTGCCCCTGCTGCATAGGTGCTGTAGGGGGTGAGCAGGGCCCAGACATGGCCTCTGGTGGCTTCAGAACAGGGTATCTTTGGGCACCGTCACCAGGAGCTCCTTGTCTTGGCTCACTCACCTGGATCCCTGCAACAGAAGCCCTTGTTGATGGATTTCTGTCTGGTTTCTGATGGCTTTTTGGGTGAGATGGGCAGGTACAGGTCTCCTGGATAACTGTCCTGGAGGGGTAGTCTGTGAATGGAGTTGCCTTTGTGCCTGACAGCTGGTCCTACACCTTGACAAGGATGGGCTGGAGGAGGTTACAAGGGAAGGGGGCTGACCCTGGAGTCAAGGACAGGGTCTGTTCTTGTAGCACTGACAGGAACCAGCAGTGAGTTGGATGGACACTCAGCACCTAGAGTGGGAGGCTTGGTTCTGGGATGTACTCAGCTGGTGGTGGATTCACCACAGGGTGTTGGGAGCTGGAAGCTCCTGGCTGTCTATGTTGTGGGGCTGTTTGGAGCTTTCACCTTGACCACTGGTGGTGTGTGTGTGGGTTTCCCAGGTCAGAGGAGGTGGGCCCAGCCTGGCTGCAGGTCATTTCCCAGGAAGCCTGCTTTTCCCCCCTGGGCCTGAGCTGCATACTTGCCTCCTGATTCTGAGTGTACTGTTCCACTTGCTGCCTGGGGCTGCCTCTGTGCCTTAGTGGAGGGCCTGGGGGTGGGGGGCACTGGCTTTTTCTGGAGTAACTAAAAAGCTCTTGCCTGAGAAACAAAGGGTGCTGCCTAATTGGTGGCTTTATTTATTTATTTCTGGGCTTGAATGGTAAACAGCTTTGATTCTTTGCTCAGCGGGAACAGATTGGGAGGCATTTGCCTGATTGATTCCTCACCTGCGGGGAGCCCAACTGGAGGGATCTATCGATTTGGCACCGCCTGCCAAACCCATTCTGAAATGGGCTTAATTGCCTCCAGCCCAGCTTCCTACAACCGAGCGTCCCCATACATCTTGCTTGGCGGTTGCTGCCCTCCCCCGGGTTGAAGTCTCCCTCACGTGTGTCCTTGGAGAAACCAGACTCCTCCTGGGTGCTCTGCTGTTTCCTGGCCCTGGAATTCTAGGACCACTGGTAGACAAGGTAGCACTCCAGGCATGGTGTCTCCTCCACTGGCCGTGAGAGAAGAGCCCTATAACCAGGTTAAGCAAAAACAGAATACTTGGGATGTCAGCCGCAGCCACAGATGGGATCAGGGGCTAACCACATCCTCTCTGCCCTGTGCTCACTGGTTCACCTACCCTCCAGTGTGGGGAGTGTTTGTGTCTTCCACCCCAGCAGCTTTCCTCCTGTCCCAGCCCACCAGCCACGTGCACAGGTGCCACTGCTCTGACTTTCCGGTGATTGCCTTTTTATGGGGGAGGCAGGTGGAGGAGACACCATGCCTGGGGCTAGAACTTTTATCTCATCATGAAGGCTCAGTGCTAGGAGAGGCAGGAGCACCTCTTAATCAGCTCTCCTGTCGTGTCCTTGGGGAAACAGCCAAGGCTCTCGAGAGCAAGTAGATATTTGTCTATTTCTTGACTATTTCTCATTTATTTAATTAAAAAATAAGACAGTGGAAGTCAGCCATTTATTTGAAGCCTGACACAAGCCAGTGGTGGTTCTGTCTGGTCCCTTCAGACAGGCGCTTTTAACAACTGGGGACTTCCCCCAGGTGTTGCTCTGCCCAGCTCTGCAGGTCCCTCAGGAGTCTATTCATCTGTCTACATGGGTCTTGCATATCTGCAGTGCCACTTCATACCAGGCAGCATGCCAGGTGCAGGGAGAGGGTGACAAGCTGGTGGATGGGCCCTGGCATACCAGACACACAGGCCAGCGAGGGAGGTAGAACGAAGATGTGGTTTGCTTGCGTGTTTCTCTTCCCCGCTGGCCTCTGGCTCTGGATCCCTGGCTCATGAGGCTCTGGGCCCACAATGCCTCCTGTCAATGACAGGAGGCCCTGATCTGCAGTGCAATCCTGCATCGACTCCCTTCATGTGGACCTCAGAGGTGAAAAGCAGGAAGATAAGTGAATCTGCTAATGAGCTTGCCATGTGGAACTGTGAGGCCGTGCCAGCTGCTGCCAGGGAGGCTCCAGGCAGGGGCAGCGCTCCCTGGCTCTGCCTGGACTAAGTGGTGTGTGGTGTGTCTACAGCCTCCCTTTGCCCCTGCTACTATCCCTCAGGGCTGCTGGGCATTGTGTACTGATGCTGAGTGTGGCAGGCTCACCCCCTTGGGAGTGCATGGCGCCTGCATCTCGTGTGGAAGTGAGGCTACGGGAGAACCAGTTAGTGATCTCAGAGCTGAAAGGGCACTCAGAGCTGTCTGGTATCGTTATACACAGAAATGGTTCTGTGAATGCTGTGTTGTGGCCCCTGCCCGGGAAGCCTATGGTTGGAAGTGTCTGTGAACTGGGACATGGTTCCCTTGCAGAAGTCACCGTGTGTGGTCACCGTATGTGGTCCCCAATGAAGTCCCCAGAGGTGGGTGTTCTTGCCTGCCCGGCTTGTGTTCTGTGGCCCTGCAGTTCTGAGTGTGTGCATGTGACACTTGTGGATCACTCCATTTGTGTCCATTGTCCCTGCCAACCCGCACACTCCATGACAGACACCGGCTTGTCTTCCTTGCTGAGCCTCTTGTGGCCTGTGTCTGTCTGTCCTGGAGCAGGCAAGCCCCAGCCCTGGGTGAACGAATGAAGACCTTCCTTGCCCTGCCCTGGAGGCCGTAGAGGCCCAGTGGGATCCTTCTCTGCCTGTGGCCTGGAGACATCGAGGCAGTCCTTAGGCCCGACTCCTCACCAGTGCTCTTTGAGGGTCTGGAGGCTGTCCCCTCTGCCTCCTCTGCCTTCTGCCCTTCCCACCCCTACTCTCCTCTTCCTCAGGTCTCTTCTCTGGCTCTTCTGCTCCAGCCCGATGTACCTGTGCACCCACCTTGGAGTGGCGTGTGGCCTGTTGCTGGTTTTCTACTGACTGCTGCCTCTCTACGACCTTGCACGCACGCACAAACCCACCCCCTGCCTGCCACACGTGTGCACCTGGCTTACTCGCTTCCGCCCTTCACTCCTCCTTCCCTTAGCCCCTCCTGGGGGCGCCTCCATCTCTCCATCCTGACATTCATTGTTTGTGCTGTGGCCTCTCCAGCGGCTTGCCTAGCTACGTTCTCCCCTTCTCATGTCTTGGAGGACAGAGTCTCCTTGTCGCTCCCGTTTAGGAAGCATTTGTTAAACATCTGCTGTGTGCAGCTCACTTCAGTTGCTTCAGGAACACAAAGCTGAGCCACACTTGAATCTTGCTCACCCTTCAGTGCTCACTTCACGTGGAGCTGCCTGCCCATCTGCTCCAGCCTCACACTCAGCTCCCCTGTCCCAGCACTGGCTCCTTGCTGGGCTGGGAAGGGGGTGAGAGGGAGCCTTGTCCAGAGGGGGCAGCAGCTGATGTGTCAGTGTTGACTGCGTGACGTTCCATTAATACCTGTTTACCTCTCTCTGTGGCCACCTCGATTCTTATTTTGCATGTGAGACAGTGGAGGCATATTTGGGTTAAAGAACATGGCTAAGTGGTGGATGATGGGGCAGGTCCAGCTCCACTGAGTCTGAGCCCCTGTCGTCTCCACAGTGGGCCCTCCTCCTGTCTTCAGATGGTGGAGACACTGGAAGGAGTCGGTGCCTGGGGAGGGATGTGGGCCACCACAGGCAGGAATGGGATGTGAGCAAGCCCATCCTTCCCTGAGTGCTTTTGCCCACAAGGCCTGGCACAATTCCTTCCTCCTGATGACCAGTTCCTAGTCTGGGCCCCGTGGTATTCCCTCTTCTCAGAATGCTTCATGCAGTCCACATGTCATGTGTTGTTCCAGTTGGCCAGGATTTGTTCTAACCTCAGAGCAGGGTTGTGACTTCCCTTGGACCTGGCTGGGCAAGTAGTTTGTATCCAGGAGTTACACTGACTGAGTGCCTGCAGGTCCAGTGTTTGTGGTTTCTGCCTTGACATGCCTGGTGACCATCAGAGCCCCCCGTCGAGTCTTCCCTGTGACCTGTTATGTCAGAGTGTGTCCTGGGATGACTGGGAAGGGCCCTGAGCCAGCGCCCTGTTGCACAAGCGTGTTTCCCTACTGAGCACATAAGGGCCCTGGGTCTGGTTCTGGGGAGCTGTGGGTTGGTGGGGCTGGGATGAGCAGCTGCAGCTAGTGCTGTACCTGGTGTTTAGGGCTCTGATTCAGGTTTCCCAGGTGCTCTGCTCTTTTCTCCTGTAGTGGTTCTGTCACCATTTGTCCCCTGAGAACAGATTCTTCCAGAAGGCTCCTTGCCTTTTGGTAGTAAAGTTCACCCAGAAGGTAGTTCTTTGGGGTCCTTATGTTTGCAAAACAGATCCTTAATGAGAACCCAGACCCACCTGTTGGCCTCCAAAGATGGGGCTGGCAGACCTTTTCTGGGAAGGGCCTGGGAGTGAACCCTTTAGGCTCTGGTTGGACAGATGGTCTCTGTTAAAAATGCTCAACTCTGTTATACTGTGAGAGTGGCGGTGATCATTTGTATTTGAGTCGTGTGGCTGTGACCGAGTAAAACGTTGTTTATAAAACAGACTGCAGACTGGATTTGCTCCTGTTAAGAAATCACAGTTATATCATAGATGTACCTGCCTTCGGAAGTATCTGTCCGTCAAGTGATTTCAGTTTAGGCTTTGCTGCAGGGAGGCAGCCCCACGAGATTGATCTCACCAGTAACCACTAAGACATGCGTTCAGTTCTCAAAGTTGGCTCTTTCCAGAAAGATACCCTAAGATGCATATCTTGTTCTCTTGGGGAGAGCTGTGTCCACTGACCGTAGGCCCGGCTAGGTCATGCAGCAGGATGGAAGCTGTGTCCTGTGTAGGGAAGGCCACTAGCTTTCTCTGCTCAGATTCTATGCTGGCCCGGGGCTCTTCTGCTCATGTTCATATGGCCTTGGGGATGAATCATTGCCAATGAACCATTTGCCCTTTTGTCTTTTTTATGTGTCTTACGTTTTCTTTTAAAACACTTATTTATTTATTTAGAGACAGAGTCTTGCTCTGTCTCCCAGGTTGACGTGCAGTGGCATGATCGTAGCTCATTGCAGCCTCAAACTCCTGGGCTCAAGCAGTCCTCTCACCTCAGCCTCTGAGTCGCTGGGACTGCAGGCACACACCAACATGCCCGGCTAATTTTTTTGCCTTTTTTTTTTTTTAAACTAGAAATGGGGTCTCTATGTGGCCTAGCCTAAAACCTTTTTATTTTGAAATTATGTTAGGCTGACAGAAAAGTTGCAACAATAGTTGAGTTTCTGTGCATCCTCAGCCAGCTTCCCTGATGGTAATTTTTTTGCACACCCATAGTACAATTATCAAAAACAATAAGACTTTGGACAGTAAGCACTCATAAATGTAGATTTTATTCAGATTTTGCCAGTTTTCACACTGATGTCCTTTTTCTGTGCCAGGATCTGGCCTATGGTCCCCCATTGTGTTGCCACATGCCATAGTTTCCTCCCTTCTGAGAACCCCTTGGTCTTTCCTTGTCCATGACCCTGACGCCTCTGAAGAGCACTGCCCAGGTATCTTGTAGAATGTCCTTCAGTTATAGTATGTCTGATATTTTCCCATAATTAGGTTGGAGTTACGCATTTTTGGACTGAAAACCACAAAAGTAATGTCATGGCTCGTGATATTGCCATGTTCTGTTGCTGGTGGTACTAACCGTGATTACTTGGTGAAAGCGGTGTCTGCTGTATTTCTCCACTGTAAGGTATGATTTTTTTTTTGTAATTAGTATGGGGATGGGCCTGGTGGCTCATGCTTGTAGTCCCGGCTACTCAGGAGGCTGAGGTGGAAGGATCATCTGATACCAAGAGGTCAAGGCTGTAATGAGCTGTGATCATGCCTCTGCACTCTGGGCTGGGCCATACAGTGAGACCCTGACTTAGTAATATGAGGGAGATGCTTTGAGACTGTGCAAATACCCTGTTTCTTATAAAAAAAAGTTTTGCCCACTAATTTTAAGCATTCATGGGGAAGCTCTTCTGCAGTAATTATTACTGTGGTGTTACAAGAGTGATTTTCTGTTTGCCTCCTTTATTGTACATCTATTAATTAGAATTCTTGATCAAGAAGATTTCTTCTTTCCCCCATTTATTTATTCTGCTATTTATAACAATTACCTATATTGTTATTTTATTCTATGGACTAATTATCCAATCGTATGTTGACTTGGTTTACTCAGATTATTTCAGCTTTGGCCATTGGGAATTCTTTCAGATTGGCTATTGTTCTCTTTTGATTTGCCCTCATCTTATTTTAGACATTTTCTTACTTTCTGGTACCGCCCAATGCTCTAAACTTGTATTTTCCTTGCCTCTTTCTTAGAGCCACGACTTTACCAAGGAATTCTGGTTCTTTTTGCCACAGAGTGATATTTACCAGTGAGGTCTGGGTGCTGGTGTGCTCATTGCTCCTGGGGTGGTCATTGCCTCCTAGCCTCTCAGTGGACAGAGCTGGTAAATGTATGTGTGTACACTAACCCATGCTTACACACATCTATGTTTATGTCTACATCTGTCTATCTGTAGGTATATTTAAAATCTTGAGTTTATCCTGCTATCTGTTTCCAGTCCACTACCATCCTTCCTTGTGATTTCTTTCTTGGATACTGAGAAACCCAGCTGTCATTATACACTGTTTTACTTATTTGTTCAGTCCTAGTGTATACATGAAATCTTTTCAGAATTGCTCATTCGCAGCTCTGTGAGAAACACAAGTCCAGGATTGGTGTGCAGGTCTTTGTTTTTAGCCTTACGGTTTGTCGTCATAGTGTTGCTTTCTAGGCACCTCGGACTCCGTCTTTTCTTCCTCATCCCCTTCAGTGTTATGTTTTTTATTTGTGATTCTGTTAGATTCATCACTTCCAGTTTGTTTCATTTTAAGTCTTTTCCATCCTGGTTGATTAAAAAATTTTTATATACAAAAGCATTTGCTCTTCTTATGTATAGTTCTGTAGGTTTTCATGTGCACAGTTTCACCACCCCGAATGCCTCAGGTGGTTCACCCCCTTCCTGCACCTCTTCCTCCTGGCAATCCTGGTATGTGTTCTGTCTCTGTGATTTTGTCTTTTCCAGAATGTCATACAAATGGATTCATACAATATGCAGTCTTTTGGGTCTGACTTCTTTCACTTATTAGTATGCATGTAAGCTTCGCGCATGTGGTTGTGTGAATCTGCAGTGCATTGCTTTTTATTGCTGACTAGTATTTCATTGTATAGATGAATTGTGTCTTATTTATTCATGCACCAGTTGAAGGATGCCTGTGTTGTTTCCGGATTTTTGTGAAACTTAATAAAGCTGCTATAAACATTGCCTTTTTGGCAGCAAAACATTTCCTTTTTCTTGAGTAGATTCTTAGCAATGGGATTTACGGGTCCTGATATACTTTTAACTTCCTAAGAAATTGCCCACTGTTTTTTTTTTTTTGAGTTGGAGTCTCACTCTGTCGCCCAGACTGGAGTGCAGTGGCCGCTCCCGGCCACCGCAGCCTCGACCTGCTTGGGCTCCGGCAACTTCTATCTCAGCCTTCCGAGTAGCCGGAATTAAAAGCGCGCGCTACCACGCCCGGCTAATTTTTTGATTTTATTGTAGAGATGAGGTCTCGCCTTCCTAGGCAGGTCTCAAACCCATGGGCTCAGGCAATCCACTCACCTCAGCCTCCCAAAGGCGTGGGATTACAGGCTGAGCCACCGAGCCCGGCTTGCCCACTGGTTTTTACAGCAGGCGGACCACTTTGCATTTGTACCAGCAGCATGTAAGAGTGCCCATCCCTCCCTCCATGCCCTCACTCGCACTGGGCATTATCGGCTCTGAACTCAGGCATTCTGGTAGGACAATGTGTGCGGCATGTTGGATTTTTTTTTTTCCTCTGACTTTTTTTTTTCTGAGTTGGAGTCTCACTTCATTTCCCAGGCTGGAGTGCAGTGGCACGCTCACAGCCACCCCAGCATCAACTTGCTGGGCTCCAGCGATCCTTCCGCCTCAGCCTTCCAAGTAGCCGGAACTACAGGAACGCGCTACCACACCTGGCTAATTTTTTTGATTTTATTGTAGAGACGAGGTCTCACCATGTTGCCCAGACTGGTCACGAACCTGCAGGCTCAGGCAATCCTCTCACCTTGACCTCCCAAAGTGCTGGAATTACAGGCTTGAGCCACTGTGCCCGGCTGGCATGTTGGGTTTTCAAGTGTGCATCCACCAGCCCCCACGTGACTCAGACATTTGTGGTGGTGCTTTCCTGAATCCCCCAGCTCTGTTGGCTCACATTGTCATTTGAATTTTCTCTTTCTCTGGTAATCTCTGAGTTGTAGTCTGTTTTCTTCATCTGACTTCCCATGTATTGTGGTCAAATCTCAGCCCGTTTGGTTTCATTTTCTCTTAATATACTTAAAAAGCCCCAAGGTCACTTATCTTTTTTTCTCCCTCAGCCTTCTTTTTCATTTATCAGTTCTCTTATGCCTTTAGGAAATACTGCACCTAGTTCATCTGAGGCATTGTTCCTTGGCTAGAGCAGAGTCACTACTAAGCAGTGATGGTCTGGAAAGCACCTTGTTGCTAGGTGTTGGGGTCTGAGATAGGGAATTGGGGAGCCAGAAGTGAAGAAGAAGAAGAGAGCAGTGTCAGCTCTGAAACTTGACTTTCTGGCTGTGGGTATGTGACCCCTTCTGAGACCCCGTCTTTATCTTCAGCGTGACAACGCTGACCAAGCAGTGTTGCTGTGAGGTGTGCACAGTAATGCTCAGTGTGTATGGCCCTTCTCAGTTTGTGTTTCTTCTTTATTCCTCTTGCTTTTAAATTTGCCTTTCCTCCAAGGACGTAGCCTTAATGTGTCATGTCGTACTGAAACTCTCTTCTGCTTTTTAGGCTGTACTGGATCCTGATCAGTTTTGCTTTCCTTTATTTGTATGCAAGACTCAAGGGCATGGGGTGAGAGGAAAGAAACTCAAGGACTTAAGGAGCTTTGTTTGATGAAAGAGTTTACCTGTGTTGTAATTTCTTCAGCTCTGTTTCGAACTGCATGTGAGGGAGACGATGGAATCCGAGGTTGACTTCTCTTGTCTTGTGAGATGCAGAAAGCGTTTCTTACAGGAGTGTGTTATGAACCTCCTTGCTCAGACTGGACTAGGGCAGGTGGCAAATCTTGTTGCGGAAACAACCTTTTATTGATCGGTAAAACAGACAGTGGAATCCAAAAGCATGTAGATAGTCTCAAATGTTGGTTCTTCGGTAAGATGGATTTGATTTGGGACAAAAGGAAGGTAATCGAGACCAACACTACTGTGCTTGCTAAGTATGGAAGAGAGGGCTTCATCTGCCGCATATTTGAATAGCAGTTGGGGATTTGCTCCATGGTCAGTGTGAGTCCGAGTGGGTCTTCTTTGGGTTGTGACTTCAAAAGCTGTGAACTCTGTTAGACTGTGTTAATAGAAGTAGTCTTCACAAGGAAAGGAGGTGGCAGTGCTGCTGTTCTGAGAGCAGCAAAACCCTGCCTGTTCTGATTTCCATTTTGGCCATGATTCCTGAAGAGTGATGTGGGGGTACTGGAGTAAGAAGACAGGTTGACGAAGGAAACAACCAGCCTCATAGCCATCCATCTTAGTTGTGCCTGTGTACCAAGTCACGAGGCTACAGTGGTGAAAAAGATAGCATGGTCGATAACTCTCAGTCTAGCAGCTGAAAGAGGCTTTAAGAATCTTTGAGGCACTGTTGTCTGGGGTGGGGAGTGGGTGCTAAACTTCTGAGTTGTTTTGATAAATTGTGCAAGATCATGGAATGGGAACCTTAGGAAAATAGGCTTTGATTATGCAGAAATTATTCTCACTTGTAGCCTAGATTGGACTACCTCTTGGACTGGAAAGGTGTGTGATCTCATGACCGTTCCTCTCCTTGTCATCCCTGATCTTTGATGATTTCATGAGGGTGCTGAACTCATGCTTGTCCCTTGTATCAGTGGCCTGACCTCTGCACCGTGGAATAGAAAGGTAATTATTGTTGCCAGCCGTAAGACTTCTTGTATGTGTTCAGAAAGTACCCAAATGGATTCAAAGGAATAATTAGCGTATCCTGTAAGATATGAATCTTAATTCCTAAATTACATATTTAGCAGATTGTCCAAAATAGCACTTGTAATGGCAACATTCAATTAGTGAGTTTAAAAAATGTATATTATTGCGACACTCTCCATGAGTTTTATTTAGAGATTTCTAAATATAGTGCTATAAAAACACAGAAGTGTTTAAAACTATTTAGACCCACACAGCCGCAGTGAGCTCTGTGCTAAACTTCCTGTGTTAGCCAGGAAGATGATTGTAGAAGTCTTTGATTTATTCCTGTAAAGCTGAGACAAGGAGAAGCCTTGTTGAGGCTGTCAGGGGCTGTTGTTAGGATCTGTAGGCCCCATGTGTCCGTGCTGTGATTTCTGAAATTCACACGGAACCCCATTCCTTGGAACCCCAGCTTCTCTGTGTCCTTGCTGGGGTTGATTGTCATAGGACTTAAGGGGGGCAGTTCTGCTCCCACTGCAGCAAGGCTCAGTTCATATTTTATCCATCTATGTGTTCCCACAGTTGTTTTTCTGCACTTGATCCTGTGTGTGCCTCCACTGGTCTCATGGGAAGGTTAGAGAAGGGATTATCATCCTCACAAACAGACAAAACCGAGGACTGAGGAAACTGCACTTCTGCTTGACCTTGGAGGGCCTGCTTCGTTTCAGAAGAAGCAGTAGAGCTGGGCTGGCTTCCTTAAGAGTTCCCAGTCCAGGTGGGAGGTAGGAGGCTGTGGGACCCACAGGCAGGGCCCATCCTTGGTGGCCGTCAGAAGCAAGCACAGAGGACCAAGTGCCTGGACTTGGACCCGAGGAGAGGGTGTGAGGATGCCACCTGGGCCCAGGATACATCTGAGATGGCCATGAGGGCCGAAGTCCACACTTGGTGATGGATGCCCCCTGGGTCTTGTGCTCTTTCCGCTATCCCCTGTGGCCCTACACCTCCCCAGGAGCTTGTTCAGAGACATGTGCTTTCTGAAGGAGGAAATGAAATTCGATTGGGCTGGCCTCCTAGAGACCACACTGGCAGCCGCTCCTGCCATGTCTCCACCCCAGAAGGAAACACCTTCTGAGCAATTAGCCCAGTGCTGGTGCTTTTGTTTTCTCCACTTTGGAAAGAGATGAAAGTTTCTCTTTGACTTGAGAGAGAAAGCCAATGTAAAAATTCCCTCACCCTCCCAACCCCTGGATCCCTGTGAAAAGCAGGCCTTCCTGGTAATCAAGTGTTTACAGAGGAAGGCTTTGTTCAGACCCTTTCTGGGGCTCTGTATGTTTAAACAAAGAGCTTTTTAGACCTAAACACAGATGTTCATTTGAAAATGAAAAATCAAATTAAGCAGAACCAGCTTTTGAAAGTTAATGCCCTATAGCAAGTAAAACAAAGGGAGAAAAACACTGTGTTGTAAATTTCACTTAAATAACTTTTTATTTTAAATAAAGTTTTAAACTAAAAAAATGTCATTTGAAAGCTGCTCATCTTCCCCTGTGTCCTCCAATGGAACATCTGTGCTTATTCTGACTCGGATGAATGACATGAATTAAACTGAAACCGTTGGAGTGCTCTTTTTACCATAATTGCACCTTGTTCATTTTTGAGACACAATGCAGGGATGAAATGCCAATTAAGCCTGGTATGTTAATGAGGTAGAGCCTGAATAGTGGATCAGAGCGGACACGAATCCCACCGGAATTGATTTGCTGCAACCCCCAAGTTTGTTCTGTTTTAATAGAAATTTTATTGTACATAATGAAAATCTTTAGTGTTTCTTGTATTTTAAAATGATCTGTTTTGGGGTTTTTGGTCAGCAAGTTTTAAAATAGCTATTTTCTGAGCACCTGGATGAGTGCTTTGTCCCCTTTGAGCATCTCAAGAGGGTTGCTGGTGTTTCCTACCCGCGGTGGGTCTGGACGCTTCTATGGAGGGCTTTGTTGTTGCCAGATGATATACCCGAGACACAGTTACCAGCGACATGTGCCAGGTATCTTCCCCACAGGTGACCACTGCAGATCTGGGTGTCAGCTGAGAAATGGGCATTTTTCTTTAACACTGTGTTCATCCCTTTACCACCCCCGTCCCACCCAGATTTTTCCCAGTGGGAGAGAATAAAGGAACAAAAAGAAGTTTCAAGTTGTGGAAAGTACTATGAAAGAAACACTTGGGTTGTTGTCAAGGATAGTGGGGTGGGCTAGGACACCCATGACGGGCCAGAGAAAGGCCTCTCTGAGGAGACAGCATCTGAGCAGGGGTGACCAAGCCGGCAGCGGCATGTGAGCTGCTGGGATACAGGCAGGGCCGGTGAGGCACTGGTGGCCAGAGCACAGGGTGGGGGTTGCAGTGTGACTGGGCAGCCAGCCATCTGAAGATGGGACGTGCAGCAGTGACATGGCTTAGTTCATACATTGGGAGGAGCAGGCTGGAGAAATACAGTCTTTGGGGACGGGAAAGAAGCAGCTTGTGGGTGTACGTGAACGCAGGGACGCGAGGAGGCCGTGGGCAGTTTGGGGGAGGTGGTGGAGTGGAAAGACCACCCTGCAGTGACCGGCAACCCTTGGGTGTCAGTCCATCTGTCCCAGGGCCGTAGCTGCAGGTGTGGCCCCATCTCTCCTGGGCTCTGTGACCTGCCTCTGGCCTGGGCTTCTTGCTGATCGTCACTCCTCTGCAGCAAAGTCTTACTAGCTCTGACCGTCCCATTCTGTGTGTGCCCAGTTCCACGTAGTGCCAGGGATGCGGCCCAGCCTCCTCCGCGCTCCCCCCGGACCTGCTGGCTACTCAGGAGAACCGAGTGTCTTAGACTGCCGGGCTCGGAGCATGATGCTCTGTGCAAGGAGTGCCCCTTTGCATCCTTGGGAACCAGCTCCGGGGCCAAGCTCTCTTGCAGGCACTCCCTGTGCTGACCCACACAGCATCAGGCCCTAGCTGACTATTTCTCAGGAGACCGCAGATGCTTCTAGGGAGCGGATTGAGCCTTGCTGGTGTGTGGTCCAGGTCAGGAGGGTCTCCATCACCAGCCCTCTTCCTGGGCTGCAAGGGCAACTCGCCCCCCAGCTGACAGGCCGGCCTTGGAATAGGGTCACGATTAAAGTCTCTCCAGCAGCTTGGGAAGGTTAGCCCTTGCAGGAGATGGAAGTGAGACTCTTTCTCTTTTTTGTCGTGGCTGGCCCTGAAGGATGCACTCAGGGCTCCCAAATTCCAAGGCAGGTGCTAGACTTCTTGAGCAGGCCTTGCAGCAGGTGACAGAAGACTCTCTTAGGCAAGAGTTTTGGATTTGCTCATGGACTCTGCCTTTGCCCCCTCCCTGGCCGACTGGCAGAGTGTTTCGTTCTGAGTTTTAGACTGAATTGGAATGGAGACCATAAGAGACCCTGTGTTGCTTGGCAGAAGTTTCTAGGAGTGTGTGTGCAAGGGGGTTAAAGATAGGGTGTGCCTAGTCCTGGGAGGGAGAGGAGACGGAGTGACTGCTGCAGCCAGGGATGGACGGAGAGGGGCCTGCGGCAGTCTTGTCTTCCACACAAGAGCACTGCTAGGCAGAAGGGTAAGCTGAAAGGCCACCGAGTTGCAGAAAGTACTATGAAAGAAGCGCTTTGGTTGTTGTCAAGATGGGCCAGAGAAAGGCCTCTCTGAGGAGACAGAGAGCTGAGGGCCAATTCCCAGCCCAGGCCCAGGAGCTGCAGCAGGTGCCACCTGTGATACTTGGGACCTTTTCTGCTGCTGTCTGCTCTCTTCTTGCTCTGCTCCAGAGCCGGGGTGCCAGATGGGGCTTCTGAGGAGCAGAGGGAAGAGCTGCAGCTGGTGGGAGTCGGGTCCTGGCTGGGTGTCTTGCATACTGAGACCATCTGGTCATCTGGAAGATGGTCCTTACTGGACAGTGTGGACATGAGGCACAGGGTGAGCTAGGCTGAGGCGAGAGAGGCCCCATCCGCCCACAGAGCCTTCCGGTGTGTGCCTGTGCCTTGGCCAGTACTGCGTCAGGTGTACATGGGACTGTTAATTTCAGGAGGACGCCCTCCTCTCTTACTCCTGGCGTTGGGGCAGTGTGGGGCCTTGCATCCACCACCTTCACAGCCACCTTGGTCTCAGCCTCCCCTCTGTCTCACTTGGGCTTCTTTTGTCTCCTCATCCCTTCTCCAAAGAGCAGCCACATGAACTTAAAGAAAAAAATCTACCTTTGTTTTTTGTCATTTCTCCAGCTTGGAACCTTGAATGACTTGCCATTACTTTCAATAAAATCCATGCTCCCTGCTTTGCCCCATTGTGGGCTGGACCTAGACCTGGCTTCCCCTTGATTCTGGTCTCTCTCCTCTCTTGCTCCCCAGGCTTGCGAAGACTGCCCCCTAAACCCTGTAGAGCACTGCGGTTTCTTGGGCCTGGTTTACTTTGCGAGGCTTTTGTTTGCTCGCTCTTAGGTAGATCCTACTCCACAGCCTCCCCAGTTTTGTTGTCTTTATGGCTGTTAGCACCTGAAGCTTGCTCATGTGTGTGTCCACTTTATTAGTAACTAATCTCTGTCAGCAGAGACTTTCCTTCTTTGTTTGTTCACTGATCTATCCTCAGGCAGGACAGGGCTGTTTGTGGTCTCAGAGAGAAGGTGAGGTCCTCCCAGGTTGTAGTACCAGTGCCAGTTTCTCACTGCCAGGTGGCCTTTCAGAATTGTCCCTCCCTCACTCCCGTGCCTGGCACTGGGGCAGGGGCAGAGCTCTGTTTCTTTGGGTGGGCCATCCCTTCAGCTGTGGCTAAGGATCCCATCTCCAGGCAGACTGTACTAATTCTCATTGCTGTGTCATATTTAGAAGACATGTGATTCCTTTCCTTGTGCTCTAGGAAGAGTCCCCAGGGCTTAGGGGGGGAATATAATCGTGCCATATGCCTCAGGCGTTGGAGGGAGAGGCAGCCACAGGCCTAGGCTGCATGACCGCCAAGGCCCTGGTGCAGGAGCTGGGATGATTTATGTGACCTGTGCTTCGATAATTAAAGTGGGATTTGGCAGTGAGGTCTTTCACAGAAAAGGCATTAGGGATGTCAGAATGAGGCATGTAAGTATAAAGCAGTTGTGTTTTCAGGTTAAGAATTTAACGAGGAGTAAATTCATTTAAACCGAAGAGCTGGCTTAAGGGGAACTTTCTCCGTAGAAAATACGTTGTGTGACTCTTCTTGCTGCTGACGTTTCATTCTTTCTCCTTGCAGCCCAGCCTGTCTCCTGTGGGAGAATGTGGGTTCTGAGTTGCGGAGCACTGCAGCTGCCTTCTGTAGGCCGTGGCGGGTTTGACATGTGGGTCCATGATCTGAAGCAACAGGCCTTGTCCACGTGCCAGACCTGTCCCCTTTGGTCTGCTGTCAAGTCATCTGTGGTGGTTCTCCTTGGAGGGGGGCTTGAGAGAGGGCTGAGGGGACAGTGCAGAGGCAGCCCTTATGCGTTTCCCGCCAAGGGTCTCGCCTGCCTCCAGGGGCCTGTGTCACTCAGGCTGAGCAGGCCTCCTCTGCTGCAAGGGGGCCCCAAGCTCGTTCTGGGTGGGAATTTGCCTTGTCTGCTCTGCTGTTGTCTGGCTCCCAAAATGGAGGCCTGGCCTGCATTGGTTTTGGCTCAGGTTTCTGGTAATCAGGCTACAACGCCTTTAATAACAGATATTGCCTGTTGTGCAGTTGGCTTGGAGAGCTCTGATCATTACTTATTTGCCTGGAGATGCTTTTGCTCAAGGCAGCTGAAGAGCACACTTCTTATCTTCATCAGATGATTATTCTCGACACTGGCTGCATATTTAATATTCTGTTTCTGGGGGCTGCCTCTTCCACACCTGGGAGGATTGGAGCATTTTATGATGTGAGATCAGAATTCGGAGTGCGTGGTAGTCTCCCTGCCTCCCTTGCCTTTCTGCACTGTATTTCCAGAGTTCGCGCACTCTCTGTGAGACTGTCACCCTGCCTGAGGATACAGAGGGGCTCCTTGTGCCATAGTCCGGGGAGTCTGCTAGCGTCACGCTGTTGGGGATTCTGGTCAGGGTGGGAGATATCACTGCCATCGGAGCAGCAACTAGTGTGCTGGGAGGCAGGGCGCCTCACCCCCTCCGTCCCGCACACCTCACGCCCTTCTCCTCAGTTGTCCCCTTTGAGATCCAGCCTGGGTGTCTGCGCTTTATGGTCTGCAGTTCCCGAGAGCACTGGAGCCCCTAAGCTTAGCAGGCCTCCTTGATTCACCTGGTGGGGGCTCTGCTCTGCCTTCACACTGGTCCACTCCTGTCGCCCTAATGTATTGGGATGGGGTGATCAAGAGCACCATCTTGATATGGATACCGGGAGGGCAAGATCATTGGTATAGCTGTGTTGCTTCCTTCCCATCCTCTTCTCATTTACTCATTCATTTGTTCTTTGAAACAAAAACATATTCGTGAAGCATTCCTGTGTACCATGTGCCATCTACTGAGTCAAAAAACAGGACCCAGGCCCTCACTGAATGTATGGTCTGTTAGGGAACCAACACCAAACAAGGAGCAGTGGGCATTAGCCTGCTTGTGAAGGACAAGCCCAGAATATGATGCAGCCCCTTCAAGAGATGCCATGTAAGTTGATAACTGAGACCTGAAGTATAGGTTGGGGCTACCCCTTTGTAGAATGGAGAGGGAAAGAGGGAGAACGCTATTCCAGACAGAGCAGCAAGTGCAGGAGCCCGAGACGGGAGCGAATGTGGCACCTCCAATAGGTAGGCAGCATGGCCAGGCGGTGGGGGGCGGTGTAGACTGGACCCTGGGTGTTGGCAGCTTCACAGAGACCGCCTCCTCTGAACTGTGGAGACTGTGTCCTGGAACGGGAAGTGCCCCCTCTGCAGAGTCTGTTCTCTACATTTACCTTGAGGAGGAGAGGCCTGGCCTCACCCTCTTGGCCTGGCCTTCTGATTGAGAAAATACCATCTCCAGGAGTTGTGTCTGGAGTGAAGAGTGTGTATGATGGGGACGAGCGTGGGGGGGTGGTGGCGGCGGCGGCGGCGACGCTGTTAATGGTGAAGGCGGTGGTGGTGGGGGCGATGCTGGTGATGAGGGGTGTGGTGATGGTGGTGGGGGTAGCAGCAGGACTTGGTGTCTCTTGAGAAACTACTTCACATGGCCTGGTCTGAAGGCTGACGGTGCTCTCTTATCCTCCCTTGCCTCAGCTCTTCTGCTGGGCAGACTTGCAGTTGCATGCTAGATGGAAGGTGTCAGAGGTCAACAGTGTGACGTGCCCACTCCCACACCTTGGAGATTCAGGACTCTAGTTGGGGGTCTTCCTGATTGCAGAGCCCAGGCTCTGGGCACTGTACCACGTAGCTCCCCCTGCTCCTCCTGTCCAACACATGTTTGATGAGTGTGGGTTAGACGTGGTATCAGTTTGGGGGCTGCCATAGTAACTGTGATGGTTGTGGCCCCTGTTTACACAGTGCTGATAGCCTAATGGACGAACCGCATAAAAGCTGTCACTCTGGTAAGCTGACAGGGAGAAAGTATTTCTGTTCCTTACTGTCTCTCAGTGACTGGGCACACAGCCTCTCAGGTGGAGACTTGTTAGAAAGAGGCCATTCGTGTCATTGCAGGACACAGTGGCACAGCCCCTCCCTTGATGGCAGACCCCATCCTGCAAAGTACACTTACAGATTGGTATATTTAACATTTCCACAACTGGAAGGAGAACTTTTTTCGTCCCTTATGACAAAGGGTTATACATCTTTTCCTATTAAAGGGTAGCAAATTTCTGAGGGCAGGAAGAAGGCAGTTGAAAACAAATTGGCAGCACCTCCCCCCTTCTTTTTGCTGATGGGGAAAGTGGTTAATTAGGTGATTTTTCTCTTCCTCTGACACGTGCAAATGAGACTTCGTTAATAACAGAGCTGTTACATAAATGATAAAACTTTAACACCAACGTCAAGTTGTCAGGCATGTCTGGAGAGTGTAGGTGAGGTGGGGAGTGCTGGAGGGGCCCCTGCACCCCTGCCGACAGGAGTCTGGGCTAGATAGAGCTGCCCCTCCAGTCACTGGGGCTCTGCTGTGGGCAGTGAGCCATTCCTCTCCCACCTTCCAAACCCCTCTAGGGCCAGATTAATTATTTAAAAATGATAATAAAAACAGAACGAGCTGCCAAGATGAAGTTACGATATGCAGCCAAGACCTGAGGCTCAGGCAGACTTGACTTCTGTCTTGTACTTGCTTGCTGAATGCTGGTCTGGGCTTCTTCTAGTTTTCTGCAAGAGTCCAGGACCACGGACAGCACCCCTGGGACTGAGCTCCCGGAAAGCTGCTGATGGCGCAAGGCCCATGCAGGTCTTAAGTCTGTGAGCCTAGGGGCCGGGCTGCCTAGGGGAGGCAGAGAGATGCGGTGGGCCAGGCGCCAACCAGTGGAAACAGCTGTGTCACACTGTGCCAGGTGGGCTGTTTGCTGCTAACCTTGCAGATCAAGACCCCCTACCCCTGAGAAAGCCTGAGTATTATAAAGTCCAGGGGGTGTGCATCACCCCTCTCCAGGAAAAAGGATCTTTATGCTTAGAGTGCCCGGCTGTGGCCTGCTTTTTAATCTCTGTCAAAAGCTTGAATCCAAAAAGCTGCTGTGTTTTCTCATAGGGTTTCAGGAATAAACAAGAACTCAGAAAGATCTAGTCAAGTAGGATTTGTCAGCTCTGCTCAGAAAAAGGCTGTGCTTCTGAGCCTTTTCCCTCCTGATTTACCCTTCCAGTCTTGATCAGAAAACACTGGAGGTCATTGCTGTAGCCTTCCTAAAGCAACGTGCATCTGTCTCTAAAACCTCAACAGTTGTGCAGGATTTGCTTTACTCTTTCATCCTAATCGACCACCAGGTAACTATTGAGAATCTGTGTTCCCAAGACTGTGTTAGGTTTTGTGTGGCTGATGGTGACATGTGAGAAATGACCCCCACCTACAAGGAGCCAGTTCCTTGGCTTGAGATGTGTGAAAAGTTTGAAACCCCACGTGATCCCAGGAACACTGGTGTGCTGGGTTCTGAGATGCATTTGGTGTGTTGATTGGTAGCTCCTTGGAGGCAATGTTTCACGGTCAGCATCAGCTGTGGTGGGGTGGTGATGTGGCCAGGGTGGCCTGCCAGAGGCTCTTCCTGCAGGGTGGACAGCTTATATATTAGGATTGCTCACAGGAAGTGTTGGTATGGCTCCTTCCCACGTCTCTGGTAGGAGTGCCTCTTCTGAACTGTGTCTGATGGAGTTTTTTTGAAGAGAAGAGAAATGAATCTCCTAGTGCAGGCTGCTGGCGCTTAGCTATCTCTCAGCCTGATGTGCTCACTTCCGTCCACAACTTGTGCCTGGCCTCTGGGTGGCAGGTTGTTAGTACAGTAAAGATTGGTGGCTGTCTCTTTTGCAAATCTAAAATGAGATTTCGTTTTTTAAGTAAAAAGAAAAAAAGGCTTGAACATTTGCAGCTGGGAGATAGCAAAGATTGGAAATCTTACTTATCTCTGTTGCACAAAAGAAGGCAAAGAGAGAGGAATACATAGCTGTTGAATACTAATGTGGTGAAGGCAGCCTGAGCCACCATGGGGAGATTACCCGAGCCCAAGAACTGAGCAAGCTTTTGGCTGGCATTCTGAGCAGAGAGGCAGGTCCTGAGGGTTACGTGTGGAGGGCAGCGAGGGTGCCAGTCTAGGTGGGAGTGTGACCTTGGCTGCTGCATGTGTCTTGCCGAATTCCAGGTCCCTGGTTTTAGTAGTGCTTCTTCACAGAGTACAGTTGACCATATCACTACCATCCTTGAAAACACAAGGGCCAATCTTTAACTCCTCAGGGGTGTAGCTCACCCTCCTTAGCCGTATGCTCTTGGGCTCTCTACACTGTCACTCTTGCCACCCATCACATCTGGAGGCCTCTCCCTCTACGCCAGGCTGCCCGCCCTTCCCTACATTCTATCACCTTCCCGCTGCTTCCTCTGTCCCAACTCCCATGCCCAACTTCTTGGTTTAGCGCACTCCATCTTGGCCTTCGAGGTCCAATTCAAATGATGTCTTTTCTGACCCCTTGTAGTTTGTCCTCCGGGAGCTTCTGTTTCGCTGTTCTCCTTGGGCCCACCTCTGAGGCCCCCTCAGATACTGCACTGTGGTAACTGGGGTACAGGTGATGGGCCTCGCGAGTGGTGTGCTGGCATGCAGATCTTCTCATCTCTGCTCCTTCCTGCTGGGCGGCCTGCCCTTCCTCAGCATGTGTAGCTACTAGACATGGTAAACTTGCTTTTGTTGGCCTTTTGGTCCTCCCTCGGCAATGAAAGCTCCCAGGGGCTGGGCAGGTCTTGCTCATCTTGTGTCCTTTGTGGTCAGAGCTGGACAAGTCTGCAGTGTTATGCAACACACCCATTTTGTCGAGGGCGGTTCCCTTTAGTGTAACTCATTTTCCTAACGTGTTATCCAGGCAAGACTATGAGCATGCGTTTGTGTATATGTGCAGACACATACATGCATATGTACATGCAAAGTGACATGTTGCATGTGCTCGGCCTTATTTTGTGCTTGGGTGACTGTTGCCATGCATGACACAATTCCGTGGGACGCCAAGAAGCAACATAGAATGACCTTAGTGGTTTAGGTCTCCACTCTGTGGCTGTGTCGGAGGGTTTCCCACCTGGTGTGTCCCACAGTGTATGAGAAGGCCTGAGGCTTCTTCTTCCTCAATAGAGTAAAACATCTGGGCCGGGCAGCCATCAGTTGGTGCAGGAGTTGTCTGTGGGGTGGATGTGTGTTTACTGAGGTGTGCTCTGAGGCCTGGCTGTGACTGATACTCTTGTGTGGTGGGGCTTTTGCAGATGTCAGTACTGTGTGGTCAGGTACTGACCACAGTCCCAGTGAGGTCAATCTGAAGTCTTCTGAACTGAGGTGATTCACGCTACTGAAGATGACAGGGTCATCCTCACTGATTTGCCTTCTGCACCCCAAGAAGACAGAGCTATGTAGAATGTGGCTGACTTGACAAGCGATTTGACTTTCTTCGTCTTGTCAGATGTGAAACTTGTAATCACTAGTATCTTTGATCCAGAAAGGTGTTGTGTGGTGTGCATGACCTCCATGTTGGTTTGCGTGCCTATGAGCAGAGGTCTATGACTGGTCACCTGCCGCCAGAGACCCCATGGTTCCCCTACTCTGCATGGGGATAGCTTGGTGCCTGTGTCCACAGAGGAACTCAGCCCAGAGGCATGTGCATAGAGTTCAAACCTCTGGAATTCTGGTGGAAAAGGACTGGCCCCTTCCTTCCCCACCCCTTACCATCACAGCTGCTTGTGCCTCTCATAGGCCAGGTTCTGTTCCAGGAGTGAAGATTTCCCTGTTAACATTCTGAGGACCCCAAAGCTCAGAAAGGGAAGCTGAATGTGGCCAGCCTTCCTGCTGGCTCTGCCCTTTCCCAGGGCTTCTCGCTCACACTTTCCTCCTACGATGCCTAAGGCCTCTGTCCTGTCTCCCATACTTCCTGTCTCTGCTGCTGTCTGCTGATCTGGGGAACTTTCACTGGTGCTGTTGGTGTCCTTTGTCTTGTTACGCCTGTGCCATGGGTTTGTCCTGTACACCTCTAGAGTTGAGTACCCCATCCCTCTTGCTGCCAGGTCAAAGCTGTGGGAAGGGATGTGTGTGTCAGGGTGGTGACCCTACCAGTGATCCCATCCCCTTCTTGTGCGTGCCCCACTATACAGCTGGCTTCTCTGCGGTGTGGAAAGTACTTTCTCATCCGTTGCTTAGGTCATGGCTTGTTGCCTGGGTCACGGCTTGTATTTCTCCGAATTCTCTGTGAGGAAGACGGTCCATTTCTCTTTCACAGCAGGAGTGAGATAGTGGGCGAAGTTCCCCACCTGAGGTTCCATGGGAGCAAGATCTCTGCCTTCCTGTGCCATGGTACTCATGGATTTGTTGGTGGTTTTGAGTCCCGTCCCTTTGGTCTCAGCTGAGGTAGACCTTGGAGGTCCTCCACTCATGTGTCTTGGAAATGAGGAAACTGATGCCCAGAGTGGAGTGCACAGTGGCCTGGGGTTGTGTGGTAGAGTGTGACAAAACAAAACTGGATCCCCATTGGCTCCCTCCTTCCTCTTCTGTGTCTCTCCCCCTTGTAGCTGTCAAGGTGGGCACTCACATGTTAGGTTTTCTCATACCCATGACGACTACTGTCATTTACTGAGTTCTTTCGGTGTCCAGCGCTATTCAAGGTGTCTCATTCCCAGCAGTCATGAGGAATACTCAGACTGGATGAAGACCTGGAGGCTCAGGGGTAGAACCTCTGGCCAGGAGCCAGCTCACTGGTGAGGGTGGGACCTACGTCTGAGCCAGCGTCCTCTGCTGCTGTGCTGTGCTGTGTTGTGCCCTGTGTCTGTGCCCTTTGCCTATCCTGGGCACAGCGATGGTGTGGGGCATTTGTAACCTAGAGCCAACTCAACCCTTTGCATTCATTGTTGGGTCCAATGGAGGGGTCTGAGTCAGTGAGTTTGCTTGAGACACATGCAAGAAGATTTTGCAGCTGAGCCCAGGTCTAGGTGGCCCTGGCTTCAGCTCTGTCCTTGGCCAGGGAGCAACAGTGACATCACTGCAGCTTGGGAAGCTGCCCTGGTAACAGTCTTCAATTAAGGTGACCCTTTGAGTGCTCTTCATGTGCTTATAGCCTGCCCTGCCTCCTGCACACAAGTGGATAAAACAGAAGGTGGGGGGCAGTGTTTAGGACCCCCGAGATCCCAAGAAGGCAGCTAAGAAATGCAAAGCCCTGTGAAAAAGCATTGTAGGAAAAGACCTGAGCTTTGGAGAGTGAAAGCCAGAGTCCGCTTTCAGGTTCAACCAGGGTTTCGGGTGCCTGGAACTGGATTTCTTAGTCCACAGATGTGCAGGCACAGGGGATTGGCACCACAGTGCACATTACAGAAAGACTGGGTTTTTTGACCTGACTTTGTACTAGGAGTATAGTCTGTTTCCTCCTTGTTCTGGCCTACTAGGACAGACTTGTGGTTAGCACGTGTCTTGGAGGCTGATCCTTTACATCCTGTCTGTCCTCATGTGAGACACACCTTTTCCTGAGCAGAGTCTATGGCCCTGCTGGCCTCCTGTGCTGTGATGACTTTACCCACGTGCCACCTTGGCCAGTGGTACACATGCACTCCTGTTTGTAGGCTGCGAGACACTGCTACACTATTAGATTCTGATCGATCCTGAGGGAACCAGATTTCAGTGGCCCTCAACCCCTCAGGAGGGACCCATCTCCCTATCTACCTGTTCTCTCTCTTCTCTTCCAGAAGCAAAGGAGCCCCTTGAGGAAGACACACCCCACCTTGCTCCTTTCTTTAGCCACCCTGACCCACACTCAGGACTCCCAGCAAATGTGCTAGAGATACTTATTTTTCCCTCCACTCCTGGAAAGTTGTCTGTGGGCTCTGTGGTGTCTGGCATGTGCCTGTGGGTCTGTTTGCTGTCCTTGCTTCCCTCCTTTCATGTGCAGGCCTGAGTTGGAAATCTGAGGGCAACCCTCTTGCCACACTGGCTCAACCTCGTGCGTGTGTCCCTGCATGTGTCCCTGTGTGTGTCCATTTGGTGATAGCCAATGACGTTCGTATCTCCTGTCCAGTCAAGCATCACTGTGCTGTCTTCTTTCTGACCAGTGATTGTAACTTCAGACTGCAGCTGATCTCTCTGATTGTGACCTGGGGCAGCTGGGTTCAGCTTGGCCTGCTTTGTGCCTCTTCTGTTATGTGGAATTAAAGGGTGGGTGTATTAGGAAAAGGGATGTGTGATTTCCTTAATAAAACAAGCCTTTCCAAAGGCATTTTATTTTCCACTAGTTAACGATTTTTCAGTTCGGGGCATTTATTTTTCTGACCTCTTACTGAAGGGTAGTGCATGTGAGAAATCGGCCGTGAACACGCCTGTGTCAGTGGGGCTGCAGCAGGGAGCAGAACGTGGCCAGCCCCGGGCTGCGCCTCTCCCGCCGCTCACCTCCCCTGCTCCTGGAGATTTTCCTCCAACTCCTAACACCGTGGGTCACTTTGCCTAGTTTTCGTCTGTGTATAAATGGGATCAAATGATTTCATTTGTGTGGAATCCCCACCAGCCTCAGGGTCTTTACACATGCTGTTCCTTTTTCTGGAGTGCTTTGTCCAGATAACTCAGCAGCATACTCCTTAACATTTCTTTATGTCTTCTCACAAGCCTTCTCAGGCTTCTTGTATTCATGACACTGCCTTCTAGAGCACCTTCGGTCTCTGTTCTCTGTCTGGCTGTTCTCAGTGTCACTTTCCCCTGTGGGCCACACTATAGATTTTGCACCTGTGTCTTGTTTCCTGTCTCTCTTCTCTCACTTGAGGAATGTGCTGTGAACAGGATATGACACACAGTGTTGTTCAGGCATCCTCTGGAGAGGGTACGGATGAATGCGGGTTCAGTTCCAGATGTGAGTTGTAGATCAGCATCGACGTGGGTGTTGGGAGCCCTTCGAGGAGGCTTTTCACCTCATTGCTAGAGGGCCAGTCCAGTCTTGGCCTCCTGTGAAGACTGCCCTTGTGCCTAGGAATCAAGACCACCCACCTGCTAGCACTTCACTGGGCGAGCGTGCGTGCTCATCTGCACCCTCGGCAGGTTCATCCTGCCTCATTGTGGCCCTTTCTGCTTCGTGCCTTTTCTGGGCTCCACATGTTTCAGAGATGACCATCTGTACCCAGGTAGCCCTTAGAGTCTGGTGGTGCTTCCCATGGTTCTGCTGTTCTGCTCATCTCTCCAAACTGTTTTCGTGTCTTTGGGAGAGGTTTCTGGATGTTCCAGCTGGTGACCTGATGTGTCCATCTGTGCCTTTCTAGATGGTTGATCATCCCCTTGGGTGTTGCCCCCACTCCCACTGTGACTTTGTCAGCATTCTCAGGTTTCTCCTTCTGTGCTCCTTTGATGAGCCCGTAAGGAGCATTTGCTGACTTTCTTGTGCATTGTGGGGCTGGCTTCATTGCCGGTAGGAGTGAATGAGGCAGAGGCGCTGGCCTTGGGGAGTTTGTGTTTCTCTTCCAGGTTTGCTGTATCTGCTTTCTCCACATTCTAGTTGTAGTCTCACACCTGGAAGGAAACAGGACAGGGAGTGAAAGAGATGTCAGCATTTTATTTGAATAACTTTTTGGGTCTGATTACAAAAGAAGTATGGTTTCATTTAGAACCTTTGACAATGTAGCGGAAACAGACAGAAAAAAGTGGGAATAAAGGTCTCCCATAATTCTTCTGCCCAGTGAAAAACACTGAAAATATGTTGGCTTAGAGTCTTCCTGACATTTTTATATGTCTAAAACAAGTTTTTCTGATGTGGCTTTTAGGGAAAATATACTATATGCACTATTTGGTGAGTCTTCTTATTTTGTTTAATCTTTTGTGAACATTTTCCAAATTAACTATTATTATTATTATTTATTTATTTATTTATTTATTTTGAGTTGGAGTCTCACTCTGTCACCCAGACTGGAGTGCAGTGGCCGCTCCCAGCCACTGCAGCCTCGATCTGCTGGGCTCCAGCGATCCTTCCGCCTCAGCCTTCCGAGTAGCCGGAATTACAGGCACGCGCTGCCACGCCCGGCTGATTTTTGATTTATTGTAGAGATGAGGTCTTGCCAAGTTGCCCAGGCGGGTCTCGAACCCACGGGCTCAGGCAGTCCACTCACCTCAGCCTCTCAAAGGCGCAGGATTACAGGCTGAGCCACCGAGCCCGGCTAACTGTTATTTTAAAACATAGCTTTTTTGGCTGTGAACTGTTCTCTTATATAAATATGTTGTTTAGCCAAACCCTTATTGTTAGATATTTAATCATTTATGTTTTCTTTCACTATTATAAATAATACTTCAGTCAGTACATGTCCCCAAATCTTTGCTTGCGTCACTGATTAGTTTCTTACGATAAATTTTTCAAAGTAGAATTATTGAACAAAAGTATGGAGATTTTTAAAGAAGCCAACAATTTCTGGACACTTTATTTGGACCAAATGCTTTTATATGCATGATCTTGTTAACACTCAAGAAGGCCCTTTGATCTTCTAGAAGAAAATATAGGAGAAAATTTGTGTGACCTTGAGTTTGACAATGAGATTTACAGAAAACTCCAAAGCAAAACTATAGAAGAAAACATTTGATAAATTTGCTTTGTTAAAAACTTTTGCTCTGTGAAGGATACTGTTAAGAGGTTGAAACGGCAAGCCACAGACTGGGAGAAAATATTTGCAAATCACATATTTGATAAAGTACTTGTATTCAGAATACATAAAGAACTCATAAAACTCAATAATAAGAAAACACACAACCTGATTTTAAAATGGGCAAAAGTTCTGAAAAGACACTTCACCATAGAAGATGTCTAGAGGGCAGATCCCCATCAGAAAGGATGCCCAGGATTGTTTGTCATTGGGGGATTGCATATGAAAATGACAGTGAGATGCTGCCACAGAAGATGAGAATGGCCAAGAAGATTAGAATGGTCACAGATGCTGACACCAGAGGCTGCCGAGGATGTGGAGCACCAGGAACTCTCATTCGTTGCTGGTGAGAATCCCTTTGGAAGACGGTTTGGTTGTTTCGTATAAAGCTGAACATGGTCTTAACATGTGACCCAACAACCATATTCGTGGGCTTTTATACATATGAACTGAAAAATTACGTTCACATGAACACCTGGACACAAAGACCTGGATACACATGGTTACAGCAGGTTTATTCATAGTTATTAAAAGCTGGAAGCAACCAACATGCTTTTCAACAGAGGCATGGATAAGCAGGCCATTCCTTGCAGTGGAATTCACTTCAGTGATAAAATGAGACAAGATGTTGATTTGCATAATGACATAGATGAATCTTGAATGTATTTTACTAAGCGAAAGAAGCTAGGCCCAAAAGACTACATGTTGTGTGATTATATTCACATGACATTATGCAAAAGGTAAAACTGTAGAGGCGGAAAATGGATTAGTGGTTACCAGGAGTTAGGGGAGGCATGACTGACTGCAAAGGAGATTTGTGGGGGAACTTTTCGATACCTTACAATGTGGTAATGTGTGATTCAGCACGTTTGTCAAATCCATAGAATAGTACAGTATGTCCTAGATTGAGAACTTCAATGCATGCAAGCAGAAAAAAGTCAGCCAGTATGTCAGGAGATCCTAGGATGGAATATGAACTGTGGTCACATGGAAGTGGGTTGGATGCAGAGCTGACCTCGGCACCCTGAGAGAGCAGTGTCGCGTGGGAGCTCTACGGCTAGAGGTGGCAGGAGCTCTGCCTAGACACTGTGTTCCTCTTGGTGCATTTGCACCTCGTGGGTATAGAATGCACCATTCTAAAACTGCTTTCCGTGTGCCTTGGAGTTGAACACATCAGGAAGTGGACGGTGGGAGCCAGATTTCTAACTGTAGGAAAGGAGGTTACAGCAAAGCGAGAAAGGAAGGTTACAATGAACCCTGCAGTACTGAAGTAGGTCCAAAGACATCAGCAGGAACTCACATTTGACTTCATGTAACAAGTAAAAAGATTCAGAAAGAGTTCTGAGTTCAGTGTATGTGCATACACAGGCCTATGTACATACCTACCTTACTGAGGTCTGTCAGCTGAAAGGACCCAGAAGTAGTGACAACTAGTAAGAGGGAGCAGCCCCAGTGCCCAGAGCTTGGCTTCTAAATGCCATTCTCCAGTAAAAGGAACCGGGGATCCTTGAATACATTTCTGCTTTTAGAATTGGGGCAGGAAATGCACAGGATGAGCATGGAGTGTCTTCCAGTGCCAGAAAGTAAGGAAGTGCTCAAAAAAACCCAAAGAGTGGTGCATGTCAACAAGATCCAGGAGCCAAATGAAAGAGCTCTCAGTAGCTGGGGTGGAACAGTTTGAGCAAGAAAATAAAGTAGTATTGAATTATAAGCCAAAGTATAAAGTAAAGATACGTGAATCATACTGATAGAAATAAATGATTGCATAACCAAATGGGAACAGAGACAAATCTTAGAAGAATTTCAGATAATATATGTAGTTCTTTTCCCTCAAGAGGTGGAACTTAATGCCCCCTTTCCCCCTAGGGTGAGCTGGACTTAGTGACTTCCTTCCAAAGAAAGGAGAACAGAAGAGGAAACAGGATCACCTGGCTGGAGAGGCCCGGCAGACGGCACCTTTGCAGGGTAATGAGGCCTGTGCCGTTGGTGGTGAGTTGTGCCGATTACTCACACCTTGGTGCCATATGACAACAATGGACAGTTGCCTCCGTGGGTTCTTTCCAAAGCATTAATTAACTCCAGTCCAACCGCAAGAAAAGCATCAGACCCTTCTCTGTCTGGACCAGTACTGCTCAAAATTGCTAGTCACGAAAAACAAGGAATAGCTGACAAATTTTATAGACTGGAAGAGACTGGAGATGAACGACTAATGATACCCTAGACTTGATCCTAGAAAAGAACAGGACATTAATAGACAAGCTGGCGCTGTCCAGATAGAGTCTGGAGTCTGTTAGTGATGATGCTCCAGTGTCGTCGTGTTTCGCTGCACGCCCTCTGACGATGCAAGCTGCTCGTGGGGGAAGCTGAGTCCGGGGTCCTTGGGAACTTGCTGTAGTACTGTCTCTGCAACTTTTCTGTAAACCCTAAATTATTCCAGAATCAAAGTTTACTTAAAAAAAAAAAAACCTCTTGAGTAAAGATTATTGTTACTTAAGCTGGGCTCGGTGGCTCAGCCTGTAATCCCACACTTTGGGAGGCTGAGGTAAGTGGATTGCCTGAGCCCGCGGGTTCGGGACCTGCCTTGGCAACTTGGCGAGACCTCATCTCTACAGTAAATAAAAAAAAAAAAATTAGCCAGGTGTGGTAGCATGCGCCTGTAGTTCCGGCTACTTGGAAGGCTGAGGTGGAAGGATCGCCGGAGTCCAGTAGGTCAAGGTCAAGGCTGTGGTGGCCTGGAGCGTGCCACTGCACTCCAGTCTGGGTGACGGAGTAAGACTCTGACTCAAAAAAAAAAATTTTGTTCCTTTACAGAGGAGGATGAGGAGGTGTTTAAAGTGTTAGGACACTTGACTGAATTCACAAGTGAGTGACTGGTGGAGTGCCCAGAACCTCCTGTGCCCACCAACTCAGTGCCACCTGGTTTTGTTTTCTCCTCTTTGGGCCACCCTCTCCCTCACCTCCACATCAGCACCGGCCTTCCCATAGGCCTCTGTGACCATTTTGATATGTTTGGAGAAGAATAGTACCTGGTGGTGAATAGCTTCTTTGCTAATGAAGTTAGACGGGACTGTGAGGAACTGTACCTTTTCCTGTCACTCTTTTCCTCGTTCACCTGTCCCCAGAGCTTGTGTCCAGCTGATGGAAAACAAGGGTAACTCAGGTTAGTGTTACCTGTCCCTTTGGGATGGTCACTGGGCCTGGCAAGGGATCTTTCTGTAAGGTAGCTTTAAAGATTGGGGAAAAGCAAAACCTGAAGAAGTTTTGATTTTATGACAGCTACACATGACCCTAGACTTGAACTTGATTTTTGAAATAGATGTTATAACACCATTATTTTTTGACAACTTGTTTTTGGAGTCCATTACTTCAGAAGGTGTGCACTTGAAACTTAATCAAAAGATGAGCATGGGTTGGAGGCGGGCATATGGGGTGCACACCTGAAGTAAGTGTCAGGGGGCTTGATGCCTCTTTTGGTTCTGGCCTCACCATGCCTAGGACCAGCCTCTCTGTCCCTTGTTTCCCTCATTGCCTTCCTTTCTCTGTCCCTGTGCCTCATCATGAGGAAGCTGGCAGAACTGAGACCCATGTTGGCTGGATGTCTTTTGCCTGCTTTGGACAGGGCTTAGTGACCTGTCTGAAAGCTCGTCAGTGCAGTGGGGCACGTTGGAAAGTCCGCGTGGCTCCCTCACCACCTTGGTTTGCATGCAGCAGGCGCCCAGTGAGGTGTCTGCTTCCTTTGTGTCAGAGGTCCTTCTGCAAGGTGCAGCCGCCACAGGGAGGGCCTGGCAGCTTGTGTAGGAGGCATGCAGGCCAGTGACAGAAGGTGACTGCCAGCTGCTGTGCAGACCTTCTCAACTCTCCTGCCCTGGGATTCTGGACTTTTGCTTCATTGCTAGTGGGCATCTGGTGTGTGCTTTGGGGCATTCAAAGAATGGAGGTGGGGTCTCACCTTCATCCTTCAAGGAAGGTCAACTCCTTATCAGTGTACTTCTTTCCAGTTGAGACGCCCTTCGGAATAGAATAGAGATGTTCCCTCTGGCCATTCATTTGCTTCCTCACTCAACAGTTGCCTAACTGTCTAGTACCTGCTGAATGCTGAAAGGGACCCCACTCTTTGTCACACTGCTTTTTGCCTTACGCACCTCCCAAGGGACATCAGCACACAGACATGTATCTGCAGTTTCAGAACTATCATCGGCAGTAGCTGAGGCTTGGCGTGGTGTTGTCTTTGAGTCAAGGAAGGCCTCTCTGTGGGGTTACACTGCACTGAGCGGGAGGGACCAGCAACACAGGATCTGTGGGAGAGGGCTCTGGGTGGGAGTGACACGGCACATTGGAGGGGCAAAAAGTTGGAGAAGGTCTCGGACGCGGGGAATGTGGGTGGGCCAGTGGCCACAAGGTGCCAGTCAGAGGCCAGGTCCTGCGGGTGTATAGTGGGAATTTGGGCTGTGTTCCAGTGGCAGCAGGCTGCCTTTGGCAAGTTTAAAGCAGGGGAATGATTAGGTATGATGTGTGGTTTCAGATCACTTTGCTGCCGCAAAAGCCCCAACCGCTCAGGCTGCCTGCCATGGTACCTTCTGAAGTTCCAGAGACCCACAGAGGGCTCTGGTTCCTCCATACCCTCCCCTGCACTTGCTGTTTTGCATTATGAGATTTTTAAAGGGGAAAACATCAGTAAGGTTTGAAGTCACATTTCTCAACTTGTAATCACATTGCTGCAGCCTTCTTCTTTTCAAACTCATTGTGGAGTCGTGGCTATAGAACACTGCTGGGAAATGGGGTCACTTAGGTGTGAAATGAAAAGAAAAAGGTAACTTCATTGATTTTTATTTAATTATCATTCAGAAGTGTGATGTTGAGTTCATTTTTCTCTGCCCAAACACTGGTGGTATTTTCTTCATAACTGCTCATAAATCTAAGGCTTAAAGAGGTGAAGGGAGTTGTTATATTTCAGTCAGTAGAATAGTGGTTAAAAGGATAGTCTTGGGGGCTGGTGTTTCTGGCTTTGAATCCTGCTCCTCCAGTTACTGTCTGTGTGATTTTGATGAAATTAGTTTATACCTTTATGCTTCAGTTTCCTCATTCCCTCCTGAGAATAGCAGTAGGGCCTACTTATTAAGATTATGGAAGAATAAAGGAATGCGTATTTGGATTGTGCCTATTATAGGCACTATGTCAGATAAGCAGTTATTGGGTATCTCACAGTTCTTCGAAGAATCCAGGTTTCTGACCACAGATTAGCGTGTTTGCACCATGCTGTTTTGGGTACCAAGGGGGTGCTTACATCTTTTTGATCAAACCTTTCTCTGCAGACAGGCAAAATCTCTCTAAACATACCCTTAGTTCCAACTTTATTTCACTTCTTCTGCTCCCTGACCTCACCCCATGGGACATCGCTTCTCTTAGAACAAAGAGGTGCCTGTCCCTTCTGCTGTGCCACTGTTCCTCGCTGTGACCAGTGCAGACAGGACATACCCGTGCTGCTGGTCCTTTGTCAGTGGAACGGTGCAGTCTTGTGCACATAAAAATGGTTTTAAACAATTTGTACTCCATTTGACTTTCCCCATTTCTTGATTAGTTTTTATTTCCTGATAGTAAAATTCACTTTTTATGGTGTTCAGTTCCGTGGGTCTTGACAGATGCACTGAGCATGCCCCACCACAGCCATGGCATGGACAATTTTATCACCTGAAAAGTTTCTAGTGCTGTCCCTCTGTAGTCAGCTCCTCCCTCTGCCTCTGACAGCCATGTGGATCGGTTTTTAAAGGGAAGAACTTCTGTGAGGTTTGAAGCCAGTTTTCAAGTTGGCACGTCCATCACCTCCTCCCTCTTCTCAGAGTGGTTTTGTTTTCTTTTAAAACTTCATCTTTAACTCAGCTCGTAAGTCTCAGAATTCCTGGCATATCTTGCCCTGTCTTCTGGGCTCTTCGTTTCTCTGCCATCTTTCACTTTTGCTCGAAGGAGATAAGAGCAATTATCGGACGTCCAATCCATCACCCTGTGTGCAGCATGTACAGAGGCCTCCTGCAGACAGCAGCCTCGCAGACGAGCAGGGCATGGGTAAGTCTGTTGCTGGCCCTGCTTCGTCTTTGTCATGCTCCATGGCACTGACTGAGTGATTTGCCTGGAGTCTCTAATTAAGGGACACGGGCAGCTCTTCTCTTTAATTGCCGTGTTATAAGGACTTTGTTAGTTTTGTGGCTGTGGCATGAGTGAGGTTATGTCAGTACTTTAATGATTCTTTACAAAGTCCTGAGTTCTTTGCCTTCGTCTTGACTTTGGATCTGATGCGTTTTGGGAAGGAGAAGGGAGAATCTTAACTTCTTGCCTGTTGGGTTCCCTGTCCTCACACAGGGAGCCTTGTGGGGAAGGGTTCATCTTTATGAGTTTATTTGCCCAGGAGGGAAGGAAGTGGCAGGTCTCTCCATGTACCTCAGCAGCATAACATCCTCCTGGATGAGCTGGGATTCCTGTGGAGAGGCAAGAGTCACACCGGCTCACATGAGAGCGTCAGGGAGGAACTGGCCAGTATCAGTCATGAGAACGCCTGTTTCTTTCTGGCCCAGTCAAAACGATACATCATCCGACTTTTAAGTTTTTGTTGGGTAAAAACGTGATAGGTGAAAATGGTGTATCAGGCTTTTTATTTTTTGTTAGTTTTTACTTTTGAGCCAGGGTCTCACTTTGTCACCCAGGCTGAAGTGCAGTGACACCTCCTGGGCTTAGGTGATCCTTTCATCTCAGCCTCCTTAGTAGCTGGGATTACAGGTATGTATGTGCCACTATGCCTGGCTAATTATTTGATTTTCTTATAGAGACAAGATCTTGCTATGTTGCTCAGGCTGGTCTTGAATTCCTGAACTCAGGCAGTCCTTTTGCTTCAGCCTCCCAAAGTGCTGGGATTACAAGCGTGAGCCACTGCACCCAGCCAGTATATCAGTATTTTTTTTAATTACACCTTTTTGAAGTATAGTGTACATATAATAAAATGCAAAACCTTACTATACAACTCATTGACATTTTACATAAGTATATCTTCATGTAACCACCACCTGTATTAAGTTATAGAGCAGTACTAATACCCCAGAAATTAGGTTCCCTGGTAGCTCTTCCTAGTCAATACCCACTTCATGCAGAGGGGACCACTGTTTGGACCTCTGTTCTTGAATTTAATCGAAACACAGTCATACCCCTCACTCCCTCAAAGAGGAATTAATTACTGATTAATTACTTAATTAATTAATTACACCACAACAACATAGATGAATCTTTAAAACTGTTGAGTAAAAGAAGCCAAGCTCAAAAGCTCCATCTGTGTTGTGAAGGGATCTATGCTTTGTTCTGTCACTGCTGCTGGTGCTCCATGGCGCCAAAGTGCTGTGGTGTGTGTATTCATTCTTCTACTCATCAGTATGTGAGTTGTTTCTAGTGTTTGACCATTGGAATTAGGGGTGGTATCAATATTTTTGCACAAGTCTATTTGAGGACACAGGTGCTTGTCTTCAGAGCATGTGCCTAGAAACGGAACTGCTGTATGTTTAGGTATATATTTAACTTTATGAGAAACTGTCAGTTTTCCAGAGTGCCATTTTACATTCTTACCAGCAGTGTATGAAAATTCCAGTTGCCCCATATCCTTGTTAACATTTGGTATTGTCAATCTTTTTAGCCATCCAGGTAGGTGTGTAGTGATGTCTCATTTTGGGTTTTAATTTGTATTTTTCTAATAACTAGTCAGGTTGAGCACCTTTTTCATATTCTTCTTGACCATTCACAAGTCTTCTTTTGTGAAGTGCTGTCAGTGGGTTTTTGGTTTTCTTTTTTTTTTTTCTTTTGAGTTGGAGTTTCACTCTGTTGCCCAGGCTGGAGTGCCATGGCACACTCATGGCCACCCCAGCATTGACCTGCTGGGCTCTGGTGATCCTTCCGCTTCAGCCTTCCAAGTACCCGGAACTACAGGCACACACTACCACGCCCAGCTAATTAATTAATTTATTTATTGAAGAGATGAGGTCTCACTAAGTTACCCGGGCTGGTTGCAAACCCACGGGCTTAGGCAGCCCTCTCGCTTCGGCCTCCCAAAGTGCTGGAATTACAGGCTGAGCCGCCGAGCACGGCCTGTCAGTGGTTTTTAATTATATTTTTCCCTACTTGTTAATAATTTTTGCCTATTTAAAAAAAATTATGTTTTAAGGAGCTTTTAATAGTTTAAGGAAATTAGCCTGTTGTCTGAAAATATGATTTCCCAACTTGACATTTGTCCTCTATTTGGTTATAAAGTTTTCTTTCATTTATCAATTTTTAATTTGAATATATTAGCCTTTTGGTGCTTCTATTTTGCTTGTGCAGAAACGTAGAGAGGTCTTTACCTTGCTTGGATCATTAAAAATTTCTCTCATATTTCCCTCTTTTTTGATTTTATCTCTAAAATCTGTGATCTAAGCCTTGTGTTTTCTTGGCTGCTGTAACATATACCATAAACTGGGTGGCTTATGACAAAGGAAAATTTATTTTTCACAGCTTTGGAGGCTCAGAAGTTCAAGAACAAGTGCTGGCAGATTTGGTGTCTGCTGGGAGGGGTTGGGGAAGTCCCTTCCTGGTTCATAGAAGGCGCTTTCTGGCTGTGTCTTCTAATGGTCAAAGGGGCAAGACATAAATCCTGTTCATGAGGGCGCCGCTCTCATGACCTAATTACTTCCCAGCTGTCACCTTCTAATAGTATTTTATTGGTGGTTAGGCTTCAACATAAGAATTTTAAGGGCACATAAACATTGAGACCACAGCACCACGAGTTGCTGATTCCACTTTATTTTTTTGTTGAAGATGTTTCCCATTTGTCCCAACACCATTTTATGAATAACTCATCTTCTCCAATCTGCTTTGAAGTGTCAGATGCTGATTTCCTGTGTAAATTTGGGCCTACATTATTGCAACTTTAAAATTTTGTTCCATGTTTTGACACATAATAAGCCACATTACTTTATTTATTTTACCCATATACAGATGCTTGATTTATGATGGTGCTACATCCCAATAAACTTATTGTAATTTAAAAATATTTTAAGTTAAAAATGCATTTAATACACCTGACCTACTAAATATCATGGCTTGGCCTGACCTACCTTGAACATGCCCAGAACTCTTACATTATCCTGCAGTCGCCAGAATTATCTCACACAGCCTATTTTATAATGATGAATTTAATCTCTCATGTAATTTATTGACTACTATACTGAAAGTGACAAACAGAATGGCTGTGTGGGTACCTCTGTACAACTGAAAAATCTTAGGTTGAATTGTCGTTAGTTGGGGACTGTCTGTTCTATGCTTTAAGTATTTTGGGGCCTGGGTCCCTTTCTTTACATTAAAAAAATTTCCCCACATTTTGCTTGTTTATTATTTTAAGTACACTTTAAGTTCAGTTTGTCTAGTTGCACATAAGTGGGGTTTTAACTGGCATTGCATTAAACATGTAGACTCGTTTAGGGATGCATTGGCATCTGTACAATGATGAGTCCTGATAATTTTCTACCAGAATGTGCCTGTCTGTTGGTTGGTTTTCTCTTGTGCTCTTTAGCATTTAAGTTATCTTCGTATAGATTGTGCATTATTCTTTTAAGTTTATTTTTATATTTTTTGTTGCTTTTATTATTTTTTTTTATAGTATATCCACTAACATTTCCTATTTGGCTCAAAATAATAGTCACATAAGAACACATGAAACAGGAAATTAACTTAATTCTCAAAATCATGGTTGAGAGCATGGGCTCTGGAGTCTGATAGGTCTGATTTCAGATCTTAGTTCTGACCTAAAGAGTCCACATTCTTAGCCTTTCCAAGCCTTACTTTCCTTACTTTTAAAATGAGAAAAATAATAATCTACCTCATAGAGTACTCTGAAGATCACGCGAACAAGGGCGTGTGGGGCACATGTCATGGGGGTATGCTGAGGATTGTGTGGACTAGTGTATGTGGAGCATGTGTCATGGAGGGGGCTCTGAAGATCGAGTGGACTAGTGCATGTGCAGCACGTGTGCCTTTGAGACTGCTGAGAAGAGGAGCTTGGTCTCTAAAGCTGAGGTGCTGCCTGCACGGGAGAGGAGCTCTCGGAAGGAAGCTGCCCTGCGGAGACAAGCCCCCGGCTGTCGGCATGGCAGCTCTCCTTCAGCATTTGCGATGCCCACAGCTTTTCCTCAGGCCTGTGGCGAGGCTTATTCCGGAAACATCACCAGTCCTGTTTTTGTCCCCATGGGCAGGCCTGCACCTCTGTCTCTGTGGGCTGTCTCTCTCAGGGCACACATGCACAGAACCAGCGTGTGCTTCTGCTCGCTTTTGTTCTCTGCCTGTCACCACAACGAATCTCCTTTCTGTGTCAGAGTTTTCTAGGAAATGGAAGTCTAGTCCTGGCATCAGCCATGCTGAGTGTATTTTTGGCGATGAGCCAGCATGCAGATTAGGAAACCAAGCTTGCAGATTAGGACGGAAGCATGAAGATTAGGAAAGAGTGCCTTTGAGTTTATCTTGAATGTCATCTTGGTTCTGCCACCCCCGTGGGTTTGGATTCAGGCTCACCTAGTTTTTGTTTCGCACTGGGGCCTCACTTTGTCGCTCAGGCTGGAGTGCAGTGGGATGATCATGGCTTACTCCAGCTTTGACCTCCTGGGCTCAGGAGATCCTTCGGCCTCAGCCTGTAGTTGGGACTACAGGTACCTGTCACCATGGCCTAACTAACTTTTACATTTTTTTTTTTGGTGGAGATCAGTTCTTGCTGTGTTGCCCAGGTTGATATTCACCTAGTTTGAATGCAAGGCTATGCTAGATACTTTATATGCCATCTCTCTTTGAAATTGTGCAAGCTCATGAGGTAGGGATTTCTGTCCCCATTTCTAGGTGAGGAAGTTTAGACATGAGACATCTGGAAAACTCCATTCAATAACAGAGCACACACTTTTCTTCAGTACACATGGAACATTCTCTAGGCTACATGCTATGTTAGGCCACAAAATGTGTCAACCAACTTTAAAAGGTTGATATCATACAAAGTATGTTCCCTTACCACAATGGCATGAAATTAGAAATCAATAATAGAAGGAGATTTAGAAACTTCACAAGTTGAAACGTAAATAGCACACTCCTAAATAACCAGTGTGTCAAAGAAGAAATCACAAGGGAAATTAGAAACTACTTTGCAATGAACAAAAATGAAAACGCAGCATACCAAAACTTATGGGATATATACAATTAGTGCTCAGAGGGAAATTTATTGTTATGTGTGCTTATGGTAGAAAATAATGAAAGATCTTAATTGGAAACTTTCCACCCTAAGAAGTTAGAAAAAGAAGCATACACTAAACCCAAAGCAAGCAGAAGGAAGGAAATAATAAAGATTGCAGATAACAAAATGGAGAATAGAATAACTAGAGAAAAATCAACAAAATAAAAAGTGAGTTCTTAAAACAAGTCAATAAAATTGACAAACTAGCTAGACTGAATAAGGAAACAGAAGAGAACCCTCTTACTGATAAAATAAAGAATGAAAGTGGGTATATTATTGACCTTACAGAAATGTGAAAGGTCATAAGAGAACACAATGAACTATTATTGTATGCCAACAAATAACCTAAATAAAATGGGCATATTCCTAGAAATACAGAATGCCCAAAATGGCTCAAAAATTAAAAAAATCTGAATAGACTTATAGCAAGTAGAGAAATTAAGTCAACACCAAAATACTTCCAGCAGTGAAAAGCCCAGGATCAGCTGACTTCATAGGTGAATTATGCTTTACTTTTGAGGATGGTGGGTGTTAACACCAATCTTCGTCAAACTTTTTTAAAAAATAGAAGAGGGACCACTTCCTAACTCATTCTTTGGTGCTGAGATAAGTTCAAGGAATGAATTTGGATCCCTGCCTTATACAATATGCAAACATTAACTCAAAATTGTTCAAGAACCTTAACTCAAGATCTTAAACTATAAAACTCTTAGAAGGAAACAGTGGTGTAAATCTTTATGAACTTTGATTAAGTAATGATTTTTTACACGTGATCCTAAAAGCATAAGCCACAAAAACTAATAAAATGGAATTTCATCATAACTAAAAACTGACATCAAGGGACACTATCAAGTGAGTAAAAACGCAGTCCATAATTCAGAGGGAGAAAATATTTGCAAATCATATATCTGGTAAGGATGTAGAATGTATAAAGAATTCCCACAACTCAACATCAAAATAACCTGATGTGAAAATAGACAAGGCACGTGAATCATCATTTCTCCAGAGAAGATAGACAAATGACTAGTAAGCACATGAAAAGATGCCCAGTATCACCAATCATTAGGGAAATGCAAATCAAAACCACAATGAAATACCACCTCATACCCATTCAGATGACTTTGTTGTTCTGACAAAACAAACAAAACCCAAACCAGAAAACAACAAGTGTTAGCAAGGACAGAAATATGAAAGGTCATAATGAAGGAGAAATGAAACTTTTGTGCACCGATGGTGTGACTGTAAAATGGAGTCACTGCTGTGGAAGACAGTATGGCAGTTCCTTAAATACCTGGATTTCACTGTTCATAGCAGCATTATTCGTAATAGCCAAAAGATGGGAACAGCCCAAATGTCCTTCACTCATGGATGGATAAACAAAACTTGTTATATCCACTCAGTGAGATATTATCGGGCCAGAAAAGAAATGAAGCACTGACACATGCTGCAACATGGATGAACCTGAAATGCATGATGCCATGTAAATATAGCCATTCCTGAGAGACCACAAACTATGACACCACTAATATGAAATGTTATAGGCAAATCCATAGAGACAAAAAATAGATAAATGGTTTTCAGGGTCTGGGAGTAGAGGAAAATGTGGAGTGACTGCTTCATAGATATGGAATTTCTTTTTGGGGTGATGGAAATTTTTGTGAATTGGGTAGTGTTGCTGTTTGGATAGCATTGCAAATATACTAAATACCACCAAATTGAACACTTTGAAATGGTTAAAATGATGAGTTTTACATGAATAGCCAAAAGATGGGAACAACCCAAATGTCCTTCACTTTTATCATCTCAGTAAAAGAGGAGGGAATTATCTAGCAGATGATTTTGTCACATTAGCGCATGCCTGAGAACCAAGGGAGGCTCACTGAGATGCCCTCCCATAAGTTAGGTGGATTGTGGGATGTCTTGCCATGGAGCAGAGCATCTGACCACCTGACTGGAGGTTGGGCCAGGGTTTTTCCTTTGTCTATTTTCACACAGTAAGTGGAATGAGGATGTGGGGAGAGTTCGGTGATGAGCGGGTCTGACCTCAGGGCCGAGAGCTCCTCAGGGCAGGGCGGGACATGGGCCAGTCTTGCAGGCTCCTGGACTTGCACTTTCTTCCTAGGTACCTTGAATTTCCTGGTTATGTCGTTGTCTGAAAGGGGTCCTTTCTCCGCAGATGATCTTTCAGACACCCACCCCTAGTGCTCTGATGTGCAGGAAACGAGAGTGGGGGTTCTTCTGCGTAGCCGCTTTGTGTCCTGTGCTTGGGGGCAGGTGGCTGTGGTCAGCTTGTGACTTGAGTCAGAACGTCTAATGGGCAACTCGAAGTTGGACTTCAGAGCATTTTTATGGAATGTAAGTCATTTTACCTGGCTCTGCTCTGTCCTCTGCTGGTGGGGCACCTTTCTTCATGTACAGCACTTTCTTGCTTTCCTCCCCTATCGTAGATGCCAGCTGATGTTTTTCCCGGAGCAGCTCCATAATAGCTAAGCAGGAATTCCTGGGATACCGCTGTGGTCTGGTGCTCTCAGGACTGAGCACTGTGGGTGAGAATATCCAGGGAGGACATTTCCCTGGAAGAACCCACGGTGGTCAGAAGGCGCTGGTAATGGCCATGGAGGAAAAGTTGCTGTCTGCATTTCCTCAGTGGCAGGCTCCATGGCTGTGTGGTGGGGAGACAGATCACATGGGACAAGGGAGGGCTGAGCGAACAGCTGGAGGTGAGAAGAGAGTCCCGTAGCTTGTACACTCTTTGCTTGTTTCCTTACACACGTTTTTAAAACATTTTCTACTTTTGAGTCGCTTTGAAGGCATTCACTATTGTGTGTCCTTTCCTTGGAGTGGCACTCGACACTCAGTATGCATTTGACGTGTGTACTGAGTTTTGGTTCTGTAAGAGACCCCATGGCCATATGTGAGCCGATAGTAATTATCAGTGCAGTTCCCTGTTGGAACTGAGGTTGACCTGAGGTGAACTGTTGCTGTTTCACTGACTATTCCTGTGATCTTCAGCAGGGTCTCTAATCTCTGAGCCAAGATTGCCTCATCTGTAAAGGGGATAGCAGTAGTCCTTAGCTTGGGGTGGTAGGCAGTATTAAATGAGATGCTACATGTTCAAGAGATGATGATTATGATATTTACTGATTATTTGGGAAATGACTACGAAGTTAAAGATCTCTTCTGTGCGGGACTTGGCATGTGTCTTGTTCTTACCAGGATCCGGTGTAGCAGGTCCTTTGCCTGGTGTTGGCGTGAATGTATTCTTGTCCCCTTTCCTTGTCCTGCATTTGTTATGGTTCCTACCTTTTCCTCCTCCATGTCTGAGGATGGCTCCAGACAATTCCAGTGTTATCTGGGGCCTGACAGGAGGTTTGAGGAGCAGATGTTCCAAGGAGCGAGGTAAATTCCGAGTGTCTTTTTCTAAGGAAGTTATTAAACTGGTGGTGAATTACCTATTGAATGATGAGGGTGGCAGCGATAGCTGTCCACTACAATGGCTCAGGAAATGGATTTTCTGGGTGTTCATGTGCTGAGCTGCGTTTCTTGTCTCTAATCTGCTCTTCCGCAGATGGGCCAGAAAAGGCATCAGCACAGCTACCACCTCGAGCACAAGTACCCCTTGTCTGTGTGCGGAGAAGGTGAGCGGGCCTGCACGGCCCCTGCTTGTCTGGCTCCTCCTCCCTTTGTGTTGCTCCTTTGGCCACTTCCAGTAACTGGAGGTCACCGACCCTTGGTCCTCTTGGCCTCTGGCTGCCTGCGGCTGTCTGTGTAGTTGGTCAGGGCCATACCTATGGACAGGCTCCTTCTGTTCTCCATGGACTTCTAGAAAATGAAATACATATTCTTAATTCCATCAGACTTTATTCAGAAACTTATTCTACTCAGAAACATACAGAATTTTTTTTCTGGAGTTAGTTGACCAGAATCTTCCAAATCCTGTTGAATATCCACAACTGCTTCCTACCCCTGCCCAGCACTGTTACTCCAGAATGCCTTTTGAGGGGTACAGAGGAGCTAGCATGTGTTAGTGTACAGTGAGAAATCGAGTTGTGGTGTGGGCGTCAGTGTTCCTAACGTGTTCTTCCCTCTGAGTTGGGAGCATGTGGAAACCACTTAACTGAAGGAGAGTCCACATTTAGGGTCCAAAGCTGGCAATTTAGACTAAGACTCCCACCTGTTCAGATGCCTTTCTACCCGTGGTCCCTCTCTTCCCCGGTGGGGACCGCTCTGTTGGCCTGTGGCCCACCCTTGTGCAGTGGTTGTCTGGCTGTGCGATGCGTGGTGGGCCCACCTCCCCGCCCGGTGGAATCCTGCTTCATACTGCTGTGGGTGTCGCTCTCTGCAGAACCCTCAGTGCTTCCCATTGCCTCTTCTTGAAGCCGGGCTGGTTCTGCTCTGTGCTGTGGATGTCCCATCACAGTTCGGAGCTGGCCCTGTTTACCCCTGTTTGCGTTGTCTGCCTTGCTTCAGAGGCAATGACCACCTGAAGGGGCCCACTTTCTCCATGACTCTGAGTGACACCTCTTCTAGGGAGCTTCCCCTGCCTCGCTTGTGAGCAGGCCTCACCTTCCCAGGCCTCACCTTCCCAGGCCTCACTGCTTTTCCTGTCTGATCTTTTTTCTTGGCTGTTGGGGCCAGAGCTTTCTTTTGTCACTGAAGGAAGTTAGAGTCCCTCAGGGCAGAGGTGTTCTGTTTTCAACTTATAGTCACCTGGAACACCCAGCAGCCAGTCCATAAGAAGGTGCCTCAGCAGACACTGGAAAAGTGATCAACAGAGATTACTTAGAGATTGGAAAAGGAGCTCCTGCAAAATGTCAGGAACATATTAGTTTCTTTATGAAATGTTTTTCTCTGAAGAATTTTGAGAAGCAAAAGTTAGTCTTCTGGGCTCACAGTCCTGCCGCAAGTAAGTAGCAGAGGCCAGGTTTGAACCTGGTCTGCTTCAGGTCTTACTGACATACAGTGCTGTCACCTCTTCCATCTTGGCCACAGGACACATGGGGCAGTCAGTGTTCTTGTATCTGGACTTTCCTGACGGCCTGCTCCATGCTGACTTGTACACCCCAGGCCCTTCTTGGATTCATCTCTGCTGATTCCCCTGTCCTGGTGTAGCTTTCCTTCCTGGTGAGAGCCCCGGCCCCAGGTTCGGGTCATTCACCCAACACCTCTCTGTGTTGTGTAAGCAGAGAAGGGCTCCAGCAATTCCGACAAGCACTAACCCTGCCTTTTAAAGGTCATTTCTGTCTTAGTCAGTTCTTAAAGTTCAAGAGGAAATAAACTGCTTAGAGCTGGCATTTCTCAAGTCGAGTGTCAGCTCTCCAAGCCCCCAGCCCGGGTGAAGAGGAAGTGAGGTTAATAAGCGAGCTGCCGTGTTGACATAGTGATCGGTGAGCAGATGTGTCCCTTTACTCTCAACTCACACTAAAAAATAATGAAAGAGAACCTCATAATTTTTAGAATCTCATTTTCTTCCTTCATTTTTGTTATTCAGTGTGGGAAATGCTTTGGAGATGTTTCTTTATTAGTCGAGTGACAGCATTTAGAGGCTGTCAGCCCTGGTTACTCAGGATGTCATTTGCAGGAGAGATAGCTTTTCCCCCAGGGGACCCCCATGCCATGCATCCCTGATGGACAGGCGTGGGGCAGCTCTTCCCTCAGTGGAGACAGCAGAGTGCCCATGAAGGTGCCACACCTAACTGAATATTGACTTCTTGTGCTTTGAGTTGAGGACAGCAAAATCAATGAGAAAATAAACAGGCTAGTGGGCTTTATTAATCGGGTACCGCCAAGGCGGCTGGAAGGATTAGATGGAGCACAGGTGTCGATCGAAGGCTGAGTGGAGTGCAGGCGGTCTGGCTCTGCCTGGCGGTGTGCTATCGATTGTCTTGGGTGCCGGGAGCCTCAGCAGCAGAGCCGCTAATTGGGCTATCGGGCGCTTCCAAAGAGAGATGTTGCTGAGATTATTCTGTCTCATCTCTTAACTGCTTGTCCGATTTGATGCACAATCTCAATTAAACACTGTGTCTCAGCTCCTCGCTCCTCAGAGCTCACTGTCCTCGACCTGCTCCTTTTTTTTGACTGGCTGCCTCTCTCCTGCACGTGGCACTCACACCATGGGACTTGGGGGACATTTGGTAGAGCCCAGAAGGTAATCGCTCCAGTCCCCCTTCTGGGGGGTGAAGTAATTGTCAGAAACTCTAACTTAGCTCCCTCGGACGGTTTGCCTTCCCTCCTGTTTTTCATGCTCTCACACTCAAGCACTCACTTTCACACTCATAGTCACATTCACACTCACACTCATATTCTCATAATTGTACTCCCACACTTGTACTCACTTGCACACTCAGCTCACACACACTGTCGCACACACATTAACACACACATACACACACTTTCACACTCACGTACTCTCACAAACTCACACACACATCCACACTCTCATACTTACACACATACACGCATACACACTTATTCACACTGCTCCATGGTTCCCCCATCCTCCCTGCTTCCCCTGCCTCTTCCCCTCCCTCCTTGCCTCTTATGTGTAGGTGTTGCTAGGAGCCTGTTCTTTGTTCTTTATTCCTCAGTCTGTCTTTCTCCTTCTTTTGCAAGTTCTTGCATTTTGACTTCTTTTCTCGTGACTTCATTTGGCCGGATTTTGGAGTCTCTGTCTCTGGCTTGGGCTTCTCTCTTGCTGTCCACTGTCAACATTTTCTCTGCTCCTGGAATGCCACTTTGCTGTTATAGCCACAGATCTCAGGCCATCCCAGGGATCCCCATGGCCTCTGTTGGCCTATTTGCTTCAAGACTGGCCACAAGGCCCCAGTCTCAGGCGTCTTTCCTGCTCTCCTGCCAGCTCGATCAGTGGTCTTCCCTCCCTAGCCTGTGCTCCATCTTCTCCATCTACACACTTGCCTTCTGTGTCTCCCAGGCCAGGGACCATTGTGCACGTGTCTCCCCAAGGCTCTGATGGCCCCAGAGGGCAGGAGTGGTGATGGCAGATTCCTTTGCAGTAGACAGAGCCCCACACAAATGAGGTCTGGGGCCTGCTGGCTGAGCGAGGGAGCCAACGAAAGTGCCCTGGCTTGTTGTGGTGCAGTAAGCCCACCTGTCTCCTGCATGAGGTATGTCTCAGCTCTGTGTGGGGATGCACACTCTCCACACACTTGTTCTTCCACCTAAGATTTGTCACAAGGAGCTTTTTTTGTTCACATAATGATGTTTTTCAAATTTGAGGAACATTGGCAGAGTGGGATTGATATGCAGATGCTCTGGTTTTTGTTTCTTTGCAGGTCTGTCTGGGGGAATGTGATAGGCTTCTGCTGGAATTCGTGGTCCAGAGGAGGCAGGGCAAGGAACCCGATACCAGCCACCCCTGGTTCCACATGGTGTCTCCCATCCGTGTGCTCCTGCCCATCCCCATCCATCCTGTGTTCTCGGTCCAAGTGCCCTTCCCACCTGCTCTGCTGTTCTCGCCCAGTGGCTCCAGCCCTGTCCCAGGGTTTGATCGCTCCCCTGTTCCATCACAGCAGCCCTTTCTTTCTTCTCTCTGGGCTCAGTCTCCTCTCCACCCTCCAGAGTTTGAGTTGGTGAAGGGGGAGGAGGGCTGCAGAGTCTGGACCTTGGGCAGTCGGGAGGCTTTGAGAGGCCACTGAGGGTTGATGAGCAAAGAATGTGAGCAGCCTGGCTGTGCTGCCTGAGCGAGGACCCTCAAGAATGCCACTCCCCTCTTGTCATCTGTGCCCTTAACTGAACAGTGAGGTGGAAACACCTCCCTCTCAGACAGGGCTGTTCAGGGTGTGTTTGAAGAAATGACAGTTCCCCTTGCTCAACCAAACACATCTTCATTGAGAAATAAGGAAGCGAGCCGAGCACACTTTCACATGCTCCTCTGTGTGCGGCCGATTAGAGAGTGCACTGGGGACCATGGCACTTCTGAGCCAGGTACTTGGTGTCAGAGTGCAGAGCTGCTCTTTGAGTCCTGCTCGTGTTTAGAGATGAGGGGGTCTGTAGGGCTTTGGGGTTCTTACAAGAAGGCCTGTGAGGTAGGGGAGGCACTCCAGGTGTGAGGCCGGTGGATTTAGTGGACGTCTGATTCTTTTGCTGTGGAATTTGTGCCTCTGCAGTCTGAGGCTGCGCCAGGGGAGCCTACTGTAGCCGTTTGCGCTGGGCTGGGGTGGAAGGGGCGGCGGTTTATGTATAGTTTTGTTACCTCTGCCAGCGTTTCTGCATTCAGGTCGGTGGTGGAGGATAGTGGCTGGTAACCTTTCTCAAGATAGAAAATATTTTTGGCTTTTTGGGCCACAGTCTCTGTCACAGGAAGGCAGCCATAGACCATATATGTGGCAAATGGGTGTGGCTGTGTTTTGACAAAGCCCTCTACAAAAATAGGTGGTGGGCTGTTTGCTGACCACCAGTAGAGGAGAAGGACCCCGGCACCTTGGCCGGACCATCTGCTTTGTAGTTTGCTGTCTGTGTGGTCCCTCTGTGCCTCCTGCATTGTGAGATGGGCTGACAAGGCTTGGGAAAGCTGTCCTTCAACCTTGAGAAGTTGGCCTAGGTGTCTCCAGGACACCTGCTGTGCATCTCTGTCATTCTAGGCACCCACTGTCTGAATTACCTGTCCCCCTTTTCTCTGAAAGTTGAAACTGGGGGATATTTGGCAATATTTCAGTAAAGCCTTGAGGGGCGATTCACCCCCTGTCTCCACCATCCTGCATTCTTGAGTCCTAGCCGCCTGGGGTGGGGACGAATTTATGGTCTTGCTGCTGCTGGATACCCCCAGCTGGGCTCCCCATCCTGTCATTTGGAGGCAGCCCTACCCATGTGGTGACAGACTGGTGCTGATCAGCAGTGCTGGATTATTCATTATGGTTGGGGTTGAATTGAAATTGCAAAGGGCAGTTTTCCTTCTCATGTTTCAAGGTCAGGTGAGAGTGTTTACAGTGTGGCCTCTGTTTATCTGGAAATGCAAATTGAATTTGTGTTTGGAATTGATGAGCTGTTAGGAACAGAGAACCCGGCAGCATCAGCATCGCTAGAAATGACCTGGAGGCCAGACGGTAGCTCCGTAGCCTGCTCCCCTGGCCGTCCCTTTGATCGGTGATTATTTCAGCCTTTGCTTTTCTCATTCTCTGGTTTTGTTTCTGTTGCTTGGACTTCTTTTTTTCCCGTGAAATGTGTAGTGACACTTGGAGGCTTTTAAGATTGGAACTAGATGGCGTAAGTCAAGGCAGCTGTGTGCCATGCTATGCCCGGTGTCCTGGGGCGATGGAGGAAGCTTGCCTCTCTCTCTCTGAGGCCTGGCCCCTTTTGAGTTGGAGGCTAGGCACACAGCGGGCAGGAGCCAGAGCGGAGGGACTGCCCATCTCTTTTACCTGAGTGCCTGCCTGTACCGCTCTGTGAGGACTCACCACAGCTCCATGGGCTGAGGCTGGCTGTGTGGGGAGTGTTCTTGTGGTCGACAGGCCTCTGGCTTTAATGTGAGGGCTGGGCAAGGCTTGTTACCTGCCTAGCTGCTCCCTCATCCGGGGCGTGGGGACCTGGTGGTGGCGTGGTGCCGCCTCTCTCTCGGTCTTGTGGAGATGAAATAAGACCACGTGCACAGGAGCATCCTTTAAACTGAAAGCTCTACTCAGATGGGAGGGGCAGCCCGAACTATTCAGGAGATTAACCTCTGAGTTCAGACTTTAGGGGACCCTGGCCGCTGACCTCTTTTGCTTTGATCTTTAGTCCCATGTAGATTCCAAAAGATAAATCAGTCTAAATCTCATCCAGCTCTTTATCAAGGAGCTTCTTCAGGTTCAGCCGAGGCCTCTCTGCCCAGCTGCACACAGCTGGTGGACGCCCCCCTTTAAGGCAGGGGCACGGGGAGGGGATTTATACTTGTTGAATACTTACTCCCGTGCTTTGCACTTATATACATTTCTTAGGAATTCTGCACAGCCCCAGGAGGTCAGGTAGATGCCAGTGGCCTTGCTTTTATCAGTGAGAAAGTGTAAGGTCAAAGAGGTGCATCCAGGTGCTGTGGGGTTTTGTATTTGGTTTGGTTGGATCCCCAGTGGAGTCCCAGGGCCATGTTTCCTCATTTCTCTCCAGAAGCAGCTGTTAATTTTCCACTCTCAGGAGTATCCTAAGACTCGCAGTGAGCCTGCATCTGCTGTGCTGGCCTCCAGGGCATAACTGATGGCTTCCGTGGCAGGGATGGCCCTGCTCATTGGCAAAAGTGGGCCCTGTTCTCCGACATTCTCTCTTGGCAGCCAGTGGATACAGATGCCTGAAAACGTGCAGTGTCACTTCATCCCTGTCTGGGAACCTCTCCTTCTGGGAGAGTATTTCTGAAACCAGTTTGCGTTCCATCTGAAATTTCACTGCTGCATTTTTGGGCTGCCATGCGGCTTCTTGCCAGGCCCCTGGACACGCGGTTCTGTGTCCATTTCTTGTGACTGGAGAATGAGTACACATAGCTTGGGAGGTTGTCCTGGCAGACGGTATTCTCTTTCAGAATTAGTGGATTTTCCAGAGCAGAGCGGGGTGGGCTCTCCTTAGCTGTGCCCGTGCTGTCTGCTAAGGATGGAGTCTTTCCTGTGTTCCTTGACAGCCTCTTGGGCCTGCTCGGCGTCCCTCTGCTTCCCACTCCTGGAAGCCTTTCTCACACAGAATGGTGCATGGATATTTTTTACATACCTGCTCTAAACTACCAGCTGTGCTTGTGCTGTTCCTGATGGATCATGACCAACCCCCCCCCCCCAACATCTGGCTCGGCCCTGCTGTCTTTTTCCCTTTCTTTACGATCTGAGTGTCCTGTCTCCTCTCTCCCTTGGCATGTCTGGGAGCAGCCAAACATTCTGCATGGAATCTTGCTTCTTACCCTTGACCTGCCGTCTTATGAGTTGTGTAAGTGATTGTGAGGACCTGTTCTGGCCTGCACTTGGCTGCAGAGTGGGGAACATGACAGACACTCTCTCTGCCTTTGTGGAATACAGTGAAGAAGCCGATCCTGAATGGATGAACACACTGTCACAGTAGTCATGATCTGAAGGGAGGTCGTGACTGTGAGAGAGGGGTTTGCAGTGAGGTGGGGGTGGCAGGGGGTCTGGCCGTGCCCAGTGGTGGGAGGAGAGGGAGAGCTCTTCAGGTCAGACGTCAGCCTGCCAAGCCCAAGATGCCAGTGCACGCTCTCCGGGGAACGGGGGAGCTTGATGTGGCTGGGTGCTGTGTGGGACAGGGCAGGGAGGGCAGGGATGGCAGGGGGCCAAGACGAGCTGAGGGCGCCTGGCCTCGAGGCTGCCCTCTAGCATGCAGCGGGAGGCCATGGTTGAAAGAGCGCACGGGCAGGGTGAGTTTACATTTTCAGATGGCTCTGGTGGCTGGGAGGACATGGGCTGTGTTTGTTTCAGGGGGATGCGTGGGGTTGTGCTGGGCAGAAGTTGCAGCGGGGCAGCCACGTGGAAGCTGTGCAGTTACTCAGGGGGCCCTTAGACCAGGTGTGTGGGGGCATACGTACCAGAGTCTGGACTCCAGGGAGGTTCTGGAGGGCTTGCTGAGGTGCTGCATGTGGTAGATAGGAAGGGAAGGGAGGCATCACAAAGGACCCTTTGCTCTAGCCTGAGCTGCGGTAGGTGGAGATGCCCTTCCCAGAGGTTGGGGGAGACTCCAGGCCTCCCTCCACAGCACACTGCCTGAAGCTGCGAGTTCCTGGTTTGGCCCTTTCTCTCTCCTCATTTCCGAACCTATTTCTGGCTCCCTCTCTCTGGCTTCCAGCTCTCTGGGGTGCTGACCTGGGTTGGGTTTTGTTGCAGTGAGATCCCCATTCTGGCGTGGATCTTCCACTGCCTGTATCCCAACGCCTCCCCCAAAAGACTTTTCCTCCCAAAAGCTTGTACACGGATGATCGGTTGAGCCTTTTCTGTGCTGTGGCCTGTGGGAGCCCCTGGCTTCTTTGCTGTCCGATTCCTGCCGGCACCCTGGTTGAGAGCGAAAACTGAGGGCCCGGGAGCACAGGTCTTGGCTGTGAGTCGGCTTCCTACCATCCAGCTCCGGAGCGCGGCAGAGCCTCCGGCAGGGGAGGCGGGACCTCCTCCATCCCCCGCTGCTGGTGGCACATCCTCGCCGGGCTAGGTGGCCTCTGCAAAATCTTGCCCCAGATTCTCTCCCCATGTTCTTCTGATGCTCAGTGGTGAACTCGGTTTCTGGTCTTTGTCGAGCAGTGTTTTGGAAGCGGAACCCTTTTTTGGATGGCAGCTGGTAGAAAGGAGGCCAGTCCGGGCCGATGGCTCCACTGGATGGGCACAGGGGAGCCCTTGTGAGCCTTCCCTCTTCTCATGCTGTGCCGGGGTTGGCTGGGGTGTGCCCGACGAGGGTGTAGGCGACGTTCTAGGCTCTCTTGGCCGCCCAGCCGCCCTGCCTGCTCGCGGCTTGCCCTCCAGGCCGTGGCTGCCACAACTGCAGCTCGGGCCGTGAGGAAATCTGTGTGGCATGAGGTTTGGACACCGGCAAGGCCTGCCCTCTGGGGTTTAGCCCAGGCCTGAGCCCCTCCGGATGGAGGCTGGCCACTCAACCAAGCGGTCCTTTCTACCGCTGGGTGGCTCTGAGACGGAGAATTCTGGTCACGAGGGCCCAATGGCTATCGCCCTGTCACTTCTGGTTTGTCCCTGCAGACCCCTTGAAGCCAGTGGGGCCCCTTCCCTGTACATCCCTGGCCCTGGAGGAGGACAGCCCTGGGCTCCTCTCCTTCTTGTGCCCCGGATCTTCTGGGTCCAGCGCCCTCTGCCTCCTGCTTTTAATTTACACTGTGGTGGCTCTGCTTGCAGACAGTGGTACCCAGGGGTCTCGTCTCGCCTGTAGCCTCAGAGCATCGCAGCACTCCTTTCTGTCAAGCTGGTGTTGAGCTCGCTGTCCACCAAACCAGATGCCCTTTGGCTGGGGCGTGTTTCTAGCCCCAGCAGCGCATGCGGCCATTCTGGGCCCAGGAGTGGGGCCCAGCATGCACTCCATTTCCCATCTGTCTTGTGGGAACTGCTGGCCCTTGCCCCCTAGTCGAGTTCTGGGACTTTAATCTCACACCCACTGGGTCTATGATTCTTTCCAGTTTGGTTATTCTATTCACTTGACAAGCCCAGACTTGTAGAGTTTTCTTTCCGCTTCTAGAGATTCCCTGATGATGTGTGAGGCAGCTAAGACTTGTCCACCTCCTCCTGAGACCTGCAGTACCTACTCTGTGCAGGTGGAGGGCTGGGTCAGAGACTACGCAGCAATCCCGACACAGAGAAGGCCCCTGCTGTGGGAGTCAGGCCGAATATGTCCTTGCACGTCTCTTCCTGACCGAGACATGTCACGAGCCACCAGTTTGGCCGTAGCTTTGCTCAGCTCGACGGGGCCTCTGCTCCTTTAGCAATGGGGGGGGGGGTTCCCCCGCACAATGCTGGAGCCTCTGGAGGTCAAGTATGGCTGTGTCCTGGTGGGGATGCAGTGGCCTCATGCACTTGACCCTGTCACTTGAGGCCCGAATTAAAAATGATGTGTCTTCATGAGCTTTGAGTTATGTCCTTCAGGTCTCTGAAGAATAAAGGTGCTTTTCGGGATTTTGTAGAAGTTTAAATAAAATTGTATTAATATTGTCATCCTTTTATGTAAAAGTGTATTTACTGAAGAGCAGCGTGTATAGACAGTTGTATTTATATCTTAATCCATTGGAGATCACTGTTGGGTAGCACATGTTGCCAGGTTATTACTTTGGGTAGTCATCAGAAATACAGCTTTCTTGTGTGTGAACATCATGTCATGTCCAAGCGTTACTGATTAGAAGATTGGCCGGGTGCGGTGACTCACGCCTATAATCCCAGCACTTTTGAAGGCTGAGGTGAGAAGATTGCCTAAGCCCATGGGACCAGCCTGGGCAAACTTGGCGAGACCTCATTTCTACAATAAATTAAAAAAATTAGCCAGTTGTAGTGATGCGTACCTGTAGTTCCAACTACTTGAAAGGCTGAGGTGGAAGGATGGCCTGAACCAAGCAGGTCAAGACTGCGGTGGCCGTGAAATGTGTCAATGTACTCCAGCCTAGGTGACAGAGTGAGAGTCCAACTCAAAGAAAAAAAAAAAAAAGATTGTCTCAGTCCTTTTGGGCTCCTGTAACAAAAGTGCCTTAGACTGGAGATCTTAACCATTTGTTTTTCGCAGTTCTGGAGCTGAGAAGTCTGAGATCACAGCAGCAGGTCCAGTGTCTGATGAGGGCTCTCTTCCTTGTTTGCAGATGGCTGTCTTCCTGTATCCTCATGGGAGGTGGGGGAGGGCGAGAGAGGAAGCAGGCTTTCTTGTGTCTCTGACAAAGATGCTCATCCCCATGGGGGGCTTCATCTTCACGACCTAATTACCTCTCAAAGGCCACACTTTCTAACATGAGCTTTCAGTCTGCAGCAAAGGTTGTGCTTAGCTCAGAATTGTCCTTTTGAATTTGGGCATAGCTGTTGAAGCGTATTCATTCCCTGTGTGTTTATAAGGGTATGACTTGGGCATTGGGATTGGGCTGCGAACCATCATACCATCCCAAGCATCGAGTCAGGGTCCCAGAGAGGGTGACTGTTCTTCCCAAGATGCACAGCACTACCCTTTCGTGGTCCTCTTAAGAGCCTGTGGCTCATGGGCTGAATGTCAGAGTGCCTTTCATGGTGGCCATGCTGCATGGGCTTCTGCACTCCAGGGCCGCCGTCGTTTCTGGGGAGAGCCTTGCAGTATCTGTCCAGGTGCTCTTCCCTTGCTTTGGTGAGTGCTCAGGATGGTGTGCTGGGACTTGGAGAAGGTAGACAAAGGGCATGAGGGATGCATGGGTGGTGTGAGGGAAGAGCTGGAGCAGCAGTATCTTGAAGAAGGTCGTTAAAATGTCTCCTGCTGCTTTGGAATGCACTGTATCCTTTTATTGTTCCTTGAAAGTAGATATTCTTAGGTTGGGAGTTTTCTGATGAAGATTACATTAAAGTAGACTGCAGTGGCCTGTCACAGTGCGGAGATGGTGTCTCAAAAGCTCAGACCTTGTTTCTTCAGTAGATGCTAGCTCAAAAAGGCATTGATCGATAAACATGCCTGACTTCTTCTTTAAGAACTAAGAACTTCGTTCGGAACTCCCAAAGGTTCACGGAAATGCCAGTGACCTCAGAGTTCAACTTAAGCATGGAGCTAGAGGCTTAATTTTTTATGAGTCTTCTCTTCTTTACCTCAGAAGAAAGGCCGAGATTGAATGAAGAGAACATCTCCAGCAGAGAGAACCTGGCGGTTGGGGGTGCTGATGCTGGGTTTGGTGCGCTGGGCCTTGTCCACTTGGATGCTTCTGCACTGCAGAGAGGTCCCTAGTAGGGTCTTTAGGGCAGAAACCCTTTCTGACCCGAGCGCATGTGCTCTCACCCGCCTGCATGCTAGGCTATTTGTTGGCAGTGGTTTGGGAAACTAGTTGAGGATACTTTCCGGAGACTGTGCTGTGGAAGATCCTGCCAGCTGGGCTGTGTATCCCAGTGCTTCTCGCTCTCCACTGCCCCTTCTGTCCTGGGTCTTCAGGACTCTGCCCGGCCACTGAACTGCTTCCCTGAGCATGCTGGCGTGCTTGGGCTCGACTTCACATTTCATCAGCAGACAGTGGACGGCTCCTTGACTTCCTGCCCCTCCTGCTCAGCCCCATTCTCTGCTCTCCTTGGTGGCTGAACAGATGTCTTGGTAGGCCATGTGTGCTTCATGTCTGTGCTCCTCTTATTGTCCCCAGCGCTTCACGTTGGCCCTTCCCAGTTTGCCCTTCCTCTTGGGAGCTTGCTTATCACTGTGGGCTGGTACAGCCTTGCTGCCCCAGCTGGCCGTGTGTGCAGCAGGCTGTATCCACTGCCACCCTGCTGCTGGTACTAGGAGCATTCCTGGATCCATCTCAGCTGCCCAGGAGCCCTTCCCTGCCTGTCTTTGCTCTGGCTCCCCTGCCTTCTGTTGCTTTCTATCAGGTCTCACCATGTGGGGAAGCACCTACTTGCTTGTTTGCTTAAGGTCTGTTTTCTGCTCACTGCCAGTGATAAAGGCAACTCCAGACTCCCTTTTCTGTACTCACCTCTAAGCTTTTCTGTCAATTCCAAACTCCCTTTTCTGTGCTCAGCATTGCAGTGCCAGGACCTGCAGCCCACATTTCTGCTTTTCCAGCCAGTACTCTGGTTGGGCTCTTCAGTAGGGGTGCTAGAGAGAGGCCCATGGCTAGGCTGGGGGTGGGGGGCTGTTCTTCCCCTGCCTGTGGTGTCATTTCAGTGACCTTGCCTTACTTCATGCCAGTCGCTGAGGTCCTGGCTCCCACGGGCTGGTGCCCTTCCTCAGAAGTCTGGGCTCCCGTGGGACAGACACCAGCAGTGCCTCCTCTCAAAGGCTCAGTTCCTGTTCCAGGGGCACCCTCCGCTATGTTTCTAAATTTTAATCAGTTTAGCCTCCTCCCTTTGTTCCCGCAGCCTAAGGAATGGTAGCTGCTTCCTGAAGTTACTGCCTCCTTGATACCTTAGGATTCTGTCTTATCTCCTTTCATTTACATTGGTACCTACACATTGTAGTAAATTCTCTCTGTTCAGTATTTGTGGTTCCTTTGGTTGAGGTGCCTACCAGTAGAACAAAGGCCTGTTGAGACCAGGATGGTGATGGTGTGTGCCTAGACAGTTCGTAGCTGGACCCCCACATGTGTTCTGTTCATCAGGTGGGTTGAATGGATGATTTTCTGAGCCAGGTCTGCGTTGCTAGTGGTCCTGAGGGAGGCTCTGCAGAGGCTGTTCTGCAACTTCATCTCCCTGTTACCTGCTTCAGTTGGACTTTGAAGTGTAGTTCTGACTTCAGGAACGATGGGTGCCAGCTGAACATCAGGCCTGGGGAACATGGTCCTGAGGAGATGGGGCCCGACTGTGCTCAGCCTGATGGGCCTCAGGCAGGCATGTCTCACCGCCCACTGTGCTGTGCGACCTGCAGTCTGGGGTCCAGCTACGAACTGTGTAGGCACACACCATCACCATCCTGGTCTCAACAGGCCTTTGTTCTACTGGTAGGACCTCTTCCCCTCGTGACTTCGTGAAGTGTTACTCCTGGGAGAGGAAGGGTTTTCTTTATAACCTGGCAGGCAAGATTTTCCAGCCTGGGTTCGGCCCCCGCCCCTTCAAGGCTTCATCTTATCTCTGAGGTACCGCTGGACACACACTTCCGATTATATCCTGTAACATCTTAGAGCTGGCCAGAGGCTCGGGTTGGGCCACCTCAGTGCCTGCTCTCTTGTTCGTGGAGGCGGCTGAGGCTCAGTGGCAGCTAGTGGGTTGGGAGGCTGGCGCAGACTACATCTAGGGTTCCTGGTGCACGGTCTTGGCATCTGGCTCTATTGCACTGAGCGCTGGTCCTCAAGCAGTGGAAGTTTGGACTCTGGAGAAGGACAACAGTTATCATGTGGCCGTGCATTTATTTGCACTCGCTCTTGGTGGGGAGGACTCCAGCCACATGTGACTGCCACACGGATATGAGAGTACCATGCACCCAAAATGCTGGGCTTGGGGTATGTCAGTCTCCCTTCCATACTGCCTCGGCTAAGGGCAGCTTCTCAGAGCAGCTCCTTACCTGTCCACCTGGTCAGGCATCTGTTTCTCTGCCCCGTCACCTGAAAGATGGCATTAGCCACATTTTTGCCTTTGCATGCCTGGCTTTAAAACAGCACTGGGAATGATATCATTCTTCTAATTAAATTACCCATACTGGAGCAGTGATTTAAAGAGCTTGTGAACTTACCCACCTGAATTCAATGATTTAAGAGTCGATTTCACAGTCCTTGATTATTAAATTGGCCTATGAATAGTTTTACATTGAACTGTAATTCAAAATGGCCTTTTAATATGTCTGTTTCCAATGGATATTTGTACTTGTTTTTTATTTGATTTTATGTTTTTTTGTTATGGAGGACCTCGGAGTGGCGGGTGGCAGCCAACCAATTCAGTATTTGCATTAAGTATCGTGTAAGACTTTCTGAGATGACTCATCTGTTAGGAAAACTTCAAAACTGTTTTTCCTCTGCAGTTACACCACAGCTATCAACACAAAAGATTTCTGTGACCAAATGTGTGGGGTTTTTTCCCCACCACCCAGCAAGCAATCAGTGCTGCAGTGACACCAGCTGGATGTCCTCTCACTCAGTCATGATACTCTCTACCTGGAGAGCGTGTCTGATCTCACAGGTGGAGGACTCAGGCCCCAAGTCTGACCCCTCCATTTTTGGTGCCAGTTGTAAGATCCGGTTGTTTGATCTGTACTTTTGACGACCAGCTGTAAATTGGTGTTCCTCAAACCCCCTCTGTGGGTTTGGCTAATTTGCTAGAGTGCCTCCCCGAACTCAGGGAAGCTTATGTTTGCTGGCTTATTTTAGGGGATGTCGCAGAGGATTCAGATGAAGAGAAGTGTGGGGCAAGGGTTGGGGAAGGGGTGCGGAGCTTCCATGCCCTCCTCAGAGTGTGCCGCCCTCTAGGAATCTCCCCGTGTTCAGCTATCAGGAGGCTTCCCTGGACCTGTCCTTTCATGTGGAGCCTTCAGTATGTAGGCATGACTGACCGAACCGCTGGCCATTGGTGATCACAGCTCAACTTTCAGCCCCTCTCTCTGCCTGGGAGGTTTTGGAGTGGACTGAAGGTCCCAAGCCTCTAACCCTGCCTTGGTGTTCCTGGGACCAGCCCCGCGAGGCTGCTGAGGGGCTGCCAGCCACTCGTCAGTTATTAGCCTACAAAGCTACTCTCACCACTCCACAGATTCTGGGAACCATATGTCCGGAAACAGAGAGACCAGATATATATTTCACAGTATCACAGCTAAATTGAAATGAAATGCTGGCGCCCCTGATGCGGAACGCTGGTTTCAGCTTTTGTGGACTTGTGAGGTTTTTGGCTTGGCTGGTCTAGGGTGGCCCAGGCCAGAGGTTCCCACCACGTTGGGCTGGACTGGAACTGCAACCAAGCCCCCACTGAAGTTTTGTAAGTGTTTGATTCACATTCACTTTTAAGTTCTACTTTAACTATTTAAAGAATTATATTAAACTATGATAAAAACTCCATATTCACTCAGGTGTGGAATAGAAAACATTAGCCTCATGGAGACTACCTCAAAAGAAAGCGTTGTCTGCCATGCTTATAAATTAAGGCTTTCCAGAAATCATGCAATCAAAGCAAAATAGGAATAACTGGATGCCAAGGATGAACTAGGCCTGCAGGTGTGTTCATAGCCCCATTCCGCACTGTCATTCTCAGGGCATCCTCACTGTTCTCGCTAGTGTTATAAACGTTACCTTGTAACATAACCCTGATACTCTGCTTATGTTTTATTTCCTTGAGATTTAGTGAAGATTTCCTTTGAAAGCAGGCTTCTGTTACTTAAAAAAACAGTGTGCAGCTCATATTTTTCACCCTCATTCTGTCTTGTGCCCTTGCCCCATGCCCCTCTGGGAAGAGCTGGTCCCTCCACTGACTCATTCCCTTATCTGAGATGTCCTTTCTGCCACACACTATCGCTTTCTGGGAGCTGTCTCACGGAGTGGCAGTCCATGTTGGGAGGTAGAGTCATGGGGCATCCCGGAAGCCCCTAAGTTACGGACAGATTCTCACAGAACTCGTGGGCACTGGGCCTGCCTCTGAAGGATGTGCAGGACAGGCAGGGGCAGCAGGTAGCAGCCAGGTGGGCCATGACAAGAGAGGAAAGGAGTCAGTTCTCAAGGTGCAATGCCGGGCCACAGAGCTCGGAGGTTTTCTGGAAGAGGCTGGGAGCCTCTGGAGGCTTCTACATCTCAACAAATCTTTGCAGTCCGAAGAGACAGCTCAGTGCCCTGTGGCAGACAGCCTGAGCGAGACTCATTGAGAAGCTGTTGCAGTAACGCAGGCGAGAGGTGACCGGCATGTGCGTGGAGGCAGAGGCTGTGGGGAACACAGAGGGAAAAGGGCATGCTGACAAACCGGAAGGAGCAGGCAGGAGAGGGCTCCTCTCAAGAACAGCCCCATGTGCCCCTGGCATCCACCCACAGGGGTCCTCCCTGGGCTCAGGGCTCTGCTCAGTTTTCGACTTTGTGGAATGTTTTTGGAACAGGCCCCCACAGCGTGGCTGGCATTCGATTTCCTCCTCGCCACGCCGCACATCTGCGGCCGCTGTGATTCAGATGGGAAGTGCTTGCTCTGCAATCTAGCTCATTCAGAAGTCCTGTCTCCCAAAGTGCTGCGCTGCTGACAATTTTTCCCATTGTGTGTGGAGTTGAACTTCCCTTCCCCCTCCCTGCCGTGTTCTGGGATCACCCTGCAAGTCTATTTGAAATCCAGAAACTCCTGAAAGGCCTTAAGTAGCTATTCAGGAGTGAGGAAATGGCAGTGAGGTAGTTGCACGTGCAGCTCTATTTTAGGATGTCCTGGTGGGCTCATTCCTTGGTGAGGGGGCAATGGTCACACCAGGACTAATTGTGCTACCCTTTGCCTTTCCTATGCAGCGCCCGGGGCCTGGAGAAGGCCAGGCAGCAGCTCCAGGATGAGGTCCGCCAGGTCAGCAGTCAGCTGCTGGAGGAAAGGAAGAAGCGTGAGACCCACGAGGCGCTGGCCCGGAGGCTCCAAAAGCGAGTCCTGCTGCTGACGAAGGTATGGGCCATCCTCCCACTTTCGTGTTCCTACCCTCTCCTCCTTGGCACCCTGCCTTCCTCAAGGTGTACTGCCAAGTCAGGTGCACTCTCAGCCCCTGTGATTGATGCCCTCACTTCTTGATCAGTTGCATAGAGCTGCCTGTGGGTCACATGCTTGGTCAGAATGAGGTTTCTTCCCCCTGAAGGAAAGAGTCTTGGTGGTTTGCTTGGCTGTGGGCTTTTGTCCTGGGTCCTTCCAAGGAGGGTCTTTGGAAAGCCGGAAAGAGTTTTCCCAGCCCCAGTATTCTCTTTGAGACTCTCAGGGCCTGGCGTGGGTTCCACTTTTCTCAGTGCTTCTCCAGCATCCCCGGGGTCCACCCCTGGCCTGGTGTTGTGCCCTGGGGGAGCTTTTTGTGTACCTCCTACCCTCTGCAGTGGCCCACATCTCTTGCAGTGGGTAGAAAACCTCTTGTTTCAGTGGGCAGAGCAGCCTTTCTGTCCTTTGGCTCCCAATGTGGATGAAGCTGCCATGGGTTTGGGCAGGGTTTGGAATGAAGACTGTCACCTGTTTCCAGGTGCTCTGGCAGAATCTGTTATTGTGCCCAGCACCAGCTGTGGGGGCGGCAGACTGTCTGCTTCTCCCTAATTGTTCTGTGCCTGAAGGGGTTCTAATGTCTGGTGCCATTAAGCAGGGGTTGCTGGAGTGTGAAAGGCTTTGTGAATGTTGTTTAAAATGTTACCTTGGACGCTGAAACTACAGAAGACGAGACAGGAAGAGGCCGAATCTGTTCCCAAGTGTTCTCTGGGCCAGGGCAGGGTGTCCAGCTTGCTGGGCAGAGACTCCCCTTGCCTGCCTCAGGCTGATACTGAGTGGGAGGAGGGCTCTGCTGCTCATCCTCTGGGCCCTGGGGGAAGGTGGTGCACCTGGGAAATGCCAGGAGTTATACCTGGCAAATATCTGCTTGTTCCCGATTGTTTTTGATGGAAACCTAGGCTCTTTGCCACTGGGAGCTCCCGTTTATGGGGTTTTTAGAAGATGTGTTACAGTTCACCTACTAAGGCTGCTATTTCATGGCTTCTCCAGCAAGTTTCCTGGCAATGCTATACTGTCTCCTGTAAGAAGACCTCACGTTTGTCTTGGTATCATGTGGAACCTGAGTCCTACAGACATCACATGGGGTTTCCTGAGACATGGGCTAGGCCGATCCCTCTGTGCACACCCCAGATGCTGACTCTGAAGCCTGGCTTTGCAGGTAGACCCAGCGAGGGGAATTTAAAAAAATGTCCTCACATGGCTGTTCGGCCAGAGCTCCCTGTTGCCTCTGACTAAGGGGGTGGCCCAGGCATGTTGCACGACCCATCGTGGGGGTTCCTGTGGAGCAGTGCTCTAGGACCTCGCTCCACTTCCTATCGCTCCCCAGACATCTGCTGTGTGCCTGCCAGCATCAGCTTGTAAGCCTGATGTGAGTTGCGCCCAGCACACATGTGTGGGCACAACCCTTATAGAATTCATGCCCTGTCAATGGGCAGGCAGGAGCAAAACACAAGCACCTAACCACCAGCCTTGGCAGAAACAAGTGGCACAGTGATCATCCCAAAGGGATTTTCTCAGGAGGTGATGTTTAAGTGAAGACCTGAGGCTTTCTGGATTATGAAAACATGCGTGGAGAATTTGACCTTTTTAAGTACAGATCCATGACTGGGAGAGAGATGAAAGGTTGTCCAGATGTGTGGGAACACACGAAAGACAAGTTGGATTCAGCAGCCGGCAGTGTGAGTTTGCCGTTGCGGCAGTTCAGGCATGTTCAGCATGACCCTGGTCCTTCAGCTGCTGGTGATGGTGAAGAGACTTGGACAATCAGCTAAGGAGCTCAGGATCCTGGGAGGCAGGTGGGGAATGAGGCTGTGTTTGGTTGGGATCACCTTGACGAGCTGTGGGTGTGCAAAGGAAGACATGCTGTAGTCCCGTGACGTGGGAAGCTTCCCATGGGAGGACTTGGCTGGGAATCTGGCCTTTCTCTGGAATCTCAGAACATCGCTCTCTGGGTCTGTTGTCTTCTCTGTAACACAAACAGCTCAGGCCCAATGATCTGTCTGCATATTTCACACCGTGGCAGCCTAGCACGTTCACATTGTTGGTTCTTACTTAGACACTGCTCACAAGGTGTTGTGCAGGACCTGTAGAGACATGGTTCCCTGCCCCCTCTGCAAGGCAGGCTCTGGGGAGCCCCATGCCAGGGAGACAGAGCTTCCCACCTTTTGGACCAGGCTGTGCCCACAGCCTGTGAGGAAGCTGAGTAAGCCAGCGTCTGTCTTGATGTCACTTAAGAACTCATCCGCCGTTTCACGTTGGCTGTGGGTCTGCAGCCCTTTCCGGAGTGGAGGTGCCTTAGGCAGGTTGTTTCAGTCCTTTCGCCTGCCATAACAAGATGCCACATCCTAAGCAGCTTATAGGCAACGGATTTATTCTTCACAGTCCTGGAGCAGGGAAGTCCAAGAGCAAGGTGCTGGCAGAGTCCGCTTCTGGTGAGGACCACTTGGTTCACAGATGGTGCCTTCTCGTTAGAAGGGGAAGAGGACTTCCTAGGATCTCTGTATAGGGCACTAAGCCCATTCATGATGGTCCCCCCTTGCCCACATCACCAGTCAGAGGCCCCTCCTCTTAATAGCATCACATCTGGGATTAGGGTCTCAACCCAGGAACTTTTTCTAGGGCGGCACACTCAGAACATAGTATAAGTCTATTAAATGAATCTAGGCCGAGATTGATTCAACAGGTTTAGAAGTCATGCTGGTGGAAGGCTTTGAGGTCTGGTTGGATTTTGTTTTGTCCTCTGCCCAGGTCCTCTGCTGGTGGTTAGTGATGAGCCACCTACAGGATAGAATGGCAGCCCCTCGGCATGGCCCAGAGACCCCTGGGGTGAGCAGAAGTCTGCCTTGCCTGCTCACTGTTGCAGCATCCCCCCTTTGGCCAAATTCTGCTGCCTCCACTTGTTTAAGTCATGTTACTCTCTATAACATAGATAGTGTGGGCACTGAAAGCTTAGACTTAGCATGGCACTTGGTGCACACCCAGGGATCCAAGCCTCTTGTGTGTATTTTCCTGCTTACTTGGGTTGTACTCGACTCTCAAGGTCCCTGCCCTCCCTGTCCATCTGGAAGGCGCCTCCACAACCTGCAGGTGGAGCTGTCACTTCTTTCTCCAGACTCCCGTGGCACTTCGCTTGTCTCTCTGTCCATGCTCAGCCTACAGGGTGTCATATCTGATCCCAGGGCCAGTGGCCTGCCTGGCCTTGCTGGCTCCTGTCTGAAAGAGACTGTGTAGGGCTTGTGTTAGCAGGTGCTCAGCAGTGCTTGCTGTGTGAACCACTCACAGACCACTGTATCTCTAGAATGAGCTCGTGCACCCCCGTGGTTGTCTGTGAGTTCTCACTGCTGGGTTTACAGGCAAGCCCGTTCTCCAGCCTGGCTGTTGTCTGTTCAGACCTACTTGGGGATGAGTGCACTCTGCTCCAGGTGTGGCAGGGCTCAGCGATAGCATCGTGTTTGGTTTCACACAGTGACTTAAAAAAAAAAAACACAACAACTTCATTTTCTGGGGGAACAGTTTTGGATTTACAGGAAAATTGTGAAGAAAAGTCTGCGAGTTCCCATATACCCTGTACCCAGCATCCCCTGTTATTAACAGTTTGCATTAGTGTAGTACATTTGATATAATTAATGAGCCAGTGTTGACACATTATTATTAACGAAAGTTAATACTTTCTTCAGTTTGCCTTAGTTTTGAACTAATGTCCTTTTTCTGTTCTAGAATCCCATCCAGGACACCGCATTACATTTAGTTGGCACACCTCTAGAGACTCCTCTTGACTGTGACAGTTTTTCCCATACTTTTTGTTTGATCACCTTGACAGTTTTGAGGAGTGCTTAGATGTTTTGTAGAATGTCTCTCTTTGGGGAGTTGTCTGATGTTTAATCATGATTGCCTGGGGTTGTGGCTCTGGGGAGCAAGACCTCAGAGGTGAAGCAACGTCTCATCACGTCATATCCAGGGTGTACGCCATCAACATGACTCCTGTGATGCTGACCTGGGTCACCCAGCTGAGTTGTGTCTGTCAGGTTTCTCCACAGACAAGTTATTCTTTTTTTCCCATTTTCCACTTTTGTTCTTTGGACTGAAGTCATGGTGTGCAGCCCACACTCAGGTGGGGAGTTAGTTTCCACTCCTTGGGGCTAAGAGTATCTACATACTCTTTAGAATTCTTTCGTGATTTCTTTAGAATTCAGGTGATTTGTTTTTTCTCCACTTATTTATTAAGTTAGTCATGTATTTATATCGGATGGTTTCGTGGATGTTTGTTTTAGATTTGGGGTTTTACTCCAAAGCTACTGATTCCGGTTGCTTGGCATTGGGAGCTCTTTCAGCTGACGCCCGGGTCCTTTTGGCCTAGCCCCATCATGGGGGGCTCAGTGTGCATTGACTGGTTTGTGCCGAACACTTCCTTACCCCTGGGACCACAAGGGGCTCCGAGTTCATCTTGTGCGTTTCCTGTCCCAGTCCTAGAATCAGCGGTTTCTCCAGGGATCCCTGGCTCCTTTTATTACAGATGGTTTTAGAGACCAAGATCTGGGCTCTCGATGTGTCTGCTGCTAGTTGGGTGCTGTGGGCTCGGGGCCTCCTCTCCTGAAAGTACCAGGAAATGAGTGTGTGCACAAACTTGTTTGTATGTACATCCATGAGGACTTCCCCAGTGACCTTCTGCATTAGTGTGAGACGAAACATGAGCATATACACGTATCCTCAGCTTTAGTCCAGCCCCTTGTGGATCATTCTTGCCCCTGTCTTATCTGAAAACTCTTACTCCACCAGCAATAAGCCTGACTCTGCACATCCACCATCCATTCACTCAGGTACTCTATTCTATCAGTGTGTAGCACTATCAAGAATTGGTAATCTCCACTGGTGATTTTCTGAAACTTTTTATTTTGAAATATAGGTTCACATGAAGTTGCGAAGGTAGTGTGGAGAGGTTCCATGTACCCTTTACCCATTTTCCTCCAATGGTGACATATCATACAACTGTAGGACAACATCAAACCGGGAGTTTAATATTGGTGCTGTGTGTGTGCAGTTCTATGCCATTTTATCACTTTGTAGAGCTATGTAACCTTCACACAGTCCAGACACAGAAGTGTCTGCTACCTCCTGTATAGAGCCACGTAACCTCCATGTGATCTGGACACAGATGTGTCCACCAGCTGTGTAGAGCCACATAACCGCCACATGGTCCAGACACAGAAGTGTCTACACTGCAGGCCTCCTCTTGTACTGTACCCTCCATTCCTCCAACAACTCCACCTTCTAGCAACTTCTTATCCATTTTCTGATTTTGAAGTTCTGCTACATAGATGGAATCATACAGTACATAACCTTTTGAAACAGGCTTGTTTCACCCAGGTCCACCCAAGGTATTGCCTGTCCGTTGGTTGTTCCTTTTCCTCTGCTGAGTAGTATTTCATGGTATGGATGTACCACCATTTTAAAGCTGTTAACTGATTTTGGAATGTTTTCATTGTTTCTAGGTTTTGCTATTACAAGTAAATCTGCTGTGAGCAATGGTGTGCAGGTTTTTGTGTGGATGTCAGTTTTTATTTCTCTAGGATAAATGCCCAGGAGTATAGCTTAAGGTCGTGGCAGTGACTTTTGCACTCTGTTACTGGATCCTGTATTGTTGGCTGTCTATGGGGAGAGTAGAAGAAGCTCCTAGAAGGCTGGGACAGTCTTATTCCATCTTCACTGTGTCCTGCCTGCGAATGAATTCTTCTTGTGGGATGGGCTGTTGGAAAGATCCCCGGTATGGAATCCCTGAGTTCCTCTTGAGGCAGAAACTCTGTCACTGGGGCTGCTGTGCTATGGGAGGGCACAGCTGTTCTCAGGCTCTGGGGATATTAGCCTTCTGCTGATGCTGTCACCACAGACTTGCAGTGATGACACATATGGGTCATCCCATAGTTCTGTGGGTCTGTGTCTGGGTGGGCATGGCTGGTCCCTGTGCTCTGCAGGTCCCACAGGGCCATCATCAGGGTATAGCTCAGCCCCACTGGGCTGCCATCTAGGACTTTGGGGGAATCTACTCCTAAGCCCATCAGGGTTGTTGGCACAGGCCAGTTCCTGCAGGGCTGAAGCAGTTGCCTCACTCCTGGAGGAGCTGCAGCACTGCAGCCCTTCTTGCGCTTTCCATGTGCCCCTGCCCTCCCATGCTTCACATCTGCCTTACTTTTCTGTCTGTTGCAGCCCTCTGGCTCTACTGGAGAAAGTTCTCTGCTTTTAAAAGCTTGGCCTATCCAGACCATCCAGGATAATCTCCTGTTTTAATATCTTTAACCTTAATTACACTTGCACAGTCCCTTTGCCTTGTGAGGTAACCTGTTCAAAGGTCCCAGGGGTTGGGATGTGAACTCCTTTAAGGGGACGTCATGGCCCACTGCTCCTGGGTCAGAGATGGGCAATGGCATCGCTGTTGCATTCTGAAAATTCAGATGCCCACAATGGCCAGGTGGTCAGCACCAAGGGGGAATGGTCTGGATGCATGGTAGGGCATGGCCACCCACTGAGGGACAGTCCCGCCTGCTTCCAGAGTATATCATCCTGTGGTAATCTCCTGGTTTCTTAAGAGAAGTCAGCAGTTTGGATATTTATATGAAGTGTTGCCATTGGCACATCACGGTGTGGATCATAGTATTCTTGTCGGCTAGTTTTGGCTTGCAACTTGTCATTTTGTGAACCCTGTTCTTTTACTAAAATGACATTGATTCTGCAGTTCAGACCCCCACCTTACTGTTGGAACTCCCTGTTGTGAGGGGAATTACTGGTGATTGGAGTAATAATATATGGAGTAATTTTTATCCCCTGTGGAGTCCCCTCGTGGCCCAGGTTGAGCCTCTCAGGCTTCTGTGAGGTTTGTACCTTCTTGGAGCATCTCTGTCCTTGAAGTTCACATCTGGAGCCTCCAAGGCAGGCTGAAAGACTGTAGTACTTCCTCATTCACATCGGCCTCACCCTGACCCACCTACCTCTGTGTGTGCTGTTCTGCATTAGCAAGAAGGAAGGGCACTGATTGCCTGGCACCGACTGATTATTCATTTATACTGACTGTCCCTCCAAGGCGTGTGTGTGATGGATTGATCCCAGTCACCTGTGTAACCCTGGGCCTTGAACAACAGATCTGTGCCGCTGGCTTTGCCACTCAGTGGCTGTACGCATTGATGTCCCTGCTGCCTACCCCCTGCAGAGCTCAGCCCCGGACATGGACTCCCCTGTCTGGCTTGCTTGTGGTGGAGGAGTGCTTTCTCTTCATCATACCCCTGAGAGGGCTATGTTGACCTCGAGGGTTTCCTGGCTGCTGATTGCTTGCTGTGCCACCCTCTGTGAGCCTCCAGCCCAGCTCCCCAGGGAGCGTAGCCAGCACAGAGGCCCTGGAGAGGCAGGCCTGTGGCGAGGCCTGCTGATTGGGCTCTGGCTTCTGCATCCCGTCTGAGGCCCTATTTGTGTACTTGACATTTAAGTATACAGTGCTTGGAATGTGCAATTTTATTTTGAGACCTGTATTAAGCGGCTCCAGTCTAAGGATTTAATTGTTACTGATAGCTAAGAGTATAATTACCTTGGTAAAATATCATGACTATTTTAAGCAATTGAAATTGGCTTGTAGAACTGGATGAACACCATTTTCCTATATAAAATGAGCTATTTCTGGTATGCCCCTAATATTCTACAATGCGGTTGCAGAATCTTGTTTATAGATTGTAAGCAGTCAAAACTAACTTTTGGCAAGAAACTTTTTCAACAAAGTAAAAGCTTCCCTTTCCCCTCTTTTCTGCACCCTTACGTCCCCCGCCCTGCCACAGAGTGGGTTGATTGCTGGAGGATACAGGTTGTTGGTGAGCAGGGCTGGCCATTGTGTAGCCCCCTGGATGCTTGGTGGCTAGCGGCATCTTACTCAGGTAGTGGCTGCAAATTGCGAGGTTTGGTTGTCATGGCTACATCCTGCCCTGCGAAACCCTCAAGTGGGGAAATGCAGAGGCTTGTCTATTACAGAGTTTTAGAAGATCTGGATTTTAGGTTCTGGGCTGGTGTCTTGAATCTGCACTAGCTGGTGTGTTACTGTGAGAACATTAATCTGTTATCTTCTCTGGAGCTAAGGGGTTAAGAAAATTTATATTCACTTCTGCCATGTCTTTCTCATTTTCTAGGAGCATCAGATCTGCTCACTTCCATAAAATATCCTTTGTAAATTAGAAAACCATTCACAAGCATTAGTGACTATCCTGCAGTTTTGAGACCACTGCTGGGTACTGCAGCTTAACCTGGAGCGGACGAGCTTTGCCATGATGGCTGGGAACCCTGGCGGAGCTCCTGTTCTCAGAGACAGTGGAGAGACACTGGGAGCTTGGTGGCTGTGTGTGGAGGTTATGTTGCTCTACACAGTGCACAGTTTAGGTAATATCGATCTTGGGAGACAGCTGAAGAGCAGATAAAGACTGGTCTGTAGAAAGGCTGGTGACTGTTTTAGAAACAACCAAATGTAAGGGCAAAAGGCAGGCGAGCTTTCAGAAAACCAAGGCAGGGAGTGAGGGACTGGGGGGTGGGCTCAGAAGAATTCCAAGCCCTTTCTGCCTCACATCCCGAAGGGGGTGTCCTGGAAGATGCGGCTCTTTTCCTGTGTGCTTTGGGGTCCAGACACTGCTCTCATGAGCCCAGCCTGTGAACCCTCCCGTTCACTGGGGATGGCCAGCGTAGTCTCACTGGACTCCTTCTGCACGTTCTGAAACCTCCCAAGGGAAACTGGGGCAGGGGAGGTGGGTTTTTGCCCAGGGATCCCTGAGCATATTCTTTATTGACTCTTCCAAGACCTCCTTCCTTCTTAGGTGTCGTTTCTGGGCCCAGGATGCTGCCCTGCAGCCATCTCCCATTCCTTTTCTGCCTGAGGGGCTCTGCTTGGCTTTTGGTATATATATTATTTATTTTGAATAAATGTTGCTCTTTATAGTCCTTAAATTCACTTGCTGAAAAATTGTCCATAATTATTTGGAAGCTGCCTGAGACCGGGCTTTCTTGCACTGCCTCTTCCTCTGAGGGTTTGCTCAGCTGCGCCCAGCTTCCTCAGCTCAGTTTCTGATTGGGCCGGCTGCAGGGGAAGGTCAGGCCTCCAGGGCTAAGAGCAAGACATGTCTGTTCAGGGCAGCAACTCAGTGCCTTTCACAGAGCCCACTAGCTCGCTGGAGATGGTCTAAGCCTCCTTTTTGTCCATTATGTGAGGAAAATGCAGTTGTCTCTCTGGGATCCTTCCAGGTCTATGGTTTTATGAGATCCCTCCACTTCTTCCTAATGTTGCCACTTGACCTCTGCAGGGTCAGTGACAGGACCTCCCTTGTGGAGAAGTCGAGGTGTGGTGAGGGCAGAGCAGTTGGGAGGCAAGCTGTCCAGTGAGGGCCGACACTACTGGATGTTCTAGGTGGGAGTGGACCCGGGAGTCCTGGAAGAAGTGTGTCCCAGTGGCCTCACTGGCCCCTTTTCAGCCTATACTTTGTCAGCAAGGATTTCAAGATGTGTGCATGTTGCTGGGATGTTTTTTATTTTTGAATAAATAACTTTTATCTCTCTTCTGAAATATTACAGTAGAGTCACATCTTATGCATGTTTGCACTCCTATAAGATATGTGAGTGAAGGGGAAATGGAGTAGAGTCTAATTATATTTGTTATTTGTTTTGTATTTATACAACTTGGGCAGCTTACACTTACAGAGACCTCCCTAGTAAGGTTCAGTGTAGCCGGGGTATTTTCTAGCAGTAGATGAGATCCTCGTTTCTCCAGGCAAGTGCTACTTCATGTAGTTGGCTTGTGTTTATTCAAAAAGTCTGATCCACCCAAATAGTGTCTCTCTGAGTACTGGGATTGTGTGCAGCCTGGAGTGGTGAGTGTGGATGCAGATGGGGTTTCAAAAATTCCTTGACTGGGTTCACAGTCAGCTCAGAGAGGAATATGGCTGCACAGCTCATGGGCCTCACGGTCTCCCTGTGTCCTTTCTTGGTTGACATGTTCTTGTGAAAAACATTGTATGTGCAAAGGTAATATGAAACACATACATAGGGTTCAAAGAATGAAACAGTCTCCCGTATCTCTAGTCTCCAGTGTAAGAAATAGAAAACGACCTCTGCTGAGAAGTTTTTTGACACAGCCACTCTCCTAAATTGGGGGTCAGATCATTCTCTTGTTTTCCTTTTTGCTTTTATCACATTTGTTTATATCTTTAAATGTTTAACTTTTTCCATTTTTATATTTTAAATAAATAGCACCTTACTTCTGTGACTTTTAGTTTGTTTGTATGTTAGCATTCTCCTTTTGACATCATCCATGTGAGTGCAGTCCATTCATTGTCACTGCTTTTGTAGTATTGTGAGGGATGAATAAATCATGATCTAGTTATCCTTTCTCCTGTTGAACATCGGGGCTTTCTGGCGTTGCCATGCTGTGGAGCACGGCCCCGCGTACCCTGCTGGCGCTCCACCCTGTGAGCTTTTCCTCAAGTAATCCCTGTATGGAAGTACAGCATGCACATATTACAAATATAGGACAGATCAAAAAGCAGATGGTTGGTTCCCTGTCCCCAGAAGGCCCTTGTGCCCATTTCCGGTCATTAACCTCAACTCCAGCGTGAGCCTCTTCCTGACTTTTACTTTCAGAGTTATTTTTAAGCTTCATGTAATTGAAATCACATACCTGTACTCTTTTGTGTCAGGTTTTAGTCACATGTGTTCGTTGTGAGATTCGTGCATGATGTTGTGTATTGCTGAAATTTGTTAATTCTTCTTAGTTACTCTGTTAAGTTTTCCATGGTATCAATATATCACTTTTTCTATTGTAACATGACATCTGGGTGGTTTCCAGTTTGGAGATCTTGTGAGTATCGCTGCTGTGAACATTTTAAAATTTATTTTTATTTATTTTTAATTTTAAAGGTGTGGGGTACAGTTCAGGATTTAGGTATACAAGTGGTCATCGTTTGTGAACATTTTTATACGTGTGTAGTGTTTGGTAAAACCGCCCTAGGCTTGGTTGTTCTGGGCACTGCCAGGTCTGGCACACGCTTAGGTCCAAGGCTGCCCCCAATGCCAGAGTTGTTGTGCCAGGTTGCATTCCTGCCGGGGACATTGGAGGGTTCTGGTTCCTCTAGGTTCGCACCCACGCGTGGGGCCTTCTGCCTCTAGTTTTCCTCAGTCTGACTGGGGGTGCTGTAGGGTCACAGTATGGTTTAGGTTTCCTCGTAGCTCGGTGAAGCAAAGCACCTTTTATATGCTCAGTGGCCTGGGAGCTGTCTTCTTGTGTGCCATGCCTGATCAGGCTTTTTGCTCCTACTTCCTTCTGAATTTTAAATGGTTGTTTGCCTTTTTAAAATTGAGTGTTAGGAGTTCTTTATTCTAGATATGAAAATCTTTTGTTGGAGAATTGTATTCGGGTATCTTCTTATAGTCTGTGCTTTGCCTTTTCACTCTTTTAATTGTATCTATTGATGAACAGAAGTTTATTTTAATACAATCTGGCTTGGGTTTTTACCTTTATGGTAGCGCTTTTTCAGTCATGATTAAATAGTCTTTGCCTCCCAGAGTCATGAAGACACTTAACCATCCTCCTTCCCTCCATTTCCCCCACCTTCTTCCCTTTCCTCCTTCTCTTCCTTTCTTTCTCAGAGTCTTGCTGTGTCACCCAGGCTGGAGTGCAGCGGCACAATTATAACTCACTGCAACCTCAAACTCCTGGGTTCAATTGATTTTCTCACCTCAGCCTCCTGAGTAGCTGGTACTAAAGGCATGCACCACTGTGCTCAGCTGTTTTTGTTTTTTTTTTTTGAGGTCTCGCTGTGTTGCCCAGGATGGTCTCTAACTCTTGACCTTAAGCAGTCATCTCGCCTTGGCCTCCCAAAGTGCTGAGGTTATGGGCATGAGCCACCATCCCTGGCAACTGTTTTTTTCCTAAATACTTTATTGTTTTACCATTTACATTTTGATCTAATGTGCATCTGGAAGTGATTTTTGAGGATGAACCGAAGCTGGTGTCAAGATTTGTTTTTCCTCTGTTACATGTGTAGTTGATTTAGCAGCATTTATTGGAAGACTGCTTTTTCCCCATGTGCTATGGGTTTGCCATGATCATAAGCCTGGGGACCCTTTATGGGTAATGCAGCTTCTGGATTCTCTGTTCTATTAATTCTTTTTGTTTGTCCTTTTTCCAGTTCCACGTTATTTTCATTGCTACTTTATTGTAATGTTTTGGTATCTGCTATTGAGATCTTCCTGATTTGTTTTTGTTTCTTAAGATTCTTTGGTTGCTTTTGGTTCTTTGCATATACTTATGCAGAAATCAGTTTGTTAATTTCCACAAATATTATACTGGCATTTGATTAAGATTGCAATATATTTGTGAATTACTTTTTGGGGATAAATAATATCCCCACATTATTTTATTTTCTCAACTGTGAACATTATATGTTCTGTCACTTACTTAAACAGTCTTTAATTTCTCTCAGCAAGTTTTATAGTTATTTGGATAGAAGTCTTACATGTCATTAGATTTTTTCCCCTTGAGTATTTTCTACTTTTGATGCAGTTTTAACGTTATCTTTTAAGACTTTTATCCTCTGTTTGTTACTGGTACATGGAAATACAGTTAGGTCCTGTGTGTTGACCCTGTACCTGACAATGTTGTTGCTATGGTGGTTTTCGATGTGTACTGTCACAGCCTCGGTGAACGATGCCAGGCGTGTCTTCCTTACCATTGTCACAGAGGAGTGTTGACAGTGGGCACCTTGTCTCCTTCAGATGGTGCAGGAAGCTCCAGTAATTTATCATTAAGCATGATATGTGATATATGTTTTGTGTAGTTACTCTTTACTGAATTAGTGAAATTCTCTTTTTTTTTTTGAGTTGGAATCTCACTCTGTCGCCCAGACTGGAGTACAGTGGCCGTTCTCGGCCACTGCAGCCTCGACCCACTGGGCTTCAGCGATCCTTCCGCCTCAGCCTTCCGAGTAGCCGGAATTACAGGCACATGCTACCACGCTCGACTGATATTTTGATTTATTGTAGGGATGAGGTCTCACCAAGTTGCCCAGGTGGGTCTCGAACCCACGGGCTCAGGCAATCCACTCACCTCAGCCTCCCAAGGCGCGGGATTACAGGCTGAGCCACCGAGCCTGGCAAGTGAAATTCTCTTTTATTTGTGGTGTTCTAAGAGCTTTTATCATGAATGGTTACCCCATAAATTTTGGTATGAGTTATTTTTGTTTTGTATTGTTTGGTTCAAAATATTGTCTGGTATTCTCTCTGGATTTAGAAAGGCTGGCCTGCAAGCAGGACTTCACATGTTCAAAGTATATAATGTAGGCAGATTGGAACACTGAAAAGGAATTGAAAGGGAAGATCCCCAACTCCTTCACTCACTTGCTCATTAATGTTTTTGTGTTTTTTTGGGGTTTTTTTTTTGAGTTGGAGTTTCACTTTGTCGCCCAGACTGGAGTGTAGTGGCTGCTCCCGGCCATCCCAGCCTCGACCCGCCGGGCTCCGGCGATCCTTCCGCCTCAGCCTTCCGAGTAGCTGGAATTACAGGCGCGCGCTACCACGCCCGGCTGATTTTTGATTTATTGTAGAGATGAGGTCTCGCCAAGTTGCCCAGGTGGGTCTCGAACCCGCGGGCTCAGGCAATCCACTCACCTCGGCCTCCCAAAGCGTAGGATTGCAGGCTGAGCCACCGAACCCGGCCCGTTAATGTTTTCATTCCACACATTCTCACTGAGCATCTACTGTGAGCTCTGTGAGCACTGTTTGGTGCTACTGAATGCAAGTGGGAACTGTGCAGCAAGACTTGGAGCTCAAGGGTTCCTTTCTAGTTGGACCAGGTGGCCACAAGTAAATATATAGTGTTGTGAGACAGTGAGGGCATCTCTGGAGGAACTGACTCAATCTGAGGGCTCTCATGGGGACAGAAGGGGAGGAGGGAGCAGAGGGAGATGTGAGGCCTTTTAAAAGTGGCTTTCCTGAGCCCTGAGAGAAACTAGGCTGTGGTCGGAGGGTTTTGTCTGTTTTGAAGTCATTACAGGTTTCTGGGCGGCTAGGGAGGGCTGCGTGCGAGCTCCCCGCTGTCTTTCACCCAGCTTCCCCATGGCGACATCATATGTCGTTCTGGCCCAGCAGGCATTAGTCCAGTGTGTGTGTACCTCTGTCACTGTGCTGCCTGTGTAGGTTCCTGTGACCACCGCAAAGGCCCCCTGTGCTGTCCCTTAAAGCCATGCTCCTCCATTTCTCCCTATAAATCTGTTTTCCATCTCTGGTAATTTTGGCCTTTCAACGATGTTATGTACATGGAATCACATGGTATGTGCCTTTTTAGTTTTTACTTATTAAAATTAATACGCTTTATTTTTTAGAACATTTTTAGGTTTATCATACTGAAAGTACAGGAAGTTCCTCCCTCCCCTCCCCCCACAAGTTTCCATATTAACCCCTCACCTTGCCGTGTTAGTCTGGTACAGTATTACAGTTGATGAACCAGTAGTGACACAGCCTGGTTAACTGGAGGCCCAGAGTCATGCTGCATCACTCTTGTGGTGGCACACTCTGGGTTTTGCCAAGTGCAGATAGGACAGAGCCGCAATTACGGAATCACGCCGCATCCTTGCCGCTCGAAACGCCTCCTGTGCTTGCCGTTCGTCCTTCCCTCCCCACCTTCTGACCGCCACTGATTCTTGATTCTTTTACTTTCTCTGTCCTTTTTGCCATTTCCAGAATGTCATCTTTTTGCAGTCCTACCGTATGGAGCCTTGGTAGACTGGCGGCCTTCACTCAGCAATCTGTTTTTAAGATTCTTCCGTGTGTTTCCATGACTTGATTGCTCATTTCTGGTTACCGCCACACAACATTCCGTTGTCTGGATGCACTGCAGCATGTTTATCCATCCATCTGCTGAAGGACATTTTGACTTTTTTTAAGTTTTGGCCGTTTATTCAGAGCTGCTTAAAGCATCCATGTTGGTTGGCTTTGGGGTGGGCACACATTTTCCCTGATTTGGGAAAACACCTGGGGGGCGAGTCCTGGGTTGTGCGGCAGCACCATGTTTAGCTCTGGGCACCTTCAGCACCACAATAGCCTTGGATTAGGTTGTCACTCTCCCCTTTGTGAAGGCGTTTCACAATCAACATGTCTTTCCTTTTAGTGGAACCTCCTAGAGCTGACTTCTGTTTCCACGCGAGGAAACTGAGACACAAGGAGCAGGTCAGCAGTGGGGGCGGAGTCGGAGCTCAGATCAGTGTGAACCAGAGTTCAGAGCTGGCGCCTCTGGCCCTCCTCCTGCTGGAGTCACCTCACCACGAGGCTCTCTTCACAGCAACACTCGGTCCGTGGCTGCCAGCGTGTGAAGCGGCTCGGTTTTCTGTTTCCCTGCCACCTGTCAGCATCAGGGGCTGCCACAGCCCCACTGGTCCTGGTTCCGGTGTTGAGTGGGACCCGTCCTCTCCCCTCGTGATGATGCGTGTCGGGTGGAGCCTGCGGAGGAGCCGGTGGGAGCTCTGGGGTGGGGGTCAGTGCTGGGAAAGCACCAACCTCCTGTTGCGCATTCCCTGAGTCACTTTGCAATCGGGGCCTGGAACTAACCTGTGCGCTTCCTCCCGTGCTCCCTTCCTCTTCCTTTCAGGGTGGCCCTTCTGCATCCTTTGCCACCCTCAGAAACCTCAGTCTGGCGGCGCACTCCTCCCTTCCCTGAGCGTGTGGGCCTCAGGCGCTTGGCTGCCGCCTGTGAGGTCCAACCCTCTTCCCCCAGGGAAAAGCAGATTATGCCCGTTACAGAATAATGCAAGCTGCCTCTGACCCCACCTCCAGCCTCTTCCCAACGTCCCTCTCTAGGTCTACGACTCCCTAGTCTCATTGACAGGATTTCTCCTGTAGACCTCCTTTTTCAGTGCTGACAATTCTTGGCCTTAGGTAGCCCCAAAGGGCATATTTAAGATACTCAATACCTGCTTGTCTTCTGAAAAGTAGCATCCTTTGTGGCTCTCCAGCTTCTTCTCTGTGTCAGAGTGCTTTGTGCCCATGTTCCTTTTGGCAACCACTCAGGCATGTAGGCTCGGCCTCCTTTGGCTCAGGGAATTGAGGCTTAAGTGTGGCTTAGAGACTTGGCCAAGGCCTCATGGCCAGCCTTGATGCTAAGTTTTGTCTTGTGTTTCTCATCTCACTGCCCCAGTCTGAGGCCAGCCTCCACACAGTTCTGCCATTCTCATGTTTACTTCCACATGTAGCTGCTGAGAGAATATTTTCTCTTGACCATCTGTCTGAGTTTGGAAACCTTCTTTGGAGCCCAGAAGATATGGGCAGGGGTGAGCCTGGCCAAGCAGGCACTTGGGCACTTAGATATTCCTGAAGGGTTTGAGAGCGGCCGAAGTCACAGCCCTCCACAGCACTGTCCCTGCTTTCCTCCCTCATTTGAGAGCCTCATTTTCAGGTCTCGAACCTGCGGGCTCAGGCAGTCCACTCACCTCAGCCTCCCAAGGTGCGGGATTACAGGCTGAGCCACTGAACCCGGCTCTCCTTTTTCTTTCTTGATGTCTTCTGCTCCCTCCTGTCTTCTGCTCCCTCTTGGTGTGTGAAGGCTAGTGAGAAGGCAGCTTGAGACAAGGCTCCAGATAACTTCCCTCCAGGCCCTTTTCAAACCTGATCGCAAATTTGCTGGTGGAACAGCCTGAGCCTGGGGCGTTCTGAAGAGGCAGGCTAATGAAAGTGCTGATGAAAGTGCTGATGAAACGAGGGCTGCTTGCCGTCTGAGGTGGGCAGTGTAGCCCTGGCCCTGGGCTGAGTTTGTGCCTCATTGTCTCATGACCTCCTCCATCTGAGGAAAGAGAACACTGAAATCCAGAGAGGGTACCTGCAGCGCTCTAGTCCTGATCGGACACTAACACCCATGCTGCTGCTGTTTGGCCCTGCCTCTCGGCGTGAGGCATTACAGGTTAATCGGGGCATGGGTCATTAATGTGAGTGGTAGTCATGTGGAGGTCTTGTTACAAAAATGCAGAGTGTGATTTACTAGTGCTGGGCGAGGCCTGCCATGCCTCCTGGGTGCTGTTATTGTGTTGCTCTGTGGGCCAACGTTGAGCACACAAGTCTGGGCCCTTTCAGAACTGGGCATGACAGGGACTTGGGGTGAGTCAGTCCTGGGATTATGTTCTTGTGAAGATGCGGGGCAGAGTCTGAATGTGTTTCTGTGCTTGGCGTACCTAGGCAGATGCTCATCAGGGCATTGCTGCTTGCATGACTGTCCCTTCCTGCTTGTCCTCATCTAGCCCTGGTCCCTGCTCACACCTATCTCCCTCTGGAGACCTCAGCCCACCCCCTCCTTCCCAGAGGACACACCCTGTGGTGTATTTGTTCACTCACTTAACTTTTTTTGTCAATGATTTTTTGAGTGCCCACTGTGTGCCTGGCACTGTCTACCATGCAGTCCTGTCTGGTTGCTAGCACTTAAAGGGTGGGACTTGGGGCTTTTGTGACTGAGCTTTGTGCTGTGCCACTGGGTAACAAGGGGATATATGGAGTTTGGATTCTGTTTTCTCTGGGTCCCTGGAACCACTGCTCTGCTCCTTCTGCCAGTTGGTGAACTTCATTCATTCATTCCACATTCCTGACCAGTGAGGGTTCCCCCAGGCTCCTGTCATTGTAAGGGCATGGTCTTGGTGTGTTCCATTCAAGTTCAGGTTCAGCCCCTGCTTTTTTCTTACTTAAAACGTGTCCCTCTGCTTTTGCCTGATGTTGGTGAAAAGCTACAGGAGGGATAGTGAGACATCGCTGAGTGTAGTTTCTAATTTAACATTTGTTCTGCTAAGTGAGATGGCCTCTTCCTTCCACAGATAAGCAAGATTCTCTCGACTCTGGAATTTAATTTTCAGGTGTTAATATATCACCCTTTCAGATTACCTCTCTAGGCTGACATTTCTATTATATTCATTTAAGAAAAAAAAGTTTTGCTGTGGAAGAATGCCATTTACAAAGTTATTAGAAAGCCAACCGTGTCACATATATTGTTGCATTATCCCACCAAGAGGCTAGCTGGAACTTGGGAGAAAAAAAAAATTCCAAGGAGAAAAGCAATTTTAGGAAATCAAAGCAAAATGCCTTTTATCTCTCTCCAACTCTGCAGCCACGACCCCTCCTAACCCCACTGTCCCACTCAGTGGTGCTAGTGACACATAAGTGATCAGAAACCCATCCCCATAAGTGGTTCCTGGCTAGTGTCACTAAGATAATAAGCCTGTCACCGCTGACTCTCCGTCATTAAGATGGGGTGCGGGGGTGTGGGAATGTGGGCCAAGGTGTCTGTGGATGGCCTCTGCAACCGTGCACACAGGCTGGCGCAGGACTGGTGACTCCTGTGGGCTCGCTGCCACGAAGGCCCCTCCCCACATGAGCCTTCCCTCTCTTGGCCTCAGGGTGGGCAGAGTTCGGAGGCCACATTCCGCTGACTTTGGATACTCCCATCTTTACTCTCAGCTAATTTTCTTTTTTAAAGGTCGGGGTCTCACTCACCCAGGCTAAGTACAGTGGAGCGCGATCATGGCTTATCACAGCCTCAGACTCCTGAGCTCAGGTCATCTTTCTGCCTCAGCCTCCCTCCCGAACAGCTGGGACTACAGGCACACACCACCACTCCCAGCTAATTTTTAATATTTTTTTGTAGAGATAAGGTCTCGCTATGTTTTCGAGGCTGGTCTCAAATTCCTGGGCTCAAGCAGTCCTCTTGCCTTGGTTTCCCAGAATGCTGGGATTACAGGCCTGAGCCACCATGTCCGGCCTTGATGAGCTTTTATTCATTCTCAGAAAAGATCACAGCTCTGGCCCCAACCCTGTCCACTGGTAGTGCGACCTGGGTTGTTCTGGTGGGGCTGTGGAATCACTAGTCCTTTCAGTGCGGTCAAGGGAGCCCAGCCAGGCTGGGGCTTTGGGGGATGTGGGGTAGGAGGACCAACACACTCCTGTTGGCACCGACCTGCGGTAGGAGGGCCCTGGTTTCGGGCCTGTTCTCCTACACGTGGGCACTCTGCAGCCACGACCCCTCCGAAACCCCCTGTCCCACTCAGTGGTGCCAGTGACACATAAGTGATCAGAAACCCATCCCCATAAGTGGTTCCTGGCTAGTGTCACTAAGATAATAAGCCTGTCACCGCTGACTCCCCATGTTGGAGGAAGTGGCTTTAGCCGGGCACCCCAGAGGCACTTTTTGACCTGGGCCTGTTTTCTTTTGTGAGGAGTGATGACCTGTGTCCCCACTTCATGGCAGTGAATCAGCCTTCAAGAGCTTGGTCATGAGACCTGACTGTGGCTCACGGCACAGACCTCAGCTGCAGATCACACACTCACTGGCTTGTGCGTGCTGTTGGAGCTGGAAAATGTCGCTTCGTTTCTGGGTTTGTCCTGGGTGCACCCAGTCTGCCTGCGGCAGCCCCAGTGTCTGTACCTCCTCATGCCAGCTGGACAGTGCTGTGCAGGGAAGCCTCCCTGGCCCCCACTGGCTCTCCCCTGGCTCTCGGGCTGTTTCGCAGTTGCCTCATTGTTCCGTGCCTCCCTTGCCCGGAGCCTCGTCTCGCCCTCCCAGCTGCTGGCGTACCTGGCATCCTTTTCGCCCTTGCCTGCTTCGAGACAAGCCCTTTTCTGTTTTGCTCAGGAGCAGTTGGCAGGGTTCCTTGCATACAGTGGGCACTTGATAAGTATCTGGCAAATATTAAACTCCTTTATCTGACAGGAGGAGAAGCCGAGAGTGTGGCCGGGGAGCAGCCCTCTGCCTCACGCGCCTATGTACTGCCCTTCTGTGAGGGCTCTAGGTCCCAGGCATGCACCTTTCGAGGTCCTTGTGGGGCCATGTTCACAAGGCCTGCTGACGCTGTCCTCTGCCTCCCGATTAGGGTGGTCCCGTCACTGACCCCGTTGGCTGCATCCAAACCAGTGGGTTTTGGGAACATCGGAAAGTACTTGCAGCAAGGTAGTTGATACAGATGATTCTGTTTTTGAGGCAATGAGTTAATATTAGCAATTTTGAAATAGTGTTGTGTTACAACTTTCCCATCAATTGAAGTTACAAGAAGTGCAGCTGTCAGTGGCAGAGTGGGAAGGTGGGTGGTGTCTGTGAGCCAGTGCTGGGGCAGGGACAGGGCTCAGCCCTTGGAGCTGGACTGGAGACGGCACCCACCCCAACCCTTCTCAGGCTTGTGAGGTGCCTCTGCTGTCCAGGTGATCTGGGGCAGCTCTCCACCCTAGATTTCCTCCCAGCAGGAGTCTCCCCGGGTGGCTTCCTGTCCTACCATGGCTCCAGAGTCTCCATCACCATTCCTCCTCATGTGCTCCAGGCTGTTTCCTCACCTTCATCCAGGTGCCTCTGCTCTGGGCAGCAGTCCCCGGAAGGGCCCCAGCTGTTTTCGCCAGGCGTTTTTGGTTGTGTACCCCTTTGTAACATGTTTGGAATTCATGCACTGATATGCACATATTTGTTTTAAAATAATATGCATGACCTGTGGTTGATAACTAAATAGTGCATTCATTTTAAAATTACTGAGCATAGGATTTCTACGACATCCTTCCGCATTCCAGTTCTGCACACTCCCGGGTAGCATGGCTCCTCTTGTAGACTGTTGGGTGTTATGTTGCTTGGTCTTTCAGAGGATGGTACCAGCTGTGGTGAGGGGAGGATGGACTTGGCTGTCGGACAGGCCTGGGTCTGCACCTGCGTCCCTACCTTTGCTCGTATGGCTCATATGACCAGGAAGGGCCAGTGAAACCTGTGGGGAGCCAGCGGTTTGCTGGAGTCATGCTGTGGCCTCCGGGTCTGCTAGAGCCGTACTGTGGCCCCATGGTCAGCCAGAATGATGGCTTACCACTCCTGTTTTGGTCATCCCTGCCCCTGCTCTTCTTCTTCTGAGGTCAGCCCTTTCTCACTGGCTGTTTTGGAGTATGGGTCATAGCCTGCTCGCAACCTGCTGTGGCTCACGTGGGGCATGTGAAAGGTGCTCAGAAGTGTGGTTCTTGCATGAGTGTTGCTCTTCCCCCCGGCTCTGTTTTCTTGCCTATATGCCCCTGTGGAAATCATCTGTTCCCAGAGGACACGCATCCTTTTGAGTATTCCCCATGAAAAGTTTCTCCAGTGACAGTAGTTTTTGACATGCTGTGTGCTATATAGCCTGTCATGTTGCCGTGCTGGTTAGCTTGTTCGTGGCTCCGAGAAATCTCCAGGGGCCCCAGGGTGGCCTGGGTGGGACAGCAGGTGAGTGTGGTGAGTGCAGGGCAGGCCCTGTATTCATGGGCAATTTTTGTTCCTGGGCTCTTTGGCTTGAAGTTTGAGTTTCTAGAATATTGCAGTAAAGCATCTTTGATCTTAACATTACGTGACGCGTTCTTAAAATGTGAACCTGTGACGAGCTGCCCTTGCCTCTACTTCATCCAGACGTGGGCACCCCTTCTGTCCCTGGTTGCTCACCGCTGAGGCACCCACAGCACACTGGGGGCTGTGGAGGAAAAACCTGGAATGTGTTTGCTGGGAGAGAGGCTGCAGAACTCCGAGGCTCCACTCAACTTTGGTAATTTTAAATAAGAGGGACTGAACAATGGAGAGGATCCCAGGGAGGTGTCTTCCCTGCATGGACCAGGCCTGTTCTACTGGCACAGGTGGTCTTGGTATACACAAGGGGCCTTCGTGTCCTCAGAGTCCACAGTATCTGGAAAGTGCTGGGGGGGGGGGGGGGGGGGGGGCGCGGGGGGGCCTAGAAGGGCGTCCCTGACTTCCCAGGCTTGCTTAAGCCTGACATTGTCCTTATTTATGCTTTGAGGTCGCCTTTCATCTTTGGTAGAGTCCTATTCTCTTTTAACTCAATTTCGAAGAAATCCAAATCTTGGAATAGCCTTGGTCCTGAAGGGAAAGGAAGTTGGCTGCAGGTGTAAATTGATGGTCAGACTGAACGGCATGGTACTCTGCCAGGGAGCCCCCTGAGTGTTACTGCTAAAAATAGCTGCACGTCTTGGTGGTGGTGTCTGATTGTCTCGAAGCCCTCCTGCAGACACTCAGAGATGTCAAAGGTAACAGCCGACCTCACCTGTCCGTCTGGCTCAGGCATGTCTGCCTTTGACCTGTGTGGCATGGGTGGGTGAGCCTGCTGCTGGCCAGATCAGCATTCAGAGCAGACCTCAGCATTCAGAGGTTAGGGGAAGTTTCCTTATTGCCCTCTGCCCCTGTTGAGTTGTCCTTGGTGCCACTGCATTCCCATGACTCCTAGAAGTTCCCTATGCCTGCAGTCTGGGTGAGGCCCCTGTGTCCACGGTCTACAGGGACATGCCTAGCCTCAGAGTCAGAAGCCATGGAAGGCTCTGGACTTTTTCCAAGCTTCCATCTGTTCTTTTGCAGGAGCAGGAGGATGAGGCAGCTGTTGTAGGGACCTGGCCTGGTGACTAGCCATAGCTGGCGTTCGGTACCTGTGGTTCTGTGGGCACAGCCTGTGAGAGCCGGCTCATGCCAGAAAGGTGAAGCCACATGCCTGAACCGTGACTCGAGTAGAGGCAGCACAGAGACCATCCTGCCTCACCCACTCAGTCTCATGCTGTACCAGGACTGGAATTGCTCTTCTGTGTGTGGAATTGGGTCTGAGGCACTGGGCAGTCAGAACTCCCTGCCTCCAGCAGTCCCCGAGATTCTGCCCTGGTCCCTAGTTTCTGACATGGCCTAATTCCTTATAGAGCCTCACCTAAGAGCTGCAGCAGATCAGAGGGGCACTGCTGGGTTGCAGATGTTTGGTAAAGTGCCACATGAACTCGTAGTGGTCCATGTCCTCCAGGATGCTGACAAGGGGAATCTGGATGCCTGTATTGGGTGATGCCAGTGCCCCTTGGGCTGGCCTACTTCTCTCAGCAGGGCATGGGGACGCTGCCTCACACAGCTCTGCAAAGGCCATGCACGTGACCCCGCATCATAGGAGGGACCCATGGTGTACCAGGCCAGTACTACCTCCCGCCTCCTCTTTGAAAACCCGTGTGAGTGTGTGTGTGTTTAACTTTGTTTCTCGAGTGACTTGTGTGTGTGTGTGTGTGTGTGTGTGTGTGTGTGTGTGTGTGTGTGTGTTTAACTGTTTCTCGAGTGACTTATGAAGGCCCTGTGGGTTGGTGAGCTGCTCTGGGCCTTTTGTTGTGCTTGGTAGGCATGAGCTTTCTGGTGAGTTAGCACAGAAAAGTCAGCAGAGGCCATGAAGTGGCAAGTGCCCTCAGTGTGCAGGGAAAAGGTCTGGGCCCTGTGCTGGGATGGTGGGAAGGAGCACTGATGTTCTTGAGCCAGCTCTGCTGCAGTTTTTCTGTTCTAAGGGAGAAAGAGCCTAGGAGTAGGAATCAGAAAACCTGAGTTAGGACCTGAAGTTTGTCACTCTGTAGCCTGTGCCTCACAGTCCTTTACTCCCCCTTAGCCTTCCTTTCCTCTCTTGAAGAATGAAGCATACACTCCCTACCCCATCTGCCACGTAAACCCAGTTCAGAGGTTACATGAGTGAATGCTTTGAAAATATTTTTCAATTGTAATGTTTAAATATGTGAGTGGGTACCCATAAAAAACTGGAATTATCTTTTGGAGGTCGGCCCCCTTGTAGTACACTTGGAATTGATCAAATGGTCAGCCAGAGTTGGAGTCTCACTCTTGCCCAGGCTGGAGCGGTAGTAGCTCAGTCATGGCTACCACAGCCTTGACCTGCTAGGCTCAGGTGATCCTTCCGCCTCAGCCTTCCCGATGTCTGCAACTACAGGCATGTGCCACCACACCTGGCTAATTTTTTTGACTTATTGTAGATAACGAGGTCTTGCCAAGTTGCCCTGGCTTATCTTGAACTCTGGGGCTCAGGCAGTCCTCTCACCTTCGCCTCCCAAAGTGCTGGGATTACAGGCTTGAGCCACCATGCCCTACCTAAAGTCTTTATCTGGAAGTTTTGAGAAGGTTGCATTTTGCGGAAGAAATGTCCTGAGTTGTGACAAACAGGTGACTGGTTCTTCTGTCATGACAATGTACCTGCCTACACCACACTGAGTGTGGGTCTTTGACCAAAAATGGGATGGCCCCTGTGTTCCGCCCTCCCTGTTTGCCCACCTTCACCCTGAGTGGCATTTTTTGTTTCCCTGGATGAAAAATGTCCTCAGAAGGAAACGTTTTGCCGATGTGGGAGAGGTGAGACAACACACAGCAGAGGCAATAAAAGACATCAAAATCGGCAAGTTCCAAAACAGTTTTGAGCAGTGGAAAAAGCATCTCGGTAGGTATATTGCATCCAATGGAGAGGACTTTGAAAGTGACTGAAGTTTAAACATGCAGAATAAATACAGTTTTTTAAATAAATGAATTGTTTCCTAGGGGCTCCCCCTCATTTGTGGTAATAAGTTCATCGTCAGCTCACTCAACAAACATGTAGCTAGTTCTATTCTAAGGTGTCGTGTGTTCCTAAAATTCACCCTGCTATGTAAAATCACATTAAAATCAGATAGAAACCTAATAAAATGGCGCCACATTCGGTGGTTAGCCACATGCAGAAGCTTTGTTAAAGTGTTGAGGCTGTGAGTTATTGTGGAAGGAGGGAAGGGGTTACTTGGAGTCGGAGGGGGATGTTCAGGTTTGTACGTGAGCTTGGGGCAGCCCCCAGCGTGTGTTGTGCAGAGGGGGCTGGTGGTGTTGGGGTTGTGTGTCTGCTGTCACAGTACAGCCCCGTTGGCTGAGTGCGGGTTTCTGCCTTTGCCTAGTGCAGTGGTTCTTGACTGGAGGGTGATTTTACCATCACTCCACATCCTCCAGGACAGCCCTCCCCGGTGGTTGGCAGTGTTGGAGCAAGTCCATGTTTCCAGCAAGAGGTACAGCAGTGCTGGCTGGCAGACTGACTCTGCTTGTACTGTGCTAGGCTTTGTGCAATGGTGCTGGGCATGTATTGCTGTTCACTGAGTGTGTTTTCTAACAACTGTGTATTAAATACCTGGTGTGGGACCTGGAGCAAGTAGGTGGTGTTTGATACATGATAGTTATTGATAGCATTCATCGCATTAACCTCTTATCTTCATTAACATTTTTACAATAATCTCATTTGAAATCATTTTTAGTATTCGGAGCTAGGATTTATAGAATTCCATTGTTGTGGAGGAGGAACATGTAACTGGATGAGGTTAAGGAACTTGCCCAGGTGAACTGCTAGGAATTTCAGCTCAGGTGTGCGGACTCCAGACTGGAACTACAATTCCTCCCCCTAAACTCCTCTCCACTTACTCGCTGCCTGTCTAGGCTTCTGGAGTGGGGGATCTGAGAGTGTGCGCATGTGCGTGTGCATGAGTGTGTGAGTGTGCATGTGCCTGTGTCAGTGTGCACATGTGCATATGTGCATGCTAGTGTGTGTGTGTGTCTGTGCTGTGTGAGTGCTGTGTACACGAGTGTGTGTGCATGTATGTTTGCTGTGCTTGCCATCTTAGAAAGCTGGTTGTTTTATGCAGTTTGACTACTTTTCCCACAAGATCCTCATGGAACATTAAACTCAGTAGACGAGGACCAGCCCTAGCCATTGTCATAGTTATTAAATAGCAATAAAACAGGATCTGTATTTACAGACCCAGAGTGCGCTAGACTGGGAGGTATTAAATATCATCCATCATCAAGTGGAAAACAGTCAGAGGCACAGAGTGCGGTATGGAGTTAATATTCTTTTGCTTAACTTTGCCCATAAAGATCTAAACTGCCCCCAATAAAACTCTAAGGAGGAGGAGAGAAAATTCTACCAGACCAAAGCAATCACCAGCGCGATATCCAGCATTAGACCTGCTGGGTTTCCTCATATTTGTGGGTTTTTAGCATGGTTGCAGGAGCGGGCTGTCAGTGCTGCACTTAGTTATTATGCAGCTGTGGGTCAGAGTAAGAGGAGTCTTTGGGTCCCTTTCAGAATTGTGTTACTTTCTTTTGCCTTAGGCCAGCTTGTTGCCATGTCTGGAGGACAGGGATGAACTTAGAAGTAACATCTTGAAGAATCTGAGGACCTGGAGAGAGAGCAGCTTTGGCTGAAGGCTGTGGCCCCAGCAAACAGCTTGGAGTTCCACTTGGGGGAGTGGCCTTGGAGCAGGGAATCGCTCCCGATAGCCGTTCCTTCGCTATCTTGGGTCTCTACTTCTTCCTCTGGGAAGTGGGTGCCCTCAGGTCAGGGGGTGTTGTGTGGGAGCATGGGACCTGGCACCGTGCTGTGGGTGTGGGTGGAACCACCGGGGCAGCTCAGGGCGGAGGGTCTTTTGTTTGGGAGCAGTCCAGGTAAAGAAGGGAGCAGACCTTTCTGCCCTCGTGTCTGGGTGCCTGTGGAATCTTCCAGGGACGGACCGTGGCTTCTGGAAAGGGTCCCCACCTCTTCTTTGGCCAGTGCTTGAATGTTGGCCCCCGAGTCACAGGCCAGCAGTACTTGCTCTTTGCCTGCCCCGGGCAGTCTCGCCTGACTTGATGAAGTCGGAGGTGAGCGTGAGGCGGACATGAGGCAGGGTGTGCATCGTCCCTGATGAGCCAGCAGGCCTTCAGGGCGGGCTCTGGAAGGAGTGCCAGCAGCCTGTGTGGGTGCTCTCCGTGTACAGCTCAGCTTCTGGGCAGGTGTGAGGGGGTTTGGGCAGTTCTTGAACTTTCCCTTCCAAAGTTATTTAAACTCTTTTAGATGAGAAGTTTCAAGTCAGTTTCGTGTGTTTGAAACATTTCTTGGGCAGTGCCCTGGCTAGAGCCTATCTGATGGGGAGACAGGATGTGGGCTCATGGCCTCAGGGAGAAGCTGACTGTGGGGTTCCTAGCAACTGGCCTGCCTGTGGATGAGTGAGGTGGTCTGGCGTTTTCAGGCATGCTGCAAGACAAGCTTCGTAGCCCGAGTCCCCTTCTAGTTTGAAAGCGGATAGGTACATGCAGGTGACAAGTCTGGGACACTGCAGGGTGCAGGCCTGGAAAAGAAAGCCCCTCCACTCTGCAGGGGGAGGGGAGGTGAGGGACTTCAGCCCTACTAGAGAGCAGTACCTGCTGGTCCCCACCCACATTCCAGGGCTGGGGCCTGGGTGCTTGCATGGAATCCTTTCTTCTCCCTCCCCTGCCCGGCACCCCAGGGGCAGCGGGCAGCCACTCCAGCACTCAGCTGGCCTTTCCAGAGGACGCACTTCCCTCGCAGGCCTCCACCTCCTTTTCTGTATCACCGGCAGAACCAGCCTCTGCAGTTGGTGAGCTCATGGAGCAGCGCTGTGGGTAAGCCCCATAGCATAAGTGGCATTGTGCCATCTTTTCTAGGGATGATGGCTTGGCTGCCTTTTGGGCCATCTGGGAAAAAACGTGGACTTAATGACTACTTGTTCTCATTATGTGCTCCCAAAGCCAGAACACAAACCCTGGGCAGGTCTTTGGTTGCTGGTGTCTCCCTAGAATGGGCGCTGAAGTGGTGGCTGGCTAAGGCTCGGCTCCCATTTCTCTCTCCCCTCCCCTCCCTTCAGGGGCCCCTTTTACATTTTTCACTTTGCTCCTGGGCCTGCAAATCCCACTAAATGACTGTCATTTTTCTGGGGCTTCCTCGGGTGCTGTAATAAGCTTTTATAAAGGGCTTTATCCACAGCTTTATGAAAGTCTCTAAATAAATTAGATCCACTAGTTAGCCTTCATCGGCGATTTTTATTAACCTCTGGTTAGAGAAATATTGCTGGTTACAGAAGCATGATTTATTTCTGTAAAAGCCAAACTCGTTTAGCCCCCTGTGGGCTCCCAAGAGGGACAGTACTATATAATGCAAAGTGCTGGGCTGATAATGAGAGGCATGTATAGGAGGGTGCCTAGTGGCAGGTGGAGCCTCAGACTGTCTTGGGGCTTCTCCCTCTTACACACGGGACCTTGGGACCCAGGTCTTGGAGTTGCACAGAGCCTACTGCAGGCTGCCTGTAGTCCAATGACCGACCTGTGATTGACCACATTGCTGGCCCTGCACAGGGCCTGTCCCTCACAGGTGCAGAGACAAAAGGATTGGAGCTCTGGTCCTCCAGAGGGGAGCAGGGTGTGGAGGACAGGTCATGGATTGGTGCCTTTTCTGTCATTGTTGGCTCCTGGAACAGTGGCTCCCTCGCTCAATTGCTTCGCCCTGTGAGATGATCAGTGTGGCCTTTATGGTCAGGGAGACTGACCTCAGATTCCAACTGCAGCTGTGTGATGGGGTGTGTGGCCCCCCTTGTATCCCCTACCTCCTTTATGAGGTACAGAGAGTGGTAGTTGCCTCTCAGTGTTGCTGTGAGGCACAGGGCCAGCATGGTGCCCAGCTTGTCGTTCTGCTGGATTCTCGTTCATTCTGTTCTCTCCCATGGCGCCCCTGTCCACACAACGGACACAGGAACTTTTGAGGGGATGTCTGCACCCTGGCAGACCAGCACCTGATAGTGGCCTCTGTTTCTTGGCATCTTTCTCTCTCACTGAAGTCAGGGACCCGCTTTTTGAGTTTGCCTCTTTGCCTTCTCACTGAATCCCATAAAACTGAGCAGGAAAACAGGTAGGCACTGCCGAGTCCTGCCCCTCACTGTACATGAAGGGAAACAAAGGGAGAAACTTGTCTAGTTGCCCAGTGACTTTGGGAGTATTTGGGGCCCAGACCTCCAGACTGGGTGCCCAGTGCCCTATGTAACCTGCTGAGCCATGTTTATACATCTTGTTGAGTTGCTGATTAATATGTACAGTAAGTCCCCTACATACGAACCTTCAAGTGGTGAACTTTCAAGGAAGTGAACATGCATTCTCATGTCCATCACGTAAGTTAGTTCATGTGTCTGGCATACATTGTCACATGGAAGAACCTTTGCCTGCAGTTTGTTTATAATTTTCGTGGATTTGAGAAGGTGGATGAGGAGTCCAAAGAGGTCTTCAATAACTTAGTGGCCCTCAGCAAGAAGCTGGACTCCTTTGAACTCCTTGCTGTGTAACGTGAGGAGCTTACTCTTGAAGACCTGATGGAATTGGAGGCCCAGAGAAAGGACGAGGAGACACAAGAGAAATAAGAAGCAGCTGAAGAACCGAAGAGATTCACGGTGAGGAAACAGCAAGGGGGTTTTCTTTACGTGAAGAGGTACTGGTGGTCTGGCGGCACAGGACCCAACTGTCGACGGTACACGCAGGTTGCAGCAGCCGTGCAGGAGGCCATCCAGTGCTAACGCGTCATCTCTAATGAGGAGAAAAGAGCTACTACTGAATCGTTTTTTCAAGAGGATAGATAGAGTTGAACCTAGCCAGGGGCCAGAACCTCTGCCTTCAGCGTCAGGCATGATTGACATTGCAGCTTGCCCTCCATCTCCTTAGCTCTGCCGTCTCCCACCCCCTCCCCCCTCCTCCAGTCAGGAACTCTTCTCGCCTGTTCACTGGTGCCAGTCCCTGTATGCCAGCTGCTGTACTGGACTGTATGCACTACTGTACCTTTCAAGGTACTCTGCTGTAAGACTTAAAATGTTTTATTTATTTTTGTTTTTTTAATGTATTATTTGTGTGAAAATTATTATAAATATATTACAGTACATTACTATATTCCTGATTATGTTAGTTGGGTACCTAGGCTTACTTTGTTGGACTTATGAACAAATTGGACTTGTGAATGCATTCTCAGAACAGAACTTGTTTGTATGTAGGGGACTCACTGTACTCTAGTCTCCTTGGGATCTGGTACTTGTGTTTTCAGAGTACCATTTTCAGTGTGTCCATGGGTGTTTCCACCTCCTTCCGTACGTGCCAGATGGCTTATCTTTGGCATCTCGAACCCAGAGTGCTTCTGTGGTTAGGCGAGCTCCTCAGGAGCCAGAGCGCTTGTGTTCAGATCCCAGTTCCGCATTTGATTGCTGTGTGAAACCTGCCCAAGATCTTTCTCCGTCTGCGTCTCAGTTTCGTCACTGAAGAAAATGGGAGTTGCCATAGCACCTTCTCAGAAGGTTGCTGGTGGGGTTGAGTGTGTTGAAAGGAGTGAGCAAGAATGATGCTTAGAGCAGGGCCCACAGTAGCAGGCTCTGACCTGTGAGCATGTGCTATAGTTTTCATTATTTCAGACAGTTCCTCACTCCCCTTCCTGTAGCCACTATGGCTGACTGGCTTTGGGCAGTTTGTCCTCCCATATGCTGCCTCGTCTCCTTTCCTCCCCTTGCTCTTGATCAGGCCTTTCCATGGTTGCTGGAGTACTGCTCACGACCGTCTTGGTCGCCCTGCTGCCAGACCCCTGAATGCGCTCTCACGACGTGCCGGATGCCCAGCTCTGCTTGAGTCACGTCTCCCACAGCCGCCACCTGTGCTGTGTTCCTGCAGGACAAGGTTTGCAGGCCGGGACGGATCTGTAGCTGGTCCTCCCTGGCCCTACTCAGCAACCTCGGGCTCAGCCCTGTGTCTTTATTGGCAGTGCTGGGTGTTGAGGAGCAGGGAACAGAGAGAAGCACCTCCTCAGCACTGCCCTACCTTTGAGAAAAGGCTGGAAACTGACAGGGCTGTTTGCGAGGCTTAATTGTGACTGGGAATAGCTGCGCAAGGTGAACCCCTAGCCCAGTGCTGAGACCTCCCTTTGCACTCACTTTGCAGAGCCTCCATCAGTTCCAGAGGACGGTCCTGACACAGCGTTCTGTGGGCAACATACACAAATCACTTCCCCTGCTGGTCCATTCCAGCCATCCCAGGCCTGGCCCGGCTGGACTCACCAGGCCCTGATGAGGGCCTCCCGAGGAGGGGGGAATGTCAGAACAGATTGCTGCGTGGATTTTCAGAGGATTAAAGTTAATTAAAGAGCTCTTCCTTGCTTTCATTTCCGCAGCTCTGCCAGCTATTTACATGCTAATGCAGCCCCGCCACAGGACAAGCAAGGTGTCAGCTCCCAAGCATATTATGGTGAAGAAAGCAGCGGGAAAATCAAGATGAGCACAACTTTATGTATTTATATTGTGCCCCTATGGATGAGGAGAGGGATGTGGGTTCAGATATGCTTGAAAGTCAGTGAGGTGGTTGTGTGTGTGTGTGTGTGTGTTGTTTTTGTTCTTGCATTTCCTGAAGTGTCTATGTGGCTGACTTGAATGTTCTCCATTAAAGCTTCACCTTACATTGCATAATTGAATGCACTGTGCATGGTAATATCTTCACGTAAGCAATTTTATAAAAAAAGAGATTTCAGAGAGTAGGGACTAAGAAGCCCGTCTAGTTGAAGGTAACTTTCAGCTTCAGGGGGTCAGCTGGTCGCTGTGTCCTCTGGCCCTTAGCCTCAGTGGCCTGATGTGGACAGCATGCGTGTGCTGGGTGTCGCCAAGTATTCGTTGAATGAATAAATGAAGACTGGCGCTCACATTGGATGTATTTTAGCCTGAAGGGCTGGAAGCCAGGGTTTCGAGGTGCTTGGAGTGTGAAAAGTTTTTCCTTGTTACGTCTGTTAAATAGCAACTAAAATCTCTGGGCATTATATATAGCACGAACATGGCAAGACTCTGAGAGGTGGCATCTGGAGACCTTGGGAACCAAGGAACAACACGGTAGTGAGTTTTCTGGATTATCTTTTTTGCCTCTTTCATCTCAGACTTGTGGAGCTAAACAAACACACTCCAGAAAGTCAAGACTCACTCGTGTCTTTGTATGTGTGCGTGCCATGTGTGTCTGTGCATGTGTCTGTTCATCTTCCTCAGTAACTGAGGCAGTCCCTTCCTGCTTTTTCAGGGATGTTGTTTTCCCTGATTTTGTTGGTGGGACTGAGACTCTGCTTTGCCTGCTGGCTAAGCAGGAGGTGTGGTGGGAAACTGAAGTGCTGATTGGCTAGGGCAGGGCGGCACCCAAGTGGGTTTTGTGTTCAGTGTTCCCCTTCCATTGTGGGCCACCATGGTGATGGTTAACATTTTTGCAACTTGGAAATGTTGCTATCTTGAGGGAGTCTCCTCAGGCAAAGAGAGGCTTTAATGACCTGTCACTTAATGATATGCCTTCAAAACTGTTCCACATCTGGTTTAATTTAACTTATGTTGAGTGTTACTTGTGAACCATGTCAAAGGTATATACGGCCAGACCGTTAGTTACAGCAGTGAAAATAGACTTTGTTCAGTCATTGAACATTGGTGACAGTGCTAAGCTCCATTCTCATCTGAGCTGAGGTGCCTGGCCCTTTTAAAGGGAGAATGAGGGAGCAGGTGTCCAAATCGAGTCAGGGAAGTGAGAAATTTTAAACTGGGTGAATTTGACCAGGTTGACTGTGCTGTGAGTATGGATGTGAGGCTCTCCCCCCATCCCCCACTTTCCTTCAGAAGCTAGGAGATGGAGCCCATCCTTCCTGATAATGATGTTTCAGATTACTGGCTCCCAGGCCCTGATAAAGACGCTCCTGAGCTGTAGGAGACGCATGTGGCTCTCCAAGGAACAGAGGGAAGTTCACAATTGTAAGCTCATTTTTTTTCCTAAGTAAATGCTCTAAGAGGGGAGTGTGCTGGGGTTTCTGGAGCCTATTGTCAGATGTTGGCTAGAACAAGGAGTAAATTCTCATGACAGTCCTAATCTTTTGCAGATATGAACAGAGAGGTTTGGGTTATACCTCAGGCTTAAGGAAACCCTGCTAGGGTTGGATCAAGTCTCTTAGTGCTGGGGTTTGTGCCGGGAGTCATTATGTGCTGAGTCATTTTGTAGTTCTAAGGCCAAACAATACCAGACATAGGTGATCATTAAGCCAAACTTATTAGGGTAGCGTCTAGGACAGTGCACAGCTCCTAGAAGGAGCGAAATCAGCATTTGCTGAATTAGCTATTTTAAAGAGTGACTAACACTTTGTTTTCAGGAAGCTGGATAAGGCATATTATTCCTTGTTACGTCTGTTAAATATAACACAAATCCCTGGGCACTTTATATAAGATAAACATGGCAAGACTCTGAAAGGTAGCATCTGGGGACCTTGGGACCCAAGGAACAACATGGTAGTGAGTTTCCTGGATTATCTTTTTTGCCTCTTTCATCCCAAACTTGTGGAGTTTAACAAGTACCCTCCAGAAATGCCAAAAATGCTGACTCTCTGTGGCTGAAGGACTAGGTCAACCGTAGCCTGGAAAGACAGAAACTTGAGTAACTGCAAAGAATGGAAATAAAGATTGAACAGATGAAGTCAATAATAGAATGGAGGGAACAGAGGAAAGAATCAGTGAACTTGGAGGTAGAACAATAGAAATGGTCAAATAAGGGCAACAGAGAAAAAAATACACTGGAAAAAAATGAACAGAATCTCAGGTGTCTGTGGGACTATAATAGACGATCTATCATTCCACTTGTGGGAGTCTTAGGAAAGGAGGAGGAGGAGGAGGGTGGGACTGAAAAAGGACTCAGGAGCTGACAGGAAGTGCTTTCATTACTAGTTCAATCTCTTGTTTTTTAGGTCTGTGTAGATTTTCTGTTTTTTCTTGAGTCAGTTTTTGTAGCTAGTGTCTTTTAGGAATTTGTTCATTTCTCCTCATTCATCTAATTTTTGGCATGCAACTCTTCATAGTATTCCTTTGTAATATGTTTTTGGTTTTTTTTTTTTGAGTTGGGGTCTCACTCTGTCACCCAGACTGGGCTCCCGGCCACCACAGCCTCGACCTGCTGGGCTCCGGCGATCCTTCCGCCTCAGCCTTCCCAGTAGCTGGAACTACAGGCACGCGCTACCATGCCCGGCTAGTTTTTGATTTATTGTAGAGATGAGGTCCCGCCAAGCTGCCCAGGTGGGTCTTGAACCCGCAGGCTCAGGCAATTCACTCATCACAGCCTCCCAAAGCGCAGGATTACAGGCTGAGCCACCGAACCCGGCTTGTAATATGTTTTATTTTTGTAAGTTCTGTAATGAGTCTCCTCTTTCACTCCTGGTTTCAGTGATCTGCATCTTCTCTCCTTTTTTTCTTGGTCAGTGTAGGTAAAAGTTTTTGACAATTTTAATGTTCTTTTTACATAGTCAGCGTTTGACTTGGTTGATTTTTCTCTTTCTGTTCTGCATTTTACTTATTTCTGCTCTAATCTTTATATTCTTTCCTTTTGCTTGCTTTACGTCAGCTAATTTTTGAGAAAGATGCAAAAACAATTCAGTGGAGGAAAGATTACCTTTTAAATAAATGATTCTTGGAGCAACTGGACATTTATAGACAAAAAAGTGAACCTGGATCTAACTCTCACACCTTAGACAAAAATCATTCAAAGTTAATTACAGACTTAATTGTAAAGTATAAGAATATGCAACTTTTTTTAAAGAAAGTCTTCACTATCTGGACAAATAGTTCTTTTTCTTTTCCTTTCTTCTTTTGTTTTTTGAAGTGGAGTTTCACTCTGTCACCCAGGCTGGAGTGCAGTGGCATTCTCTTGACTACCGCAGCCTCTACCTACTTGATGCCAAAAGCATGATTCATAATGGAAAAATTGCTAAGTTAGATTTCATAAAAGTTTAAAAATTTTGCTCTGCAAAACACCTTGTTAAGAGATGAAAAGACAAGGTACAGATTGAGAGGAAATATTGGCAAGCCACATATCCAACAAACTACTGTTATCTATAATATGTAAGAAAACTTCCAAAACTCAATAGTAGAAAAACAAAACAAAAATTAGAAAATGAGCAAAAGATATATATAGACATTTTTAGCAAAGAGAATATACATATGGCAAGTGAGCACATGAAAAGATGTTCAGCATCATAAGTGATTAGGGAAATGCAAACTGCAGCCACGATGAGGTGTCACTGCACACCTGTCAGGATGTCTAAATCAAAAAATAGTGACAACACCAATTTCTCGCAAGGATATAGAAAAACAATATTACTCATACATTGCTGGTGGTAATATAAAATAGTATAGCTACCCTGGAAAATAGCTCAGTGGGTTTTTTTGTTTCTTGTTTTTGAGTTGGGGTCTCACTCTGTCACCCAGGCTGTAGTACAGTGACACGATCATAGCTCACAGCAGCCTCGACTTTCGGGGTTCAGGTGATCCTTCTGCCTCAGCCTCTCAAGTAGCTGGGCCTCTTTGGTCTTCCAAAGTGCTGTGATTACAGGCATGAGCCACCATATCCGGTAACAGTTTCTTAAAAGCTAAATTACAACTCCCTATATAACTCAACAGTTGCATTCCTGGACATTTATCCCAAAGTTGTAAACTTATGTTCAGACAAAAACCTATACAGGACTATTCCTAGCAGCTTTATACATAATGGCCAAAAGCTGGAAAGAATTTAGGTATCATTCAGTGATACATGGTTAAGCAACTGTAGTACCTGCATTCTGTGGAATATTATTCAAGAATAAAAAGGAACTAACTATTGATCAACACAACAACTTGAATGGATGTCCGGATAATTTAGCTTATTGAAAAATTTAATCCAAAGAGGTCACATTCTGTATGCTTCCATTTCTATAACATCATCAGAATGGTTATCTTGAGTTAAGGAGGAGTGAAGGATGGAATTGGATATGGCTGTTAAAGGATAACATGAAAGGTTTTGCAAGATGTTACCACTGGAGGAAACCAGGTAAAAGGTACACGTGATCTCTGTATTATGTTTTACAGCTACGTATGAATCTGTAATTGTATCAGAAGAAGTTTAGTGTCACAACCCAACAACAACAACAAAAAGAAGCTAACACAGTATAGTAGTTGCCAGAATTAGAGCAGGGGAGAGTATCCTTTCATTCAAATCAGAAGCGGTGCGTTTCTCTATAACTTCCAAAGGGTGTCAGCGCTGCCTCCAGCCTCACTGTTACCTGTTCTCATAGGCACTTCCACTGACTGTCACCAGGCAGCTGTCAGGAAATGCCACCTCAAACTGCTACTTAGCATTTATCAAAATTTTCAGCAGCATTTAGGGAACAGTGGTGAAGAGAACCTGTCTGCCCTACTCATAGATTGTACAAGACCCTTCTTGGTCAGAAGTGGGTTCCACAGGGCAGTAGATCACTCTGCGGCACAATGGTTGCCCGCCTCCCTAACCAAGAACAGAATTGCCCCTGTGGGTGACATTAAGTTGTGTTGAGGATTCTTTAAGAAACAGCCTGTAACTTGTTTCATCACAATAACCCCTGAGGCCCTGGAAGAATTCTGCCCTGAGTTTAGTGTCCTGAAGAATTTTTCTTTCCCTTGTCAACTGGTCTGTATATTCACTGAGCTTAGGAACTAACTGACTCTATCTCTCTTTTCATCCTGCGTGATAGGAGTCTTAACTCCAAATCCATGTTCCATCATAGCAGGTGTGGGTTGTAGAGTTGTTCCTTCTGACTTTGCATTGTTCCTGCCCTGGGGAGTGGTACAGGGTGGTGAGTAAGAACACTGGTCCTGAAGCCAGCCTCTCCTGAATCCACTCTTTACGGCCTGAGACCTTGCATATCCAAGTATCCTTTAGTACCTCAGTTTCTCTATATTTTACAGAATTATGTGGGGTTTTTTTGAAGGCAAAATTAATTAATACATGTAAAGTGCTTAGAGTATGCCATGGTACATAGTAAACTCTCAAATATTAACTATTACTACTTTTTCTTTTATTCCACTGTTCACTGATGCTACTCTATCAACTTTGTGCTTTCAAAAAAATGATCTGACATCTATTATTAAATGAATTGGGTAATAGATGTTTAGATAGATAAATACTACATGCTATAATAGAAGCATGGGTAAAGTGCTATGGGTTCTCAAACAGAAGAACCGTTACTGTATCGTAGAAATCTGGGGCATAGGGGAAAAGTATCTTAGGATATGAATGGAGTCTCTTAAGACAAATAACAAGAAGGACTGCACGTGAGCTCTGTACTCTAGTTGATAAAATTGTTTCCCTTGGGAGCACAGGTTGCCAAATCTGCTACTGCTTTACTGTAGTGCTAGAGCTGAACAATTATGTGAATGGATGGCAGATGGTGGAAGCCAGGTTTCTCACTGTTGGAGTGGGAGTTTACAGATCAGTGAGGGGAGGAAGCCAGAATGACCCCCAAGATAATGGAGTAGAGCTGGCGATATTAGCACAAACTCATGTTTCACTTACCATTGAGACAACACATATATATGCAGGTTAATGAACACTTCCATATTTTATCCTGTCTCCTGAGAGGGACTCGAAACAGTGATACTCCTAGGAACAAGCACACTCAGCACCTACACTTGGTCTCTAATACCATCTGCAGTGAAAGAAACCAGGGCTCCTTGGAGAAATAGATGATATAGAGACCAGGGTAAGACATATACTGTATAAGCCTGGAGCATCTTGTAATATCAGGGAAAAAAAAAAGCAAAAACTCAACAACAATAACAACAACAAAAAAATTAACTGGAACATGTCAAAGATGCAAAGGAGCCAGCTTTAAGATCTCACAGTGGCTAAAGCTGGAACCATTTGCAGAAAAAAATAAAGCAGGATTATAATCCAGAATAAAAATAGATATCTGTGAGTTCATATTGATATAAGTCAATGAGTGAATGAATTAATAAACTGAGAAGAGACAAATGTCCCATGCTGAGGAATTCAAATTAATTATGTAGATACTTTTCCCCCATGGAGGAGGTACCAACTCTCCACTCTTAGGTGGGGGCTGAGCATATTGACTTACTTCTACATTGTCCAAAATGGAAAGGGGATGGGGGGCGACTTTATAGGTAGAAGAGTTTAACACTACCCATCTCTGTGACCGGGACAGACATCGAGTCACAAATCATGTTATGTTGTATAAACTTGAGATGATGTGATGATCATAGCATCTTACATTTGTCAGCTTTCTCCCAATAACCCATAGCGCTAGTATTAAGTGAAAAACATTAGACATATTTCAATAGTGGGCACCCTATAAAATGCCTGGCCAATACTCAAAATTTTTTTTTAAAGTTAATTAAAAAAAAAAGTAAAGTGTGAGAAATTGCCACAGCCCAAAAGAGCCAGTAGAGACATGGCAACTAAATGTAATGTGACATCTTAGATGGGATTCCAGAACAGAAAGAAGACATGAGGTAAAAACTAAGAAATCTTGACAGATAATAAGGTGCAGGCATGCTTCAGTGATGTCCTTGGTTCAATTTCAGACCACCACAATAAAGCAGTAAATATTGCAGTAAAGCAAGTCATATGAATTTTTTGGTGCATATAAAAGTTGTTTTTATACTATACTATACTGTAGTATACTAAATGTGCAATAGTATTATGGGGTCTGACAAGTTTGCAAGCTCATCCTTGAAAAAGTGCTGCATACCTCACTGGTGAATATCACTGTGGTCATCTTTGAAGTACCCGCTTTGGGAAGCTGTGCACTGACACCAGTACTTAGTCCACCATCAAAGCAATCTTGGAACTCTTTTTTTTTTTTTGAGTTGGAGTCTCACTCTGTCATCCAGACTAAAGTTCAGTGGCACACTCCTGGCCACCGCAGCCTCGACCTGCTGGGCTCCGGCGATCCTTCCGCCTCAGCCTTCCAAGTAGCTGGAACTACAGGCATGTGCTACCACGTCCGACTAATTTTTGATTTATTGTAGAGATGAGGTCTCACCAAGTTGCCCAGGCAGGTCTCAAACCCACGGGCTCCCAAAGCGCTGGGATTACAGGCTGAGCCACCGAGACCGACCTTGGAACTCTTTTTCTGGAAAAGCCATCAGAGCTGTTATTGTATTACCCTTGATGTTCTGATTGTCATCAAAATGTTTTCCTTTCATTATTTCTTTTATCTTTGGGTAAAGAAAAAAGCCATTGGGGGCCAGATCAGGTGAGTAAGGAGGGTGTTCCGATACAGTTATATGTTCACTGGCTAAAAACTCCCTCACAGACAGTGCTATGTGAGCTGATGCATTGTCATGATACAAGAACTCCTTTGGGGCCATTTTTCTCACACTTTTCTTATGCCAAGATTTTCAGTTAAGATTTTCCTGTTTCTGTATTGATGTTTATTTGTCTGTTATGCATCTCACAGTCAGCCAACGATTTTGATACACAGTTCAATCAATTTTTGCAATGTTTTCATCAGTTCTACTTGTTACTGGTTGTACTGACGTCTCTTCATCAGTTATGCTTTCTCTTCTCTCAGAAAAACATTTAATCCATTTGTACACTGCCATTTTCTTCATGGTGTTAGCCCCCAAAACTTGGACTAACTTGTCCCTGATTTCACTTCCATTCTTGTCAAGTTTAACAAGAAATGTAATGTTTGTTTGTTGCTCTAATTCAAGCTCCGACATTCTCTTGACGGCACACAAAAACATGCAGCAACAGTAATGAATGCCTCAGCAAGACACCGCCACATGTTGACATGATGTGAAGCACTGATATACTAAAGTTATGAAACCTTACTGAGTTGTTCGTACAGTGCTGCCAACATAAGTGCTTGGTGACGAGTTCACAAACTTAGTTGTCAGACCTCGTATATCTCAAAAATTGTATATATCTTATATATAAAATTATACTTTATTGTTAAAAAATGGTAATGATTATCTGAGCCTTAAGGAAGTATAACCTTTTTGCTCGTGAAGGGTTTTGCCGTAGTGTGGATGGCTGGTGACTGATCAGGGTGATAGTTGCTGAAGTGTGGGGTGGCCGTGACAGTTTCTTAAAATGAAATAACAAGGGGGCTGGGAGTGGTGGCTCACGCCTGTAATCCTAGCACTTTGTGAGGATGGGTAAGAGGATCCCTTGAGGTCAGGTGATATGGTTTGGACGTTTGTCCCCTCCAATTCTCTTGTTGGAATGTGGTCCCTCGTGTTGGAGGTAGGGCCTAGTAGGAGGTGTTGTTTGGGTCATAGGGGCAGATCATTCGTGAATGACTTGGTGCTGTCCTCCGAGTGATAAGCGAGTTCTTCTTCTGTTAGTTCATGCAAGAGCCCCCCAAGTTCTTCTTTTTCCGTATGTACTTGTGGTCTGTGTGTCCCTGACCTTGGCCGTGGGATCACCTGACCCCTTCAAGCTGCCTTGTTTCCTGCTTGCTCCCACACTGTACCTGGGTGTTGCTTCCCTCAGGAATGAGGCACCTGTTCTTGTTGGCTTGCCTATGGGTTTCTTTCCCCCTGTGAACTTCCAGCTCTTGTGGAGTCAGCCCCAGTGCTGATTTGTGACTTTGGTTTGGGTCTGCAGAATGGTTGGGTGGATTTGGCTGGTGTGTCCTGAGGGGCCTCATGATCAGAGTATTTGTTCTATGATCCTTGGACTCCTTTAAAATCTACAGTACAGCTTTCTTTCCTTGATTATACTCTTATGCATGTGGGAAGTTTGAAAACTGCTCAGAAAGTATGAAGAAGACTCTGAGAAAGACCTTGAACCTTTCACCCGGAGATAGCACTAAAAACATGTTTGTGTATTTTCTTCTCCCCCCCCCTTCCTCCGCATCCTCTCCTCCCTCCCTCCCTCCCTGCTTCCCTCCCCCCCGCCTCCCTCCCTCAGTCAGTATGTCAGACAGTGATCATTCCTTGACAGCCACATGTACTGGTGCTGTGGGAGCAGCCATGTGTGGGGACAGCTGTGAGTAGACCACCCCAACCCGTTTTGCTTCCTGTGTTTGTCACTTGACATTTTATTGCAACAAGTGCCTGTGTCATTAAGCATGTTTTGAAGGGAAGATTTTTAGTGGCTGTAAGACTTTTCTTTGTGTAGATATATCAACATTAAATTCCTCTTTATCGGAAGTTTAGTTTGTTGCTAGTTTTTTACTATTATTGATAATGTGAGCAGCATCTCTGGATTCAGCTCTTGCATTGCATCTGACTCATTTTTTAGGATAGCATTACTGAGTTGAAGGGTAAGAGCGCTTTTAGGACATTTGATCAGTACTACTGACTCAGTTTCCAGAACAGCATCAGTGGGCGTTCTTCCAGCAGGGTTGGCTTATGGCTGCTCTTAGCCTCACTTGGGTTGAGTATTAGCATTTTCTCCCTGGCCACAGTGGGTGAGAAATGGGTGTTATTGAATTTTGTTGTGCTTATTTTTGAGTTATGTTTCTTCTGTTGGTGGTTTATTTTACCCAGTTTTCTATTAACATGCTAGTGATTTTCTTATTGATTTGTAAAAGATTTCTATGTATTTGTGGTATATATTTTCCTCAGTTTGTCTTTTAGCTGTTCTTTAAAAAAATGATATTTTGGGACACATGGAGGTGTTTAATGTTGAGAAGCATGCTGATCTTTCTCTGTATTATTCCTTCTACTTCTGTGCTCAGAGTCTTCCAGGGCCTTGAGCGCAACTGAATATACATCTGTGATTTCTTTAAGTTCTAATGTCGCGAAGCAGCCAAGGGTCACTGTGTTCCTCTAGCTGGTTTAAATCGGAGCTCTGCCCTTACTAGCTCAGTGCTCTTGGATGTGCTGTGTAGCCATGCTGAATCTTGGCTGTCTTCGTTGTCAGCAAGGTGATCATCGTATGCACCTGGGGCTGTTGTGCGTGTGAAGCGAATAAGTGCATGCAGGCGCTTGGCACAGCGGGCATGTGGGCCCTCCTGCCGTTGCTGCCTCGTAGTGATGCTGTTCTGCGTGTGGAGCCCTTCCCACGCCTCTGCACCTCTTGTGTTTGGAAGAATTCAGAGAAGCCCAAAGCTTTCTGTGAAGTCAGTCAGACATTCCTGTTCATGATGCCCTCAGATTAAGCCAGGGCTTTTTCTGAGGAGAACGCTCTATGGTGCCCGGCCAGTTCTCGGGATACTACAGTGGTCACTTTCCACTGTCATCTGATAGCTAGTGTGGCACAAGAGGATCCGTCTGAGACAGTGAACTTGGAGTCAGGTTTATTTTAAGGGATGTGAAAGAGTCTTGGTGATCAGTCTCATTTGGGCTGTTCTCTTCCCTTGCGACTTCATGGAGAGACACGTCACTCCCCACGAATGTTACACGGTATGGCATAATGACGATAGCAGTAACACTATGAGCACATGCTGTAGCCCTGCAATCTCTAGAGCTCTCTCTACATTCATACCACCCTCATCTCAGTCAACAGCATTTTACAGATGCGCAGTTTCCTGGGACTCCGGACCCTGCCCAAGAATGCCTTGCCGGCAGGTGGACTGTCTAGATTTCTATCTTCAGAGTCTAGTTCCCTGCAATGGGGGAAAATCCCAGAGTAAGGAGGGTCAGCTTACCATAGGTAAGCAAATCAAGTATTTGCAAAATCAGGTTTGCTTAGCAGCTACCTTAGGAGCTGGTCCTTGTCTCTGTGAAGAGTGGGTGTCTACTTTAAGTGACAGCACCACATGGTGCACTTACTGCATTTAGATGCAAACAGTTACACGCCTGCAGCTTGGCATGTCCTCATCTGTCAGCTGAAGTGGGTCCCTGCTCTTTCAACTTCCAGTGGGAAAAGGTCATAAGGAGGGTTTCTTTGGATCTGTTCTGAGGTCCTGGAAACAGCACGTCCGTGACCCATGTAAGCTTTCTTACCTGCGTTGGTATGTGCCAAAGCCAGGTCCCTTTAGATGGAGTTGGGGCCATCTTCTTTAGGTCCTTCCTTCCTCGAGCAGAGGGGGTGGCGCTGAACATTGCAATGGTAGGACAGTCCTATAGGATGTTTCCAGTTTGGTGTGCAGAAGAGACATGTGGTCTTGTCCCATCCCCTCTTTATTTCAGCGTCTTAGTGCAGCACCAAGAGACCAGGACCTGTTTGAGCAGGAACCCTGCCTGCAGGTAGAGCAGGCTACCTCTAGTTCCTTTCTTTCATCAGACTTGTGTTTCTGACAAGTGCCTTTGTTGCCATTTCTGCAGAGCCCTCCTGATGTTCTCCTTAGGGAAAGCTGGAGTCAGTTTTCTTTCTCTTTCCTATACTTCTGTTTTGTCCTAGACTTGCTCTCCAAGTAAAGCCTCAGACTGGTTGACATTAGAGCAGCTTCTGTCCCAGACCCTGAGGTCTGCTGCCTTGTTTAGTATAGGACAAGACTTGGGGATGATAGCTGGCCCTGAACTCTGTGGACACTCCTGTGTGGGGTCCTTCTTGGCCCTCATGACACCATGGAAGTGAAAGCTGTGCTGAGCCTGGTTAGCTGGGGAGAGAGCGTTCCATAACAAAATGAGATCAGCGTGACCAGCCTCCACAGGCAGATCTGAAGCTGGGAGCTGCACATCCTTGTGGAGGACCCCAGCTCTGTACACTGCTCCTTACTGATGATGCTGAAGCACCTCCCATGTATGACCCGGGAACACTTTGGAGTAAGGGCATTGGGTGTGTCTGGGGTGGTTCTGCAGTGAGCTGGCATCAGAGAAACAGTCCTGGGTGATTTGTAACATTAAAGGCATCCTCCATTGTGGGCCCTGCAGGTCTAACTGCTTCTCCTGAGCCTGAGCAGCAGCGGAGGCAGAGAGCCATGTTAGGATCACACTTTCCCAGCGGGGCCTCCAGAATGTGGCACCTCCTCTCAGCCCAATTAGTCCATGGTGGGAGACCTGGTACTAGCAGAGGGAGCACAGCTGCACAGGCCTCCTCGTAGCAGAGTCTGGGAAACAAGGGCAGGGAGAGTGGCTCCTGGGGCCACCAGGGACTCAGCTGCACTTGGCGCTGTGGCGTTTGTGTGTCCAGGTGCAGGGCTTGGCCAGTGAAGCCACCATGCTCTGTGGATCCCAGGGGATCACCAATTGTGGAGAAGCAGGAGTCCCTCCACCACAGATTCACTTTGCAAATGTGTTTCCACATCTTTTCCTTGCCAGGCACTATCTTGGGCATTGAACATAGAACAGGGGGAGAAAGAAAGACGTTCCCCTTGCTCTGTGGGGGCTTGCCTTTGGTTGGGGAGGCCGAAAGATAATCAGAGGCAGGTAGCACAGAGGTGTGATGATGGCTGGGAGTGGAGCACAGGGTGTGAGTCCCTGTGAAGCAGGGTCCCGTCCTGGGGAACACCACAGAGCAAGGTCCCCTCCTGAGGGACCCCCAGAGCAGGGTGCCACTCTGAGAGTCTCCTGGGAGTGATGCCCTATCCTGGGAACCCTGCTGAGTGGGCCCGCCTAGTAGGCTTCCATCCATTGGAAAACTGTGTTTCCTCTGAGGTGGGAGGTTAAGTTGGAGTCATCAGGTGTGTGTTTAGCGTGTTAGTAGGAGCAAGAGGACTGTCCAAGGACATGGGACTAATAATAGTCAACATCAGCTGAAATTTGAAAATAGATATTACGGGTTTCATATCAATTTTCTTATTTGGCCCTAAAAAATAGCCCTGTGATAAGGACTTACTCTTTTATGGTTAAGAAACCTGAAGCTCAAAGGGGCTCAGTCATTTTTTCAGTCCCACAGCAGTCCCCGAGCTGGAGTCTGGTCTCAGGCAGCCTGGCATCAGAGAGGTGCCAACTTGCAGACCCGAGTGTCTCAGAAGGCTGTTCTCATCCTGCACAGGGCCTGACAGGTGGTGGGTGGCTGGTGACGTTGTTGAATGAGGGAATGGAATTGGTTGGGCTGGGCGTGTGTTCTGTGTCTTTTTATCCTGTTAGTAAGCAGTAGTGTCAGCAGGGCTTACTCAGACCACTTTGCTGGACTCGGAGAAAGCTCTTGCCCAAGGAGCCCAAGTCCAGGTGGAAGAATGGGATTCTGAAGTGGGAGGTGGCTTTGGAAAGTCTCTCAGCCTGGTGCCCTTCTCATGTTCTCCAGAGAGGTGCTTTGACACACTTCCCCGCCCGTGCTGTTCCCCCGGCCCGAGGGGCTCTTCTTTCCTGGTGTGCAGCTCTCTGAGGTGATGCCCGGCCATGTTCTCGTCTGCATGACGTTTGTCCCGTTTTCCATGCTCATGTCTGACCCCTCATCAGACTGATGCTTGGAGAGCAGAGGGGTGTCCCTCCTCTTGACGCCTCTCAGAGCTAGCCCAACCCTGAATGGGAGCCCACAGCGCTGTGTGTGGACGGAAAGCAAGCATGAGTTCAGCTTCCAAATCTGTGACATGAAGCACCCGTGGGTTTTTTAACCCTCACTGAAAACAGGTCCAGTTGGTTATGCATCTTTTTTTTTTTTTGAGTTGGAGTCTCACTCGGTCGCCCAGACTGGAGCGCAGTGGCCGCTCCTGGCCGCCGCAGCCTTGCCTGCTGGGCTCCGGCGATCCTTCCATCTCATCCTTCCGAGTAGCCGGAGTTACAGGCACGCGCTACCACGCCCGGCTGATTTTTTGATTTATTGTAGAGATGAGGTCTCGCTGCCCAGGCGGGTCTCGAACCCGCGGGCCCGGGCCATCCACTCGCCTCAGCCTCCCAAGGCGCGGGACGACAGGCGGAGCCCCCGAGCCCGGCGGTTATTCATCTTTTTCGGCATCTTTCTCGTTCTCATTTATGGCCCTAGTGAGCCAAGCAAAGCTCTGAGGGAAAATGTGGCGGGCAAGCTCATCCCTGGCCCAGCTCAGCTCCTGCAGTGGGCGGACCAGAGCCCCAGCTGGGCGTCCCACCCTCTGAGTAAGGACCTTTGCAATGAGTCAGAGCTATTGGAGTGATGTCCTGTGTCCCCTGAGCCTAGAGCCTGGGGAGATTCAGTGAACGTTCAGGACTTTGGGGATCACTTTTGCCCCATGGTCTTTTGGCTGTCTGTAGTCCGTGGATATTTGAGCCTAGAGCTGTGCTGTGGCTTGGGTTTACTAAGCACTGTTCCCTCTGAGCGTTCGTCCCACCTTTTAGTGTGATGACTAAGCCCAGGCTCCAGCTTCGTGCAGTCAGACCTCAGCGCTTAGTCCGGTGCCTAATGTCTGCTGACATGAGACCTTGTTTCTCAACTGAAAGGGAGAGAAAGGACTCGTACCTGCCTCTGAGGTTGTTCTGAGGACTGATTGGTTGATTGTTTCATTCATTGATTTTTGAGTGGAACAGATACTTACTGGACACCTGTTGTGTTTCAGGCATTGTGTGGGGGCTGGGCTGGGCATGCAGCAGTGAAGGAAGCATCGGGAGAGGGATGTGTGGAGAGATCCCATTTGCACGGTGCCAGCGTGTGCCATGCACCGTGGGTGTTGACTACCATCACTAGTACCCCTCAGCGAAGATAGCTGTAGTAGACCAAGTCCATCTAATTACATCTGTTTTGCAGATAGGGAAACCGAGGCCTAGAGAGAGAAAAGGACTTGTCTGACTGTGGTAGGGTTGGGTTATGAACCCAGGGCCATGACTCCATTCTGCTGTCCATCCCGTGTTTCCCAGCTCTTCTTTCCTCAGTGTGTCCTGTTGAATAAACTGTCCATAAAATAGAGCCACATGATGCAAAGGTCACTGTCTTGGTCCTGTGGGCTCCACATCTGTGTGGGACAGACAAACTGCCTAGACTTCGTATTGGACTCATCTTCCTCCCTGGGGAGGGCCTAGACAGAAGCTCCTGTGGCCCTGTGCATGGCTTCCCATCAGGATGGTCCCGGCACCCTCCTTGCATTGCACCTCCTTTGCCATCAGCGTGGCAAGTGTGAGGAACTACTATTCGAAGGCTTAATGCTGGCTCTGGTGGACATTATACAGCAAGCATAAATGAAATGGGATCTATAATAGAGCAGTGTGAAGTCTAAGTAAAATTGCTTCAAGAAATCTCAATTGATCCCCACTCTTTCCAACAATAGGTGCTGTAGAGCTTTTTATCAGAGGTTGAAGTTGCAAGAACATGGCTTGCTGGTGAGAAACACAGAGCATCAGCTTGTCCCTTCTGCCCCCTCCAGCCAAACATAGGTGGTGGAGGGGGCGGGCGGGAGGACATGACAGTGAGAAGTCAGAGCATAGCCCAGCTGAGCAGTGACCTTGACAGCTGTGCCTGTGCCTGACACAGAAGGAAGCTTATTCTTTGCACCTGGTGCAGTCGAGGGCAGGGGAGTGAATAGGGCGTGAAGAGGACCCGTTCCTTTGTGAGTAGGCTGGTGGTGAACTTCCTGCTGCTGTAATGGAAAACTTCCATCAGTGCAGCTAAAGGAAAACGGGTAGCTAATTGCTAGACAGAAGATGCTTTTGAAAGCTGGTGACCACTCCTCTCTTATGGGGCTCCTCTGAACCTGGTAACCTAGCAAAAACAGAGCTCTGAAAGCAATGAACTTGGCTTATCGGTCAGATAGGATTACTTGTAATGGGACATAGGGAAATTAGAGAAGTAAACAGCAGCAGCAGCAACAAAAAGCCAGAAGAAGGTAGAACTGGAACACGCGGAGCGATGCCGTATCATCAGGCACTTAGCAGAGTTAGCTGAGAGGATGTGATTGAGCAGAGCATGTCCAGTAGGGCCCTGGAGTTCCGCTCTTCCTCACTGAACTGTGAGGACTGCCTTTCAAAATGTGGTGGCTGATTACCGCGGACTGTTTCATTAGGAAAGGCCATCCATTTCTCCTTGTTCACAGTTCACTCTGACAAGGGCGATGTCTGGTTTGTTTTGGAGGCATTTTCTTTTTTTTTCCCCTCACTCTGTCACCCAGAGAGGAAGGCAGTAGCACGATCGCGATTTGCAGCCAGGGCTGCAGGACTCAAGCACTTCTCTCTCCTCAGCTTCCTGAGTAGCTGAGACTGCAGGTTCATGCCACCATGCCCAGCCAATTTGTTAATTTTTTGTAGAGATGGAGGTCTCGTTATGTTGTCCAGGCTGGTCTCGAACTCCTGGGCTCAAGTAATCCTTTGGCCTTAGCCTCTCAGAGTACTGGATTACAGGTGTGAGCCACTGCACTCAGCCTTGGGAGCATTTTCATTAAGCACAGGTTAATAGTTTCTGCCACTTTTCCAGCATCATGCTGCCTTTTTCTGGAACCTTGGCTTATCCAGGGGACTCTGCACACCAAGGTTGTTCCAGAGACCTATGCATATTAGATTCTAATTGGTATCAGCGAGTGTGTGCTAATTCTGAATTAACCTTATCTACTTAAGAAAGAAGTGAAACAAGAAATGTGTTCAGTAATTCTTTGTTGGAGCTTTGTTCAAGTTACTGTATGGAAATTAATAAAATGCATTCTGTTAAAATCATCCTCTAATGCAGTTATCATCAATTGAACTGGCCTTTTTACCCAATTAACTGGAGTTATTGACTTTTAACTACTCTGAAAACTTTTGTCACAAGAGTCTCTTTTCCCCAACCCTGGGTACACACTCCTGGAGCCTTCCACATGCTTCACCTGTCCCTTCTGCTGAGTATGCGGGGATGTGAGGTGATGAGCTACCAGCCCAGTGCAGTGCTTGGCATTTCTGAGTTCTTCTCTGCCAGTTGGAGTACTATGGAGAAATAAGATTGAGATTGCTTGGTGAGTAGCTGGGGCCGATTACTTGTGGTCCATATGCTCCTGGTGTGTGGTCCATATGCTCCTGGCTGGGAGTGGCCACTGCACTCCAGTCTGGGCGACAGAGTGAGACTCCAACTCAAAAAAAAAAAAAAAAAAAAAGGTACTCCTTTCCCACTGCCCCACAGTGCTGCTTGTATCTTAAAATTAGTTGTCTTTTTATGTGTTGGTCTGTTTCTGGAATCTGTATTGCTTCATTGGTCTATTTCTCTTTGCCCAAACCATACAGTGTAGTAATTAATTGTGGCTTTTACAAGTCTTGCTTTCTGATAGAGTGAGTCCTCTTTCTGTTTGTCTTCAGGATTGCCTTGACTACTCATGGTCTTTTGCCTTTTCATATAAATTTCATAGCTCAGTTTCTACTAATAAACCTGCTGGGATTTTTCTTGAGAATGCATTGATTAAATATTTGTGCAATATTGGATTTTCCAATCCATGAGCATACTATGTGCTTTCATGTGTTTAGGTCGTATTTATTTTCTTTCAATAATGCTTCATAATTTTTTCTAAGTAGATAGCTCATAGTTTTTTTACTAATGATATTATAAACGGTATTTTTTCCAAACTTTCATTTTCTATTTGTGCAGATATGTAGAAATATAATTAGTTGAACTTTGATTATTGACTTTGGCAAAGCAACATTGCTAAATTTACATATTATAATAATTTATAGATTGTGTTGAATTTTCTGTGTTCATAATTACGCCATCTACTAATATTTCTTAATTTTTTCTTGATCTTGTCTTATTCTACTGCTTGCATCTCCAATACTGTTTTGAACAGAAGTGTTGATTGCATGTATTTGCTTTTATATTGATCTCAGAAGGAAGTCTTTCAACATTTCATTGTTGTTACAGATGCTGACTATAGTAAGGACATCTTTTTCAAATTAAAGAAGTTCTTTTGTTAAGAGGGTTTTTGTTTTGTTTTATTGTTTTTTATCATGAGTAGATGTTGAATTTTTATCCAGTGCCTTTTCTGCAAATATTGAAATGATCATTTGCTTTTCTTCCTTGTTCTGTTAATGTGAATTAAATTAATTAGATTTTCAAATGTTAACTTATGTTTCAGGAATAAACAGGCTTGGTCTATGGACTATGATTTGTATGTAAAATTTTATTTGGCTTGCCAGTAAGTTAATTAGGGATGTTTTATCTGTGTGTATTGGAGAGTTTGGTCATTAATTTTCATTTCTCCTAATGCCCATATCAGGTTTTGGTGCCATGGTTTTTCCAGCCTTATAAAATGTTAGGAAGTTCTCTTTTACTATCTTGTAATTGTTCATATAACATTGGTGGTATGTCTTTTTTAAAGGTATGGTAGAATGTACTAGTGAAGACCTCAGGGCCTTGGATTTCTAATTTGGATTTAAAATTGGGATTTTAGTTATTTTAATAGCTTTGAAACCAGATTTTTTTCTTCTTGGTTCAGTTGTGGCCAATTTTGTTTATTTAAAGACTGTTCTTTTAATCTAGACTTTAAAATTTGTTTGTGTAAACTTGTCCATTATGTAATCCTCATTTAAAATAATCTGTAATGATGTTTTCTTTTTCAGTCTTTTTATTTGGCTATTTATCTGTCTCATCAAGGATTTGTCGACGTATTAGTCATTTGAATGAACCGATTTTTGGCTTTACTGATTCTTTACCAAATGTATTCTATTTAATTAATTTGATTTATGTTATTATTTTCACTTTTTTTTCCCAGTTTGGTCTTTGCTTCTTCCTTTGTGTTTAATTTGTTGTTGTTGTTCTAACCTTTTCTGTCGTATATGTAGATAAATGGTATTTGTCCTTTCTACTCTCCTAATATATACAGTTAAGGTTGTAAATTTATTTGTATATCATAAGTTTAGATATGCTGCATTTTTTTACCCTTCAGATCAAAATATTTATTAATTTTTATTGTGATTTTTATTTTGACCAACAGACTATTCAGAAGTAAGTTTCTTTATTTTCTAAACATTTGGTGATTTTCTAGATATCTTATTATTGTTTTCTAGTTTAATTTTCTTGTGCTCAACTATTTTCTGAATGATATCAGTCCTTTAAAATTTACCGAGACATGCTTTATGACTCCATGGTAAGCCCATTTTATAAATGGCCTGCACACACTTGAAAATAATGTATATTCTACAGTTGAGTGCAGTGTTCTGTAAATATATATATCTTTTATTAATCATACTGTTCAAATTTTTATATCCTTAGTGAAATTTTCTCTCAGTTCCTGAGAGAGTTGTATTGAAATTTCTCATTATTATTGTGGATTTGTCTGTTTCTCCTTTTAATTTGGTCTATTATGGCAGTATATTTTTGGATGCTGTTTTATTGGCATATATAAATTGAAAATTATCTTTCTGGTGAATTTAGCCTTTTGTAATTATGAAATATTCTTCTTCTCTGTGGGTTCTATTAATCTTTAAATCTCCTTTGTGTGATATTAACATGGATATCAGCTTCTGTTTTTATAGTACTTGTACCTTTTTCCTTTTCACTTTTCATTTTGAACATTTAAAAAATTTCATTATACCTGTTTATCTTATACAGTGTAAAGGTAGATTTTATATTTATATTCAGCCTGAAAACTTTGTTTCTTTGGCGAAAATATTTAACTTAGTTGCATTTGATGTAGTTAATGATACATTAGCATTTAAATTTACCATTTTAATATTTGCCTTTTGTTTCCATTTCTTTTTCTTTTTGAAAGTATATTGCTATAGAATAAAGTTTTTTTTTTTTTCTTTCCATGATCCTCATTATCTTGGTAACTATGTATGCTTTTATGTAATTTTTTTAACTTTAAATTTTTTAACTTTAAAGATGGGTACAATTCAGGGTTAGGCATACAAATGTTCATAATGCAGGAACCCTTGTTGATGAGGTATGCTCTCCTGTAATTTTTTTGTACCCAATTTTTAAAAAACAAATTTATTTTAAAGATGTGGGATACAATTCAGGGTTAAGTATACAAATGTTCATTATACAAGTACCCTTGTTGAATGAGGTGTTCCCCCTTCCCCCGGCAAAATCCCACTACTGCCAATCCTTTTAAAAATTTTTTTGAGTTGGAGATTCACTCTGTTGCCCAGGCTGGAGTGCAGTGGCATGCTCACGGCCACCGCAACCCAACCTGCTGGGCTTAGGCAATCCTTCCGCCTCAGCCTTCCAAGTAGCTGGAACTACAAATGCATTCCACCACACCTGGCTAAGGCAATCCTTTTCTTATAGTATTATGGTAATTGTTCAAGGTCCACATATGAATGAGAATATGCGATACTCAGTTCTTTGTTTCTGTGTTACATCACTCAGTATTATAAACTCTAAGTCCATCCAAGTTGCTGAGAAGTTCATAATTTTGTCCTTCTTTATGGCTGCATAATATTCCATTGTGTATATATGCCACATTTTTAAAATCCAGTCTTCTTTCTGTGGGCAGCACAGTAGGTTCCATGTTTTTGTTATTGTGGAGAATGCTGCAGTAAACATGCATGTGCAGGTATCTTTTTCATTTTCCGGGTGTATTCCCAGTAGGGGGATTACAGTGTCATATGGAAGGCTGATTTTTAGACCTTTTAGGAATCGCCAAACTGTTTTCCACAGAGGTTGTACTAGTTTACACTCCCACCAATAGTGCAGAAGTGTTCCCTTTTCGCAGCATCCTCTCTTGCATCTGTTATTTTTTGTTATTGATGATGGCCATCCATCCTGACTGGAGCTAGGTGATATCTCAGTGTAGTTTTAATTTTGCGTTTCTTAGATGACTAGTGAGACTGAACATTTTTTCATGTATCTGTTGGCTGCTCGTATGTCTTCTTTTGAGAATTGCCTATTCATATCTTTTGCCCAATGTGTAAGGGACTGTTTGTTTTCTTCTTTTTGGCATGTTTGAGTTCCTTGTAGATTCTAGATGTTAGGCCTTTGTCAGATAATACAGTTGGCAAATATTTTTTCCCAGTCAGTCGGCTGTCTCCTTGCTCTCTTGATGGTTTCTTTTGCTTTGCAGAAGCTTGTCAGTTTGATGAGGTCCCACTTGTCTATCTTATCTCTTATGGCATGGGCACTTGGGGTTTTGATCAGTAATTGGTTGCCAGTTCCAATTTTCATAAGCTTGTTGCCTGCGTTTTCTAAAGTTCTTATAACTTGAGCTTTTACATTTAGGTTTTTGATCCATTTAGAGTTGATTTCCATGTATGGCAATAAGTAGGGGTCTTGTTTTAATCTTCTGCATGTGGTCAGCCAGGTTTCCCAGCACCATTTACTGAATAGATTCTGCTTTCCCCAGTGGCTGGTGGTGGAGGCTTTGTCAAAGATAAGTTGGTTGAGAAATTGAAGTTTTGCTTCTGGAATCTCTGTTCTGTTCCATTGGTCTAATATACCTGTTCTTGTACCAATACCAGAGTGTTTTGATTATTGTAGCTTTATAATTTAAAGTTTAAAGTCTGGTAGTATTATACTTCAAGCTTTGTTTTTTTTTCCTGAGGATTGTTTTGGCTGTTCGAGGTTTTTTATGCTTCCATATGAATTCCTGTTGTTTCCAGGTCTGAGAAGAATGCTGCTGATAATTTAATGGATGTTGCATTAAATCTGTAGATTGATTGCCTTGGGTAGGATGACCATCATAACGATGTTGATTCTTCCAGTCTTTGAGCATAGAATGTTGTTTCGTTTGTTTGTGTCATTAATTTCTTTGAGCAGTGTTTTGTAGTTTTTGTTGTAAAGGTCTTTGACTTCTCTGATTAGGAAGTTGCTATGGTATTTCATTTTTTGTGTGTGGCTATTGTGAATGGGATTGTGCTTTTTATTTGGGTTTATGTTTGCTTATTGTTGGTATACAGAAATGCGACTGTCTTTTGGACATTTATTTTATATCCTGAGACTTTGCCAAAGTCCTTTATCAGTGCAAGGAGGTTTTTGACAGATTCTCTTGGGTTTTCAAGGCATAGAACCATGTCGTCTGCAAAGAGGGATAACTTAACTTCCTCTTTTCCTATTTGGATATGCCTGCTTTCCTTCTCTTGACTGAGTGCTCTAGCTAGGACTCCAATACTGTGCTGAACAGGAGAGGTGAGAGTGGGCATCCTTGCCTTGTCCGGTTTTCAGAGGAAATGGTTCCAATTTCTGTCTGTTTAGCAGTATGCTGGCTGTGTGTTTCTTGTAGATGACTCTTACTATTTTGAGGTATGTTCCATCTATGCCTAGACGTTCGAGGGTTTTTATCAAGAAGGGGTGCTGGATTTTATCAGAGGCTTTTTCTGCATCTAATGATACAATCATGTGTTTTTTGTCTTTACACCTGTTGATGTATTTAATTACATTTATGGTCTTGTCAATAACGAACCAGCCCTGCTTCCAGGGATGAAGCCTACTTGGTTGTGGTGGATGGTTTTTAAGATGTGCAGTTGGATCCCATTTGCTAGGATCTTGTTGAGCATTTTAGCATCTATGTTCATCAAGGATTTTGACCTGTAGTTTCTCTTTCTTTGTTGGATCTTTACCTGGTTTGGGTATCAATGTGATGTTACCTTCATAAAATGATTTGGGGAGAGTTCCATTTTTCTCAGCTGCCTGGAATACTTTCAATATGGTTGGTATCAGTTCCTCCTTGTATGTTTTGTAGAAATCTGCTAGAAAGTCATGTGGCCCAGAGCTTTTTTTTTTTTTTTTTTGTAGGTAGTTTTCTTATGATATAGTCAATTTCCTGGATTGTTATTAGTCTATTTTGGGTCTTGTTTTCTTCTTGTTTCAACCTGGGCAGGCTGTGTGATGTCAGAAAGTCCTCCATTTCTTTTAGGTTTTCAAGTTTGTTGCTATACAAGTGTGCGTAGTAGTCTCTGATAATCTTTTGTATTTCTTCGGGGTCAATTGTGACTTGATCTTTTGCATTTCTGATTGTGTTTATTTAGGCTTTTTCTTGGTCAGTCTCGCTAGAGATCCATCAATCTTGTTTATCCTTTCAGAGAAACAGCTTTTGTTTCATTCATTTTTTGCATTATGTATTTGTCTTCTGTGTCCCGAATTTGGGCTTTTATTTTGGTGCTCTGGATTCTTCTGCTGAAGTTGGGGTTTTGGTAACTTTGCTTTTTCAGCTTCTTTAGGTGATTTGTTAGGTTGTTAACTTGTGAGCTTTCCATTTTCTTCGTGTGTTTGCAGTGATATGAATTTCCCTCTTAGTACTGTTTTCATAGCATCCAAGAGGTGTTGGTAAGATGTTTCTTTGTTTTCATTTGTTTCCAGGTATCTTTTGATCTCTATTTTGATTTCCGTATTGACCCAGGAGTTGTTTAGCATCGTACTAATTAGTGTCCATGTCTTTGTGGGTTTTGGGGAACTTTGGTGGTGCTGATATTTATTTTTATTCCACTGTGGTCTGAGAAGGTACACCGCAGTATTTCAATCCTATAGAATTTGTTTATGCTTGATTTATGACCAAGGATGTGGTTTATCTTAAGAGTACATTCCATGAGGTGATGAGTAGAATATATATTCTGTGGTTGTTGGGTGGAGTGTTCTGTAGGTATCAATTAAGTCCATTTTGTTAAGTTTCATGTTGAGATTCCGAATCTCCTTGTGGATTTTTTGTCTTGCTGATTTGTCTAGGGTTGTGAATGGGGTATTTAAGTCTTCAGTTATGATAGTGTTAGAGTCAATATCTTTTTTGAGTTTACCTAGAAACTACTCCTCTGTTGGGTTCATATATGTTTAGGATGGATATTTCTTGTTGATGGATTGAACCTTTTATCATTATTTAGTGACCTTCTGTATCTTTTAAAATTTTTGATAGCTAAAGGGTATTTTGTCTGACATTAAGATGGCATCTCCTGCTTTCTTTTGTGTTCCGTTTGCCTGAAATTGTTTCCCATCCCCTTACTTTGAATCTGTGAGTGTCCCTTCTGGTGAGATGAGTCTCTTGGAGACAATATATTGTTGCCTCATGATATTTTATCCGTTTTGCTATTCTATTTCTTTTCAGTGGTACATTTAATCCATTCACATTCAGGCAAATTATTGAGATGTGAGAGTTTATCCCTGTCATGAGGTTCTTACAGAGTTTGTTGTTGCTGCTGTTTGTTTATTGTCTTTCTTTTGATTTTTGGGTTGATTTATGTGTGTTTTCAATCTTTTTCCTGCATTCTTGGGAAGGGCACTGTCTTTTTTTTTTCTTCCCCTTTCTTCTGTGTTTAATACTTTCTTAAGTGTTTCTTGTAGAACTGGCCTGGAGGCAGCTTAGCTGGGTAGGTAATTCTTGGTTCAAATTGTTTATCTTTGAGAACTTTGAAGATTGGGTTCCAAGCTCTCCTAGCTTGAAGTGTTTCTTTAGATAAGTCTGCTGCTGTTGTAATTGGTCTTCCCCAATAGGTAGTCTGATAGTTTTCTCTTGCTGCCTGTAGGATTTTTTCTTTTCTACACACTTTGTGTAGTCTAGTTACTATGTGCCTAGGATTTGGTCTTCTCATTTGTTGTCTTGCAGGAGTTCTCTTAATTTCTTATGTTTGAGTGGTCATATCACTGATGAGATGAGAGAAGTTTTCTTGGATAATTTCATGGAATGTTTGTTCCAGGGTAGTCTCTGTCTATCTGCCTCAGGAATTCCAGTTAATCTTAGGTTTGGCCTCTTGAAATAATCACTCATCTCTTGGAGGTTTTGTTCTGTCTTTTAAAGCTTCTTTTCTATGTTTTTAACAGTTTGAGTCAGTTCCGTAGTTTGTTCCTTAAGCTCTGAGATTCTTTCTTCTGCTTGGTTAATTCTGCTTTCCATGCTTATCAGTTTGTTATTTATTTCATTAACTGTATTATTTATTGCTGTTATCTTAGTCATCAACTCCATTATTTTCTCTTGTCTCGCCTCAATTCTATTTATTCTCTCTATTCATGTCTTGATATCTGGGTTTGTGGTTTGAGACCAGTGATTTTGAGGGCTCTTCATTGTTTGCCTTCCAAAGTCTGTATGCTCAGTGTCTGACCTCCCAGGGTTCTGTGTGAGACCCATATTCTTCCTTTGGTTTTTCTTCATTTGTGTAGATGCCCCCTCCATTTTTTTTTTAACCTCTTCTTTAATTTTGTTGTTTAGGGAAAAGGGGGGTAGCATTTACTTCTGTTTGCTCAGTCTCCTCTTCTTCCTTATGTGAATCCTCTGGCTTTGTTCAATTCTGATGTTGAACTGTGGGGGGCGGGGCGCTGTCCTTTTTGCAGTTTTCAGATTTCAATGAGGGGGGAGCTGTGAATCAGAAACTACCTGCAGATCCCAGTATCTGCTGACAGGTGTGTGGACCCCCTGGAAACCAATTCCCACTGTCTTCCAATCTGTTCATGCAGTAGGGGTATAAGTTTGGCCCCTGGAAACAAAATGAGGTAAGAAAAAGGGAAAGAATAGAAAAAGGAAGGAGGGGGATGAGCAGAATGGAGAGAGAGAGAGAGGTAAAGAGGTCAACCAGACAGGTGTACCAACTAACAAATGATAAGAAGCATAAACAAAGGCTGGAAAGAGAAAAAAATTACAGAAAATCATACAAAGACACAAACTGACAAAAGTCCCCCTATTGATGTACTCTCCCTCAAAAATACCCATACACAAACAGAAAGTTTAAAAAAATAGCAATAAAACAACAGAAACAAAGTAAGTATGAAAATGTAATCAAAAATGGAAAGAGAGAGAAGAGGAAAAAAAAAAACCTAAACCAAAAAACAAACCAAAAAAACCCAAGCAAAGCAAACAACAAACAAAACTGGCTCTGAGGCTGTTTCTGTAACTTCAACTCCCTTTCAGCTCTGGTCTCCAGCCCCTTCCCTCTGCTCTCCACACAGGCTGATTGGGTTGCTCTTAGCATGTGTTGATGCCCCATGGGCTGCTGTGGGAGGAGGGTGAATCAGATCTGGACTCACCTGGCTTGCTGCTGCTGCTGTCGAGTCTCCAGCCGAGATCTGATGTGTCTATGCCTGTTCCAGTGTGGGGGAGAGGCTGGGTATGATATTCTATACTGCTAGCACCCCTACCTGTATACTTTGAGTTGATAATTCCACTGTCTTTTGACGCCCATTGGTTCTGCTCAGAAATGAACTGTCAGTCTTACTGTTGTTCCTTTGAAGTTAATCTGCCTTTCTTCTTCTCTTCTTCCCTAGCTCTTTTGACTGTTGTCTTTTTTTGGAGGGAGGAGGCTCTTCTTTAATCTCTGATGTTAGTAATTTTTGTCTCTCCCTACCCTCCCACCACTGCACAGTCTTGATTAGCTTGGCTAGAGGTTTATAAATTTTAAAGAAACAAGCTTTTGGTTGTGTTGTTTTTTCTCTATGGATTTCCTGTTTTCAGTTTTAGTGTTTTCTGTTGTACTTTTTATTATTTCCTTTTCTCTGCTTTCTTTAGGCTTACATTATTCTTCTTTCTATGAATTTCTAATTGGAAGCTTAGATGATTGATTTTAGGTCTTTCTCCTTCTTTTTTATATGAATTGGGATCTCATTCTGTCACCCAGCCTGGAGTGCAATGGTGGGGTCACAGCTCACTGCAGCCTTGACCTCCTGGGCTTAAGCAATCCTTCTACCTCAGCCTCCTGAGTAACTGGGACTACAGGCAAGTGCCATTACACTCAACTAATTTTTTGTTTGTTTTTCTCCTTTTTTTAATGGAGAAGAGGTCTACTACTTTTGCCCAAGCTGGTCTCAAACTCCGGGGCTCAAGCAATTCTCCTGCTTTGGCCTCCCAAATTGCTGGGGATTACAGGTGTAAGCTGCTGTTCCTTGCCATCTTCTTTTATAAAATCTGTATTCATAGCTATACATTTTTCTCTAAGCGCTGCTTTTGCAGCACCCCAGAAATTTTGTTAGGTTACACTTTCATTTTCTTGTTGTCCAAAATATTGTTAAATTTATCTTGAGACTTCTTTGACTCCTGCATTATTTAAAAGTGGGTTGTTAAATCTCTAAGTATTTTGGGATCTTAAAACTATTTTTCTGTTATTAATTTCCAGTTTAATTCCACTGTTATCTGAAAGCTTCCTTTTTATGATTTTATTGTTTTTAATTTGGTCAGGCATGTTTTATTATAACCTAGAATATGATCTGTCTTGCTGAGTGTTTCATATGGGCTTGGGAAGAACGTGTTTTCTGCTGTTTTTGGATGAAGTATTCTATCATTGTCAATTAGATGCAGTTGATTGATGGTGGCGTTTGGTGGCCTTACTAATTTTCCACCAGCTGGATCTTTCCTTTTTTCTTTCTTTCTTTCTTCTTCTTTTTTTAAAAAGGGTTTTGCTCTGCTTCTCAGGCTGGAGTGCATTATTGTGATCATAGCTCGCTGTAACTTCAAACTCCTGTGCTCATGTGATCCTCCCACCTCAGCTTCCCCAGTAGCCAGGACTACAGATGGACACCACCATGCCCAGCTAATTTTTCAATTTTTTGGAGAATTGGTCTTACTGTGTTGCCCAGGCTTGTCTCAAACTTCTGACCTGAAGTGATTCTCCTGCCTGAGCTTCCCAAAGCGCTGGAATTACAGGCATGAGCTACTATCCCTGGCCTGGATCTGTCCATTTCTGATGGAGAGTGTTGAAGTCTCCAATTATAAAAGTGAGTCCAGTTGTTTTTGCAGTTCAATTAGTTTTTACCTCACATATTTTGTCACTTTGTTGTTCAGTGAATTCATGTTAATCTAGTCATGTCTTCTTGGAGAAATGGCCCCTGTGTTATTATGTAGTGCCTTTCTTTATTCCTGATAATTTTTCTCGTTATGCCTGAGATTAATAAAGCTACCAAACCTCTTTTGATCGGAGTTAGCATGGATAGCTTTCTCTCCTTCATTCCTTTGCTTTTAATATATATGTGTCTTTATGTTTAAAGTGGGTTTTTCAAGCCTGGGCAACAGAGTGAAACCTCATCTCTTAAAAAAATAAATAAAGTTAAAAGTTAGTCAGACATGACTGTGCATGCCTGTAATTCCAGCTATTCAGGAGGTTGAGGTGAGAAAATTGCTTGGGCCAAGGACTTTGAGGTTGCTGTGAGCTATGATTGTGTGACTGTACCACAACCTAGGCAACAGAGTAAAACTCTGTCTCAAAACAACCAAAATAGGCTGGGTACTATGGCTCATGGGTGTAATCCCAGCACTTTGGGAGACCAAAGTGATATATGATTGTTTGAGCCCAGGAGTTTGGGACCACCCTGGCAATATAGCAAGAGCTTGTCTCAAAAAAAAAAACAACAGCCAGATGTGGTGGCATGTGCCTGTAGTCCCAGCTACTCTGGAGGCTGAGGCAGAAGGGTCACCTGAATCTAGGAGTCTAAGGCTCTGATGAGCTGTGATTGTGCCACTGTACTGCAGCCTGGGTGACAGAGTGAGACCCCCAACTCAAACAAACTAATAAAATAACAATTGGCTTCTTATAGACAGCATATAATAAGGTCTTTTTAAAAAAATCTCCTCTGACAGTCTTGTGTAATTGGTATGATTAGATCATTCACATTTAAAATGATCATTGGTATAGCTTATTTAATGTTATTTTTGTGACTACTTTTATTTGGGCACTTGTTCTTTGTTTCTTTTTCTTTTTTTAATTTTCCTCTGTTTAACTGCCCTGTTCTGTTGTTACTGTGCATTTCATATGATTTCATTTTGTTCTGCTTTTAGTGCATGAATTATACTTTCTTTTTACATTTTTAAAAAAGATTAGTTCTATATAGGCCATTGCTTTGCTAAACTCTGGTCTGGCCATGTGGCTTTTTGAGCTATGACTGCCATGTTTTCCTAGTTTTGGTCCCCTCCCCTACCTTGAGGAGGTGAATCTCTTCTCTATTTACTTTCCAAATAAATTATATTTTCCAATCTAAAAAAAAAATTTTAGTTCTATATGTATGTTGTAAACTCAGTCCAAGGTCACTTTGAAGTTGTCTATTAGGTGAATCCACCAAGGAAAATAAAAAACTCTATCTTGCCTTCAAGTATTTCTTTTCTGATGCTTGGCCTTTCTTTATGTAGGTCCAATTTCTAACCCCTGTCATTTGCTTCTCTCTGGAGAATCTTTACATTTCCTGTAGGGCATGTCTGCTGACAATGAATACTTCATTTTTTGTTTGTCTGAAAAAGCCTTTATTTCTTCTTTACTTCTGGAAGATAACTTTGCTGGATACATAATTCTAGGTTGGTGTTTTTTCTTTCGATACTTAAGTATTTCCCTCTACTTTCTCTTCTTGCATGCATGGCTTCTGGTAAGAAGTGTGATGTATTTCTTACTCTTTTTTTTTTTAACTTAATTTTTTTTGAGTTGGAGTCTCACTCTGTTGCCCAGACTAGAGTGCAGTGACACGCTCCCGGCCACTGCAGCCTCTACCTGCTGGGCTCCGGCGATCCTCCCACCTCAGCTTTCCAAGTAGCTGGAACTACAGGCGCCCACTATCGTGCCTGGCTAATTTTTTATTTATTGTAGAGACGAGGTCTCGCCAAGTTACCTGGGCGGGTCTTGAGCCCGCGGGCTCAGGCAGTCCACTCACTTCAGCTTCCCAAAGTGCTGGGATTACAGGCTGAGCCATGGTGCCAAGCCATTTTTTAACTTTTAATTTTTTTATTTTAAAGATGTGGGGTACCATTTAGGGTTAGGTATACAAATGTTCATTATTGCAGGTACCCTTGTTGGTGAGGTGTGCCCCCTCTTCTCCAGGTAGATTCCCACTATTGCCAGTCCCGCTTCCCAACGCCCCTCCCGGCAATTTCCCGCTACTGCCAATCCTTTTCTTATAGTCTTACGATAATTGTTCAAGGTCTGCTTATGAGTGAGAACATGCGACACTCAGTTCTTTGCTTCTGTGATAGATCACTCAGTATTATAGACTCTAAATTCTTCCAGGTTGCTGTGAAGCTCATGATTCTGTTTCTTATTCTTAATAGCTAAGGCTTTTCCCTTCTCAGAACTTTCTGGATCTGGGGTTTGGTGACTGTCATTAATTTTGAAAAATCTCATCCATAATTAGTTTAAATATTTCTTACACTGTTTTCTCACTTTTTTATCCTTCTAGTATTCTTGTTATATTTGTTTCCATCTTTTATAATTGTCTCGCTGTTCTTAGGTATTCTGTTTTAAAATTTTCATGATTTTTTTCCTCATTGCATTTTAGTATGGAAAGTTTCTGTGGACTTATTTTCACACTTAATTTTTCTCTTTTATTCATTTATGCTCTTATATCTATTATTTTTATTCTTAGACTCTGTAAGTACTGTCTTAGTCCTCGCGGGTGCCCCCCCTCCCCATTTTTTTATTTTTTGAGTCAAGGTCTCACTGTCACCCAGGCTGGAGTGCAGTGGTGTGATTTCTGCTCACTGCAGCCTTGACCTCCTGGGCTCAAGTGATACTTTGGCCTCAGCCTCCTGAGTAGTTGAACTATAGGTGTGTGTCACCTTGCCTGACTAACTTTTGTATTTTTTGTAGAGATGGTCTCACCATATCGCCCTGGCTGGTCTCGAACTCCTGGGCTCAAATGATTCCCCTGCTTTAGCCTCCCAAAGTGCTGTGATTACAGACACGAGCCATTGTGCCTGGCCCTTTTTCTCATTTTTTAAGATGGTTGGTTAGCTTGCTCTTTTCAGGTTTTTAAATATAAGTATTAACAAATCTTCTTTTAATTTATTTATTCTTGCTTCCCAGCAATTATATGTAGGTGTGGTTTATGTGTACAAGGGAAAGAGTGTCTGTAGGAGGCATGGATGCATTTGTGTATGGGTATGTAGGTGTTTAGTGTATATGTAGCAGATGGGTAGCATGAGGGTAGTGTGTACATATCATATATATAGCAGCTACACATGTCTATGGGATGTTTGTGATGCTGGGTACTGACCTTGGACATTGTTTATAAAAATCTTTTTGTTGAGTATAAAATGCAGAAAAGGTCAAGGGATTTTCACCAAGATCATATACTAATTTTAGTATGTTTTTTTGTTATCATTCAGTTCTGTATATTATCAAATTTCCTTTATGATTTTTAAAGTCTGTTATTATTTAAATTATGTTTTAGAATTCACGAATGTGTTTGATTTTCTTAGTAATCCTTTTAGAATAGATTCCTAGCCTAATCATTTTTTTATTTTAAAAATTAACTTTTAATGATATCTCATAAGAAATTTGTTGTGACATGTTTTATGTCACAGAATTTGCTCAGTTTAAGCTTTGTGCTTAAAAACAATTTAAAAACAATGTGCTACCCTTAGTTGTTTGAGATAGTGTTCTGTGAATATCTTAGATCAAAATTTTATCAGTGCTGTTTTGAGTTTTCATTTCTTATGTATCTGCTCAGTCTGTCAATAATTGTTAAAGATAAAATAAAATTGTTTTATTTTATCAGTGTCTACTTTATATGTTTTAAAACCAGGTATTGCGTTCTTATGTGTTTAAAACTCATATAGTCTGATAAGTTGAACCTTTTATTATCACACGATGAGCCTCTTATCTTTGGTAAAACTTTTGCCTTAAATTATATTTTGTCTTATATTGACATAACTATAGCCTACCTTGGTTATGATTTTTCCATGTATTTTACTTTGAATTTTCCTGTGTTTTTGTTTTCTGTAACTAGTCTGCAGCTGATACTTGTTTTTTTATACAGTATAATTTTTTTTTTTTTTTTTTTTGAGTTGCAGTCTCATTTTGTTACCCAGGCTGAAGTGCAGTGGCATGATCACAGCTTACTCACAGCTTACTCACTCGACCTGAGTAGCTAGTCCTATAGGCACATGCCACTATGCCTGGCTAATTATTCTGATTTTTTAATAGAGACCAGGTCTTGCTATGTAGTTGAGGCTGGTCTCAGACTCCTGGACTCAAGCAAACTTCTTGCCTCGACCTCCCCAAGTGCTGGGATTACAGGTGTGAGCCACCATGCCCAGCCAGTATAATGATGTTATTTGGAATGTTTAATATCTTTACATTGTTTAATCTGATTTATTTTAATTTCTATCATCTTAATTTTTTTCCTTGTTACTTTGCCCTCGTTTTTTGCTTTTAGAGGAGTTTTCTTTTGCGTTTTTTCCTTTTTCTACCCACTATTTTTTTCTGGTTTTTTAGTTTTTTGTGTATTTTTAATATCATGTAGAGTTAACACATTTGCTATCAGCAAACTTTTTTTACTTTCCTAATACTGAGAGCGGGTGAAAATAAAAAGAATCTGAAGCTGGTTGCTGCAAACTTCTGTCATGAAGCACAAGTGAAGTGGTCTTTTCTAAATTGTCACCTTTTTCACAACACAGCTGAAAGTTGCAGACATATCCAGTATTTGCCTCAGATACCACTCTGACTAGCATTCCTTACTAACTTTTATTCAGATTATAAACCTGAAAAGACATTCTTCCACGATGAGGTAAATTCACATCAGCAGCAACCAGGAACAGAATTTGGAATGATGTAAATTCATGTCAGTGGTCGCAAATGTGTTAATGATGTCTTTATCCCACTTAGGGACAATTTAAGACTCTAGACCTCTCTTAAATGCTTTTATTATGTTTTAGTTTTATCTTCTTTTCTGAAATTTGTCTTACATTTTTATTTTTCTGATAGGTAATATATTCAATGAATAATATAATACATATTACAAAATTGGAAAATTGTCAAGAAAGTTGTCTGTGTGTGTGTGTGTGTGTGTGTGTGTGTGTGTGTGTGTCTATACGCGCGCATGTACATCTCTTTAAAAAAAAAATTGGATGTCATTCTCTTCACATACTTCCTAGATTCCTTTTACATGTTTTGTGTGTATTTAAATATTTTAGTATTTTTTTCAGTTTATTCCATATTAGTGCATAAAGGAGCTTATTTAGCTCTGTCTTGTTTTTTATAATGTGAGTCAATTGAGAATTTAGTCAGTCTATTAAGTTGGTCACAGGCTTAGTACACCATGTTATTAGTTGCTGTGTTCTTTATTCTTTCCTGTTTCACAAACCTTCTCTCTTTGATTGTTTCCCTGCTGAAATCTAACCTCTCTGCCTCTTTATTTAGTGGAGTTATGTTGATGGTAAATGCTTGACTCTTGCTTTCTCTCAGCACTGAGGAATTTCATCCCATCATTCTCTGACTCCCCTTGTTGCTGCTGACACATCAGTCCCATCAGTGTTTTTCTGCAAGCCTCTGTTCCAGTTTCTCTGTGGCTTCACTGTGATCTGTCTGGAGGTGTCCCCTGCCCCACTCTTTGGAATTTGTGGTGGAAATATGTAGATGTTGGGTACTTTTAATCAGTTCTGAAAGATTCTTAACCATTATTTCCTTGATTTTTGTTTTTCTCCTGTCTTTTCTACTCTTTTTCTATAGTTTTGATTAGAAACCTGTCAGTCTGTCTCCTTCTACCCTACATGTCTCTCCATTTTTTGTTTATGTTTTCTAGCACTGTCTTTTGTTCTTCTTTCTGGTTTATTCTTTAGATGTATCTTTCACTTTACTCAGTCTCTCTCTAGCCACGTCTAAACTGTTTTATTTTTTATATCCAAATTTTTAGTTATTCTGTTTTTACTTTGTTTAGTTCATATTTTGCTTGTTTTTAAGTTGCTTATATTTCTTATGGTATCTTGTGAGTTTCTAATAGTTTAAATTTTTTCTTTATTGCTCTAAACTTTATGCATATTTATTTTCTATTCTGCTTTTGATTATTTTAGTATAGTAACTGAAAACTGTGAGTTTAATTTTCCTAATTCTTGCTGGTCCATTTTCATTTGTGTTTCTGTGAATTTTGACTATGAACCTGTGCTCTTTAGAACTTTATCTTTGGGATTCATTTGATGTGTAAATTTAATTTCTGCTTCTCCTTCAAGGATCTGTATTTGCTCTTGCTGCTTGTTCATGTGTTCATGCAGTCATGGATCAGTAGTTTTGGGGTTTTTTTTTCCAACCTAGGTTTTATAAGTATAGACTTATGGTACAAATTCTCAGGATTAGACTTTTATGATTTCTTCCACCTTCTCAAAGTCAGGACTGATACACACACACAGACACACACACACACACACACACACACACACACACACACACACACCCCTACGGAGTTGTCTGGGAGATGTTGTTTGTTTTGTTTTGTTTCAGATTTCTCCCACTGTGGATATTTACTGTTTTGTCCTGGTTCTCTCACTGGATTTTCCACCCTACACTACATTTTATTGCTTTCCACTCTGCACAAGATAGGGTTACTGCAGGGAGCTGCAGATGTTCCCTAGGGAAGTTTTTGCCTGTGACTCCAGCACTTTCCTTCCTCAGCCCTGGAGATTATGATGTGGGGTGCATGTTGCTGAGTTGGGACAGAATGCCTGGGGTCCTTGAAAGTGCAACCCATGGCATGTGCCGGGCTGTACCTTGAGACCCGGGGATGTGTGGTGAAAGAGTCTGGCATCATATGGACATCGTCAGGAGTGGTGTGGCAGTCTGCCAGGCCTTGGCAGCTCCTTGGACGGACCCCTCTTCTGAGCCTACAGGCAGACTTGGCTCATGCTGAAGAGCCACTGGCCGGGATTTGTAATCAGTTCTCCATAAGCACCAGAAGGAGAGGGCCCAAATGAGGTAGCCCAGAAAATCTTCATGGGCTTGAGCCTAGCATAGGGTGCGTGTTTGTCTGTGATTGGGAGCTTGGGGTCAGGCACGTCTCCCTGGCATCAGAGCCACAAGGGACAGGGCAGAGGCAGAGAAGGGAGAAAGCCCCTCCAGTGCCACCTGCTGTGCTGTCAGCTGTGCAAGTGCCTGGGCTGTGCGGCTCTACAGACTCGACATCTTTTCCATGTCTTCCTTCCATTCAGGAACCTCTCCTTCTGATTGGATACTCAGAGCACCTGTCACAGTATCTGCGGGGCGGAGCTGCTTGTGTCCCTGGGCATCTGTGCCTTGACCTGCAGGACTTGGCCCTGGGCCACGATGTAGAGCGGTGGGCCCTAGGACCTCAAGAACGCAGGGCCAAGAGGTGTGGACCCTTTGAAGCTTTACGTGCAGAGGAGGGATGTGAGCAGGGCTGTCCTTGAGCTGTTGGCAGAACTGCAGGGCATGGCTAGCATGGGAGGAGCATGCTGTGGGGCCTCCTGCACATCCTGCAGAGCCGGAAACCCATCTCGTGTTTGCCGTTCACACTGGCAGCCGGTCTGGGAGATGCAGTCAGAGCCTTCTGGTAGAGGTGGTCTGGGGGGCGGCAAGGTGGAGAACATTGGAGGCATTTTGGACGTTTGGCCTCCCTGGAATTCAGACGGCAGACTTGCCTCTGGGAGCCTGCCCAGCTTCGACTTTATTGTTGAACTGCCCTTGAGGGAACTGTCCCCCTCACCCCCCACCAGCCCACTTCCCTCTGACTTTTTTCTTTCTTTCTTTTTTTTTTCCTTGAGTTGGAGTCTCACTCTGTCGCCCAGACTGGAGTGCAGTGGCTGCTCCCGGCCACCGCAGCCTCGTCTGCTGGGCTCCGGCAATCCTTCCGCCTCAGCCTTCCGAGTAGCCGGAATTACAGGCATGCGCTACCACGCCTGGCTGATTTTTTTGATTTATTGTAGAGATGAGGTCTCGCTGCCCAGGCGGGTCTCGAACCCCATGGGCTCAGGCAATCCACTCACCTTAGCCTCCCAAAGGCGCGGGGTTACAGGCTGAGCCACGGAGCCCGGCTTGACTTTTTTTCTTCTGGAGTTGCTACCACATCTATGAATACAGGAATGAAGGGAAATGAATTCTACTTTTCTAAGATGCTATTAGTTTTCTGCAACATGTCAGGTAATTAAATTGCTTTCCATAGGTTGCTATAGTCTCAGGTAGTAAATGTTTCTCCTGCCGCTTGTGTGTTTTTAAACAGAACCTGAAGCCCCCTGTTTTCCTTCCTTTGTCCCTGGCCTCCCAGCCCCTGGGTCAGCTTCCTTTTCAGGGAGGCCCTGAGGCTCTGAGTGCTCAGTTAGCCATGGGCAGGCGGGTGAAAGACCACCGGGAATTGCCTGTGCTCTCAGTTCCCAGGCTGGTCAGCTTCGGCTCATTCCTGTGATGTCAGGGGGTGACTCTGTCTGTCTGTGGGGTCTGTCTCACCTTTGCCAGCCACATGCTGGCCTCTGAAGGCAATCTGGTATGAAGGTTGAGGGAGGTGACTGTCCGATCATTGGGCCAGGGCCTGGTGTTTGCTGTGATTAGGGTTCCAGGGTCACGTTGGAGCAATAGATGCGTGACCATTGACTTTGGCATATTGGCTTCCTGTTCTTCTGATTTCATCCTTCCAGCCCGCCAGACAAGGAGGTGTTAATGTCCCCACCTCTAGTGGGGAATGATTCTGAGGTGATTCACTAGCTGAGGTCATCTGTGGCATCAAGTCCCTGAGCATTCACTGACCCATGACCATGAGGCTGTGGCCTGGGCGTCTCCTCAGTGTGCAACTGAGTGTCAGAGCAGCTCTCAGAGCTCTGTGGCAGAGTTCTGGGACCTGGCCACTGACTCCTTTCTCTCAGCGCTGGGCCTGCTTGGTAGAGTTGTGAAGATCACATGAGCTAAGGTATATGTAATTTGTGACATAAAAATGCCATGCTGATGTGGATAATCAATTAAAATTTACCTTCGTGAACCATAATTGAAACAATCAGTTGTCAGGAAAACAAAACAAAACAAAAAACTTGTTAGGGCCGGTAGGCCTGCCACAGAGGGAGCAAGGGAGGTACAGGAGTGGAGAAGCACCTGGAGGGGAGCATGTGAGGACCCAGGCCAGGGAACAGGTGCTGCCTGCGCCCTCTTGACAGTGTGGGAGGGCTTGGCCATGCTGTGGGCTGGGAGCTGGGCTGGATGGCCTGACCGCCCCCTCCTTTCAGTCCCTGAAGGCAGTAAAGGACCACCCCTTCTGCCCTTACTGTTTGTAAACACCGTTTTGCATGTATAATTTATTCTGGTTTGTCTTTTAAGCATGGTTCGAGGTAGTCAGGCCCCCATTTTGCACAAGAAGGGTGAGTTCAGAGAAATTAGGTCTCTTGCCTAAGGTTGCACAGCAGGCTTCTGGCAGAGTCAGGATTTGACCCAGGTTTGCTGACCCCTGAGCGGGTCTTCCTAAGTATTTCTTGTCAGTCTTAACCTGTTTTAACCTGTCAGTCAATTTTCTCTAGCCTCCCACGGTGGAACCTGAGGAGGCTAGAGTCCTGAGCACGCCTCTGTACTGTCTGGCTCATTTGGGAAATGACCAGCCAGAGTTAGGGGCCCAGAATGAGCCTGAGTACCTAGCTAGGTACAGATGCAAGCTTGCCTCTCTGAGCCTCCCTTCTGCTAGGGCAGGCTTCTAGTTTTTGGCAACCTTCCTGCTGAATGTTGCAGACCCACCCTGTGGGACTGGTGAGTGGTGTCTAAGGAAAGAATGGGCAGAGGGCTTTGGGGAAGGTCAGACGACTAAGAGAAGATGGTGCCGTGATCAGAGAGCAGAGCAGAGAGACTGCAGTCTCAGATTTCTGCTTGCAACTATTCTGTTTCTTGGGGTGACTCCATGTGATGGGAGAGGTAATTAGAACAGGGCTTCACAACTATTTATTTATTTATTTTTAGTTTTAGTTTTTTATTTTTTTTTGAGTTGGAGTCTCACTCCGTCGCCCAGACTGCGGCCACCGCAGCCTCAACCTGCTGGGCTCCGGCGATCCTTCCGCCTCAGCCTTCCTAGTAGCTGGAATTACAGGCGCGCGCTACCACGCTCGGCTGATTTTTTGATTTATTGTAGAGATGAGGTCTTGCTGCCCAGGCGGGTCTCGAACCCACGGGCTCAGGCAATCCACTCACCTCAGCCTCCCAAAGGTGCGGGATTACAGGCTGAGCCACCGAGCCCAGCTACACAACTATTTATGATCCTGCATTTCCTTTGCTAAAAAAAAAGAGTTATGGAGTGACTGAGAATTGAGTACAGGTAGCTGAGCTGAGGTGAGATGGGCTACAGGGGTGGGAAGAGATGCCCACCAAGAAGGCCACCTCATGCAGGGCTTCTGTGGAGTCCTTTCAGAGTGGCCTGGGCTTGAGTGGGCGGAGGAAGCAAGAATCCGGCCCAGAGACGCCAGTGGCCGAGGCCAGAGAGGGAGATGGATAAAAGGCTTCATCTGGAGGGCCAGAGTGAGCTCTGCTCATCTTGGGGCTCTTCTTGGAAGTGGAAGGGTGCTGAGGTTCTCAGGAAGGCGCCCCTGCCTGCAATGCCATCCTGCAGGGCCCTCTGGGCTTCCCTCTGACTCCTAGAGCAGGGGAGCAGGAGGCAGGCCTGGGGCCTCTGGCTCTGTGAACCTTTGTTACTGGGAGGGGCCCTGGTTCCTCCTCCGAGGGGTGGGGACCATGGCAGGCCAGGGCTGAGGCTGCCTCCACCGTGGCTGGCGCTGCGTGGCTGCTTCCTACCATGCCTGGCTGTCTCCAAGTCCTCTTTGCTCAGCCGTGCGGTTGTAGTAGAAACAAAAAGAATGGCAGCAAGAACAGCACTGACAGCAGCCTGCGTTCCGGCAAAGCCAGGGCTCTGTGTTCCGAGCTCTCTGTGTGGTGCTGTGCTTCACCTTCACGATGACCCAAGGCATTGTTTGCCCTTCTCCGTCCACCTCTCCTCTCCTCCATTCTGTGTCCTCTGCTCCATCTCATCTCTCCTCCTCCACCGCGCCCCACGTCCCCTCCTCCGTGCTCGTCTTCCCTCGTCCATCTCCGCCTCCCCTTCTCTGACTGCCTCTCCTCCCCTTCGTGTGCCTTTCCCTGCCTCTGCAGCTTCTCTGGTACCACCAGCCTCCTTGAAGTCTCTGCCCTCGTGATGGGCGCTCTCACTGTGGGCCTCTTGCCCTCCCAGGCTTGGGGTCTGGCTTCTGTCTTGACCTCTTGGTCCCTTTGCCCCTTCCCATGCCAAGGCCTGAGGCTTGTTCTCTGGACGTTTTCCTGTGGGAGGGCAGGCCGATTCCTCCAGCTGTCTCAGCCCCACTACTCAGGGGGCCTTTGCCCTCCACAGTAGTTTTTCTCAGCATCCACTGGGAGATGTATTTCTCCATCCCCACGGGATTCATCAGTGTATTTGGGGTTTTACACTTAAAAGTTCAGTGTAATTAGCTCTCCTGGAGGACTGCTGATGAGGGGATGAGGATCATTAACTTTCTTGCTTTCCCACAAGGGTCCTCTGAGTGTTGCTCATGCTGTTCCATCTGATTGGAGTGTCCTTCCCTACCTCTCCCCACCCGGCTGCCTGGATCCACCTCCTCACACACACACAGCTCCTGGGACCACGTCCGGTGCCTTCCCTCTGTGGATGCTGCGTTTGCCACACTGCGGCTGCCTGTGTGCACCTGGAAGCTCCACAGAGCTCCAGGCTGCAAGGTGCTCTGGGTCCTCCGCCTGAGGCTTGTGCATTTCTCTCCTCGTCTTACCCTGCCTTCCCCAAGCTTCACACAGGCCCTCTCCGTGCTCATACCTGGCTTAGTGAACATGCAAACGGATGAATGAAAGACAAAACAAACGAAGCGGTTTCCAGAGTAGCTAGAGGTGTGTGACACTCATGTTGATTGTACTGAGGTCTCTAGGGAGGCCCCCACCCCGGCGGGGCTCACCAGAGGGGCTCCACATTGGCCAGGCTTGTCGGGCCAGAAGCACTGGCAGTGCGCCTCTGCTCTCTGGCTGCCACCTTTGGGTGAGCAGCGTGTATAGGACTTGACTGCGTGAAGACTTGCTGCATGCATACGTGCACAAACATGCACCACAGACACGGAGAAGCCCCTGCCTTCTCTGAGTTCGGCCTGGTTGTTGCCTGCCTGGGACTTCTTGCTCTTCCGGTAGCGTCACAGCATCGTTCTCCTATCTGCAGCATTACCTGTTCACCCAGAGCCACATCCCAGCGTGGGAGGATTGTGGAGCTCCAGGGTCTTTGTGACGGGGTGAGCAGGTCTTGCATACCCTGTGGTTACCCTGAGGGGCCTGAGGCTGGACCTTCAGCTGCTCATTCTAGCAAGTGAACTCCACCCTGGTCCCCAAGCCAGGCATTGCGTTGAAGCCCCATCTGTAAGCTGATGGCCTAGACACTAGGAGTGACAGGCCCACCAAGTGCAGGTCCTCAGGATATGCTGAGACTCCCTCTGCCACCCTAGCAATGCTCAGCCCAGCCAGGAAGCTCCACTATGGAATGCAACTACCCCTATGCCAGCCCATCTCTGTGGGCTTCTTCTTGTGCACCAAGTGGTCCATCTCTGCAAGGCCTCTGTGGAGTAGGGTCGGCAAATGTCACCTCTGATGTGGAGGTTGGAGTGCTGGCCAGCTGGCTGGCTTTGCCCCTGTGCATGGGGCGCTCACACAGTGACTGGCACTGTATCACACATGCTCCCGCTGTCAGGGCATGCAGAGCCGTCAGGCGGATTCACAGATTGTAACACCGAGGCTGGGGTTTAGAGAGAGCAAAAGAGGGACTTGCTTCTGCCTTATGCTCCGTGGCTGACACTGGTCTGGGACAGCCCCTGGCTCTTCCTGCCAAGTCCAGCCCCATCCAGCCTGATCACCGCAGCCCAGGGGTGGGCTTCCTCCACCACTGCTTTACTCCCCTATGGGCCGGCCCAGCTTCCCCAGTTGTGCTGAGGCCCTCGTTCTTGGTTGATTTCATCATAGGTGATGCAGTTAACACTGTCTTTGAGTTGCTGTTAATTGTGTGACAGGCGAGTTTTATTGCTTACAAACAGGACCTTTCTGTACCCAGGAGAAGTGCTCGGTGGGCTGTATCACTTTGTCATGTGCTTCCTGAGCAAGTCTGGAAGGCCAGTCAGCACAGCCTGGTGCTTTTTTGTTTAGCGATTAGTCGCCAGCATTTGTTCAAGTGGAAATGAAGGAACTTCACTACAAGTGGAGTCAGTCATTAAAAAGTCATTATCAAATCAAACTAGCACGGCTCTTGCTCTTTCACTGCTAATGACAAAACAATTCCTTGAGAAGGTACAAACAACAAACTTTTTCATAGTTCGTCGCCAGCATGGCCTGCCTGGAGATGTGCCGGGAGAGAATGTGGTGATGAGCTGCATCTCGGAGATTTATTGACCAATAAAGGAGACACTTACAGCTTGTTTATGAAGAAAGTCCCCACCCCGGCCTTGGCGGCTTCCACACTCTAATGATAACTCCGGTAACCAGCTTGAAACGATAAATGTCAATGGGAAGATATAGGATTTCAATAAAATTATGACACTCAATAAACCTTTCTGTGGAAACAAATTTTCCTCGGATATGTGACCAGTTCCTTTTGGATTTGTAACTTTAATTTCTTACTTATTGGATTTTTTGTCATCAGCTAATTATGAAGTCCATGCCATGGTGACATCTGTGTCCCTGGCTCATGAGAGAGCAGGAGAGCCTCAGATACAGCAACTCGAGACTCCAGAAGCTGGCTCATGTGGGAGTCGGGGGTTCCTGAGACCTCAGTGCCTTCTGCCATTCTTACCTGTGGAGGAAGGGCCTGGCAGTGGTGCTGGATGGCGTTAGTGCTGGAGTGTGAGCTATCGGGTTGATCTCTCCCAGAGGCATGGTTGGGCCTCAGCTTGTGCAAGTGCAAATGTCAGGGACACTACGGGGAGAGGGACCTTTGGGTGGAGGTCTTGCTCCCCAGTCCATTGAGTCATCAGGTCTCTATCAGGGCTGATCATGTAACCTTTTAGCCAGTGATGGTGTGGTCACCTGGCCAGGGGCACAGTGAGTAGGTGGGGCCCGTCCATCTCCTTCCCTAGCACATGTGTATTGGGAAGGGGCATGTCCCCATGGACTCGTGGAGACTATCTCCTGGACCTCGTAGCTGGCCAATATTTGCCAGCATTAACGAGATTCTAGCTGTCATTTTACGAGCATTGGTTGTTTGCAGGTTAGCTTGCTGGATGCTTTATCTGTGATGGTGTTGGTCTTTCTAGTCATCTCTGTTATCCTGTCTTATTAATGAAGGGACTGAGACTTGGGGAGGTGAGACGGCTGTCCTCAGGGCAGAGCTGGGTTTTGAGCCTGGGCCCACTAGAAACCCACCCCCTTCTTCCTAGGATCTGCTGCTCCTACCAGCCTCACCTCTGACCCCAGGAATGGGGTTCTCTCTCAGGCAGGGCCCACTGAGAATATCAGCAGGGATGTCTGGGAGGTGCCTGTTAGAAATGCAGACTCTTGGGCCCATCCAGACCTGCCAAATTTGAGTCTGTGTGGTGCGAGACCTCAGGGTGTGCCTGTGCGCACATGCTCTGAGAAGCTGCTCTAGCAGTCTTGGGCTTCTGCAGGAGGCCTCCACTTCTTCTGAATGTAGCTCCTGTGAGTTTCAACAGGTACCAGGCCTGTTGGAGAAGGACTGAGCCTTGCCTGGAATCTTGGGGATGTGGTTTCTCCACCCAGACTTGGTGTCTGGGCCAGAAGAATCTGGGGGCCCTGTGGTTTCAGGCCTGCATCTGGGAACCTTAGTCCTGAAGGGAGTGCTGTCAGCGGGCAGTCCAGAGGAAAGCCGGTGCATCCCTGCGGCAACTGTCCTCTTGGTTGAGGCCGTCAGAGCAGCTCCCCTGACCGCAGGGGCATCCTCAGTCTTCACAGGCCTTTCCTGCTGCTTAGCAGAAGGCTTTCTCCCTTCAGGACCATGTGATCGATTATCGAACTTCTTAAAAAAGAAGGTTTCAGTCCTGGCTCAGGAGGAAGCTGCCCCTGTCTCCCAGGTCCCTGACTTGCCGGCTTACGTGGTCAGCCTTCCTCAGCATTTCTAGCAGGATACCACTGAGCAGCACTTTCTGTTAGGCTCCAAGGATTAGTCCTGACACCGTTCGATCAGTCTGATTTCCCAGGGAGCCTGAGCTTCATTCACATGATGTTTGTCTTTGCCTGAGAAAGGAAGAGAGTGTGCTGGGCAAGGCTGGTGGCATGGGGACATAAGCTCTCTGAGCCCTGAGCTGTTTCGGCAGGGACCCTGGCCTTTCCGAGAACCCTGGACCGTTAAACAGAGCAGTGGGTTTCTTCATCCCACTGGAATGCTGCAGTTCCTCTTTCCAGACATATCTCTGTTCACTCACCAGATCTGATGGTACCTGTCCCTGCTCCAAGCGGTACTGCTCAGAGGTGGTCAGAAGTCTTGGGAAGGGGGCATTCAAGCCCACCTCCTGGTCTGACCCCACTATTGTTTTCCTGAGCCCAGTTTGAGTTTGACTGGTACTAAGAGCAGTCATATGGTCCCAAGAATAGAGGCTGGTATGGGAGATTGAGGCCTTTGCCCATTGTGGGGCCATGCCTTGCATGTGCCTCTCTTTCATCCCAGCCTGTGTCCTCATGGCAGGTGCACAGTGGAGCAACCACACCCACCACAGTTCAAGGCCTGGCACCATCAGGGCAGGCATCCAGACCAAAGACGGGGCCAGGGGCATTCACTGGTCCCTGGCTATGCTTGGTCTGAACTGCGAGTGCTGACGTCTGGGGCTGTCTTTACAGCAGCAGGCTCTTGAGTGGTGGGCTCTGCGGGTTGACCTGAATCTTCGTGAGGAAGTCGCCCTTGCAACCGTACTCTTGCCTTCAGTTTCTGAGCCTGCCTCCAGCATCTTCTTGTCCTCCTTGCCCCTCCCCAGGCTTTGACCAGCTGTCCTCTTTGTCCACAGGAGCGGGACGGCATGCGGGCCATCCTGGGCTCCTATGACAGCGAGCTAACCCCAGCTGAGTACTCACCCCAGCTGACCCGGCGCATGCGGGAGGCCGAGGACATGGTGCAGAAGGTGCACGCCCACAGCACAGAGATGGAGGTGAGTGCGTGCTGCAGATGCGGTGGGGCGCATGTCACCAGCTGGGTCCCTTTCTTGATGGCATCATGAAGAACAACGCATTCTGAGAAGAGTGAGTCTCTCGGTTCTCAGAGGTGGTCCTGGGTTCCTGGTTTTCACTGCTGGGGGAGGCGCTTCTGAAAGCCTGGAGAGCAGGGTAAGAGACCCAGCCTTGCCCCATTTGCTGTGCTACTGGCAAGGCATTTCCCCTTGCCCCGACCTCCAGCCAGGGTCCCTGTCCTGGTGGCGCTGCAGGTCCTCCAAGTAAAGGTGACCTCAGCCTGTGTCTTCTGGCTTTCCCTGGGGCCTGCTGTGGAGCTCCGTGCACTCTTCCTGCTAAGTGTGGACAGAGAAACAGTTCTGTTTTAGAGAACAACTTGAATCGCTAGCTTCCATGGCATCTTGGGCCTCACTGGCCCAGTTCCCAGGTGCTGCATGCTAGTGAGAGATGACCAGTTTCCTGTTTTCCCTCCCTGGGTGACTAGGTCAACTCTGAACTTCTCAGCTCTTACTTGCTTAATGAAAAATAGTAGTGGGGCCTCTCAGGGCGTGGAGGAAGGAAAGTCTGTGTTCTCTTCGAAGCAGAGAAGAGGGGAGGAATCTACAGGAACAGATCCTGCCTGGGTGTGGTGGGACCCCTGCATCTGCCTGTGGGGCTGGGTCTTCTTGCTTCCTGGCTGCAAGAACGACCCCCAGCCTGCATCGGCTCACATCGTCAGGTGCCGTGCCACCCATCTCTGCCCCGAGCCCTTAACTGTTCAGTTTCATTCTCACTATATCCTCACGCAGTAGGTGCTGTCATGATCCTAATGTCACTGATGTGGGCACGCCCACAGCACAGAGATAGAGGGGAGTCTGTGCCATGGATGGTATAGAGCTCATGTCACCAAACGAAACGTGCCTAGGTCACTGAATCAGTACATGACAATGTGAGGTCGTGTTGTAATCTCTAGTCCATTGTGTCCCAAATCTGGACCGCTGACTGCCCTGCTGGCTCACAGAGGGCCCCAGGCCCAAGACTTCTGATGGTACAGCTGGGCTCAGCGAACTCTTTGGTCTTGCTCCTCACTCTGTACTGGGCCTTGATGGTAGGGACTTGAGGTGTCCACATGGCCCGTTGCTCCCTTCTGGGCAGCTGTGTCCTCGTCCCATTCAGCTGGTATTTGAGGGGTACCTCTGACATCCTGGCTGCAGAGATACCTGGATCTGTCCGTAGAGAGCCAGTCTTGTAGGTGGAACAGCATTTCCTCTCCAGCCAGTGCCACCGGCTGCATTTTGTGGGCCAGGCCCTGTGCCGGGGCACACCAGACAGAGCCTCTGTCCCTTTGAAGCTTAGTTCCTGGGTGGGAGAGAAATTTCCAAATTGTGTAATGTGCTAGGAGACAGAGCATATGGGGGCCTCAGGAAGCCATCCAGCAGTGGGCTGGTGGACTCAGGGAAGATGGGGGGAGGGTTTCATCATGCCTTACCTGGGAAGGTGTTTGGCAGGTGGTTCAGTGGGTGAGCAGAATGCAGGTGCAGAGGCTTGGGCACTGGTGATGGCGTGTGGTAAGCCTGGCAGGTCTAAGCCTGGGAAGGCTCGGGCCCAGGTGCCTGCACATCCTTGCTGCCTTTTGGTTACACTGAGGTCACAGGCACCCCGGGGGCCATGCTGTGTCCTTGTCGGTATAGACAGCCCTCACTGCCACACTTGGCAAGAGTGAACTTCAGGCGTGAGGGAGGTCACCCCTCAGATCCTGCACCTGATGTGGTCTTCTGAATCTCAGCCTTTCTGTCTGGGCTGCAGGATGTGTCCATCCTTCTTTCCCATTCTGACTTTCCTTTCTATGTCCAGTGGTCCCAAGAGTGCAGGGCCCACTGCTAGGTGCAGCGCACAGACCCTCATTCCTGATTGGAAAGATTCACTCAAACTGCACTATGCAAAGTCGTCATAAGTCTAAGTGAATTAGTAGCCATTTGCTCCATATGAAATGTTAATGAAGAGCAATTCGTGGTGTGGTCTTTCTGACACCTGCTGCTGTCCCCTGCATTTTGTGCATTGAGTGACTTCTCCTGTCTTCTTGCCATCTGCATTCTAATCTGTTCATTGCTAGCCTCCTTGTGGGTACAGCCAGCACTCTTTGTTCTGGTGTTTTGCGTGTTGAGGCAACCAGGGCTGTCAGTGGCCTCAGGACATGTTGACCGGACACAGGCACTGTATGTGCTCCTCACCAGGCAGCTCAGAGGCCTCAGCCGGCGCCCTGCTAGTGGGCTGTGAGAGTCGGGGCCCTTCTCCTCCTTTCCCCTGCTGGGACGGATGGTGGGCCGATTACTCTTCCTTTTGTGCATCCCCTGGAGTTTTGAGGGAATTGGGAGTAGATGGAAGAGTCCAGGCCAGTGGAACTGGAGTATAACAGGCTGTCACCAGCACCTGCTGATCCACTCTCTATAGTCATCATCATCGCGGCTGAGGAACTGCTCTTTTGAGCCTCTGTGGTTACTGCTGCCAACCCACCTGGGCTCCCTCTAGAAGCAGGCTGTCCTCACATGCTTTCCTCTCCTGGCCCCGGCCACACTCGCTCCATGTCTGTGTTGCTAGAGATACCACTGCCCTGGTGTTCTGGATGGCAGCTCTGCTGGCTGTTTCGGTTGTTGGAATGGAAGGCGTGGGCCTCGCAGCGAGTGCCTCTGGGCCCCTGATGCTCCCTGAGCCTGGGAGAGAAGGGTGGAGCAAAGCTCAGGTAGGCACCAGCTCCCCTCTGGGAGGGGGAGTAGTGATGGATTCAGAGTGGTGGGGGGTCAGCTCCCTTGGAGTCCTGCACTGATGCCTCAGTCCACTTAGAGTGGAGCTGGAGGTCTCCTGCGTCCACCAGGTGGCGGTAGACAAGCACACAGCCCTGCGCCTGGGCCCAGGGTAGGAGGATGGTCAGGTGTGAGACCTATAGCTGGGATGCGGGCTTGCTGCAGAGACCCTGGAGAGGTGGGGTCTCCTCCTAGCCCTATCTTAGAATCTGTGCTGGGGGGGATGACCTTCCTCTCCCCCTCCCTCCCTGTTGTCCAGACCGGATCTGTGTGAGAACCCCTGTGGATCAGATCCCCAGCGAGCCCCTGTCCAGTGAGGGTAAGGTAGAGCTGGCAGCCACATTGCTAGGGCAGAGAGGTACCAAGGTGTGTCTGGCTGAGGGAGAAGCTGCTTCCAGTGGAGTATTGGAAGGCTTGTTGGAGCAAGAGCTGGTAGGAACCAGTTGGATCCCTGTGAGGGTGACCTAGGTTAGCTGAGTTGGGAAGACACCTATTCTCTGCCAGGAGCAGCACTGTTCCTGCAAGCAGGACCCACCCTAAATACAGGGGCATTTGCTCTTGGGGTGGTAATAGGACTAAGATGGAATGTGAGGTTGAGGACTCGGCAGGTGCCTGGACTTTCCCAGGAACTCTGGTTTCCTTCACTTTTCTGTGACAGCCTTGTCCTGTGTAGAGGTCAGGTCTGCTGTCTAATTGTGGAGTTGGGGTGGGACCTGGCCTTTGCCCCCTGACAGAGGGAAGAGTAGACTACATCGTGGGCAGGACCCCAGGGATTTCCCCCCAATACCGATAACATCACAGAGATGCAGTTACGGAGAAACACGCAAACTGTTTTTTCTGTGATTGGTAGAGGGCACTTTTGTAAGTGGAAATGTGGTATAGATGTGCAGAAGTGAGGAAACACATGAGATGTGCACTCACGCCCTGTGTGTTCCACCAGCAGCCCTGCCGGGGCATGAGCCTGCAGCCCTGGGAGCCCAGGCCTCCTCCTCTAGCATCACAGCCTTTCTCATGGCAGATTCCATGGTTGGCTTCGCGTGCTTCTTTGAGTCCTCTGAGTAGAGGGCCTCTTTGGGAAGACCTGCCGTCCCCCAGCACCGTGCCTTAGCCTTCACTGCCAGCCCTTGTCTCCCAGGAGCCTCGGGAAGGCATCCTTGCTCTTCCTCAGCGGTGAGAACCCTCTCTTTCCCCTGAAGCATGACACTTGGGTGGGGTACGGCTGGGGATACAGGCAGCTTTCCAGAGGATTCCTGGGCCCGGACACCCACCTAGGGAGGCCGCTGCTGGTCCTTCACTGCCCTTGGTCCTTCCCTTAAAGGTTGCCTGAGTAGAATGCGGTTGCAACTCTAGGGACTAAGCATGTTAACAAAGTAGAGGAAAGGGCCGAGCAGGAGGTCTGTGGTCAGGGAGAGTTGGGCGTGCTGCCTTGAAGTGGATGGTGTATGGCCGTACCCTCATGCACAGACAAGCCTCTGAGGCCGGGGATGCCAGGCCCATCCCAGAAAGCAGTGACCAGAGATACAAGACGCAGCCCTGGGCCTCCTGTCTAGCAGCCAGGCTCCCTCCACTGTCCTGAGGCAGGCATCATGGGGACGGTTGCTCTCAGACGAGGAGGCCTTTCAGTGAGCTCAGTTCAGGCTGTGCAAAGATCTGGGCTCGCACTAGAGCTGGGATCCAGCTGCCACTGGCCCCTGTGTGGAGTGGGCCTGTAGCCTCATGCCCTCTAGGTGGGGCCTCGGGAGGGCGAAACCTTTTCCTCCTCTGAGGGTGCTGGCCTTGGGACTGACACACCCACTGCTCTGAGCCTCCTGGTCATTCCTCACTGGGGTGGTAAGTGAGGAGAGCCCTGGGCCTGGGGCAGCAGGGGCTGGGAGATTCATGTGTGTGTAGAGGGCTGTTCGCATCACCTGTTGCTGGCCCAGCCGCCCCCTTGTCCACGGAATCAGTGCCATTCCAGCCTGGGGACCACGCTCAGACCCTCTTCCGTCACCAGCCAGACTGCCCATTGTTCAACACCTTGGTCGGTACGGGGGGGCCTTGGACCCAAGCAGGCTCCCAGGCTCTCCTGGGTTGGCGCCATAGTGCTGGTCCCACTGACTGCCATGACACACGTCTGCTGTTGGCCAAGTGCTCTTGCTGGCCAGCATGGGCCTCGGCACTGGGCCATTGCCTCGTGTTCTCCCCAGTTGCTCCAGGGCAGGAACTGGCCTCCGCTCGCAGTTCAGGAAGCCGAGACTCAGGTGGGGCCTGCTCCTGCTGCTTTCTCCCTCCCCGCCTCTCCGGGGGCAGCCCTCGGCAGTGGGGCCACGTTCCAAGGACCGCCCTACCCCTCCCTGCCCAGAGCCGGAGGGCTCCCACCCGTACCAGGCCTTGCCGCGCTTCCTGCTTCCTTCGCCCAGAGCCCTCAAGCAGGCGAGGAGGCCAAGGATGCTTTCTGCCCGCTGAGGACGCCTGGCCGGGCAGAGGCAGCACCCTCTGCTGGTGGCTGTGGGCCCTGCCCTGCAGCCGCCAGGAGGTCCTCCCACTGGGAGTAGACCCAGCGTGAACCTCTGGTTCAGAGAGGCCTGAAGCAGGACTTGGCTGTTGGGCTGGTGGCCTCCGGGCTTTGGGGGAGGGCGGTTTCTGTTCTGTTTTATTAAGCAGTACGTTTTATGTACCAGGAACTCTGAAAAGTGCCTGCATTTGGAGAGCTTTCAAGCTGCTTCGAGCTGCCTGTCAGAAGTGTATTAGCTGAGCATCATCTATTGACACACAATGAAAAGTCAGTTAACTTTACAGAACTCATTCGCTAAGGGTTCCTCTGTGCCTCCCAGACAAGCCATCAGTCACTGGTGATGAGAAGCAAGTGCCGACTGGGGGGTGCAGGGCGCGCGTGATCCTGGTGGGAAGCACTCTCTGCCTGCAGAACCCGGAGTCCCTGGGGTCGTTCGGTCATCTGAAGCAGCCAGGGTGGCCTTGGGTACCACAGAAGGGGACCTGACTCTGCAGAGAGGTTGGGAATGAGCCTGCCTCCACAGGTAGGGAGGACATGGGCACAGGGAGTCTGAAGACTCGCCCACCTGTCTCCAGAGTCATTCCTTCCACCCATTTAGCTAAGTCATTCAGTTCTAAGGTGGAACATGTTTTGATTCCAGCAAAAGCATTTCAGTGAAATAAGCTGCAAGTGTTGAGTTAGGAGAATCCCAGTCGCCCCTCTCTGGAGAAGTTTGTGCTGTTTTGCATGGATTTTATTTATTCCATTTAATAAAACGGCTGTGGAAGTTGGTAGCATATGTCATGCATCCTCTGTCAATGGAGCTATAAATATGCAACACATGCCACCTTGATTCAACATATCAGCCTGATTTGTGTTTCCTATTTGTTTAATTAAAGCCGATTATGGTGCTGCTGGCTGTTGGAGGTATGTAGAAAATCCCCATTTCAGATGGTAGGGAATTTGCAATAATATCTGACTTCCCGTTTAGGTAAAAGCTGACACTGTCATGTTTCCATCTTTTCCCTTCCTTCCTGTTTCTTCCTTGAGGCTCAGGTGACACAGCTGGTGCCCTGGCCTCACTGCTGCAGGTGGTTTGACTTCAGGAAGAGCCTTGTCTTAGAGCCCCATGTTGATTGCCAAGCCCAGAGGATTACTTTTTCTTATGTATGAATGTGTTTGTTTATTGTTCTACGTATACAAAGAACTTGAGGTGACTATACTGTACCAAGCACAGATAAACCCAGAAGAAAATCTCGAGGCAGTTAAAAAAACAAAAACAAAAAAGAAGCAGTGTGTTAAAGAGAAGTGGGCAAAGGGAGTAGATGGGAAAACACACCAGGGTCTGGGCCGTGTGCACCTGCCATGTGACCAAAGTGTGTAGACTTGGGAGCAGGCAGACACAGACACATGGGTCTGGTGGTCAGTCTTTAGCAGAAGCTAGAGGCTCCAGCTCCCTCGCAGGACAGAGATGCACGTGCAGGGGTCAGAGCTGCTAGCTGAGAAGACGGCCTTCATGTGAGATGCCGGTGCTGCCCCAGCCACCTACATTTTAGAAACACCACTCTGCACAGCAGCTGACTGTGCTGCCTGTGGTGAGAGAGCCCAGGTCAGGATCCCTTCCTTCCACCTTGGGAGGAGCCACTGCTGCCCTTGGAGCATCTCCCTCGGGCCTGGGCTGACACCCACAGCCTGCACCAGGACAGGGGCCTGCAGCCTGACCCTTGGCCTATGTGCTGCCTGCTGTGTAGCATGTACTTTGAGCCAGTGTCAGGCTTGTGGTCCTCTTCAGACCTCCATCCACTGAGGGGGCTTCTGCATCCATGGGCCACACCCCTCGGCGCTGGAGGAACCCGGAGCATTGAGGAGGCTCTGGGGCTGGTCTTGGGCTGCTGCCTGGTAAGACCTGTTGAGGTGGTAGCCAGTGTATCATCTTCTGTTTCTTTATACTTTGTCACAGGCCCTTGTAGAATGTGACCAGGAAGGTGGAAGCGGGGGCTTCTGTCTCATTCTCTTTCTGTTAACCATGACCTCGGGTGAGGGCTGCTTCCTTGGACTCCAGCCTCTCCTCTGTGAGGTGGGATTTGTGCTCGACACTCTCAGATCCTTCTTAGCCTGGCCATCCTGGGCCAGTGGACTTGGCAGTGTCCTGTCCCAGCCTGTTTTTCTGTCCTCACAGCTTGCTGGCAGGGGTGCTAGATCATCAGGCAGCAGCTTCTCACCTCGAGATAAAAATAGCCTGGCCGAGGTTGTGGCGCAGCACCTACGTGTCACAGATGGTGTGGGCCTGGGGCTCGTGTCTGAGCACACGTAGCCACCCAGGCCCAGCTGGAGGACACATGGCCCCGCGCTGGGAAGAGCTATGTGTGACCTGCCAGCCACCCTGGGTTGCGGAGCTCTGTGGTCACTCAGTGCTCAGGGGTGCGGGGTCAGTGAGTGGCTGCACTGGGCTCTAATCATGCTAGTTTTATGGGCTGGGTCATGGAGCCCTCTCGCCATGGCTGCTCACCTCTGGGTGCTCTTAAGTGTGTCTCCTGAAGCCTGGCTCTGAGTGGGCTTGGTCTTTCCTGGGGAGCCCAAGTGCCCTGACTGTCTGGAACAGTCACTTTCCTTCCAGCCTACACCAGTTCCACGTCCTTGTTCTTCCAGTCAGATTGAACCGGCTCCCCTTCCCCCTCAGGGCCCAGCCTGAGGTAGGGTGCAGCTGTGAGGTTGGGTCCCTTTTAGGCTGCCCCTACAGCCAGGGGAGGGGCTGGGGATGGTGAGCTCCCAACCTGCCTAGGCATGGCTTTTGGCCTATGGCACCCTGGCCTTCTCAGCAATCAGGTCCCCAGGACTTTGGGAAGACCTTCTCTAAATCCTACCCTCTCCCTCTTCAGCTCGGGGTCCTCCCACTTTGCAGAGGCTCCGCAAGCTTGGGAAGCTCAGTGCTCAGTGTTCCCATCTCACAGGTGAGGACCTCAACCTGGGTCACCTGGGGAGTAAGAGGCATCTGGGTCTTTTTTTTTTTTAATCTTAGAAATGTGGGATACAATTCAGGATCAGTATACAAATGGTCATTATTCAGGTACCCTTGTTGACGAGGTGTGTCCCCTATCCCCTGGCAGTTTCCCACTACTGCCAATCCCCTTCGTACAGTATCATGATAATTGTTCAAGGTCCGCTTATAAGTGAGAATATGTAGCACTCAGTTCTTTGTTTCTGTGATAGAGCACTCAGTATTATAGACTCTGAGTTCATTCAGGTTGCTGCAAAGTTCATAATTTTGTCCTTCTTTATGGCTGCATAATATTCCAATGTGTATATGTGCCACATTTGAAAAATCCAGTCCTCTTTCGATGGACAGCATGGTTGGTTCCGTGTTTTTGCTATCGTGAACAATGCTGCAATAAACATGCATGTGCTGGTATCTCTTTCATAGAGTGATTTGAATTCCTCTGGGTATATTCCCAGAAGAGGGATTGTGGGGTCCTGTGGAGGGCCGATTCTTAGATCTTTTAGGAATCGCCAAACTGTTCTCCACAAACATTGTACACTCTCACCAACAATGCCCTCCATCGTCTGCTGTTTTTTGAGTTATTGATGTTGGCCATCCTGACAGGAGTTAGGTGTCATCTCGGTGTGGTTTTGATTTGCATTTCTTTGATGATTAGTGAAGCTGAGCATGGGTCTTTTCAAAGGCAGCCCTGCAGGCTCAGAGCAGGCCATGTAATCAGGGCCCTGGGGGTGTTTTTGCAGGGCATGCTCTGCCAACTCCTCCCACCTCCCACCTTCGTCACAGGATATGGCTTCTTGGAAGAGAGCCCCCTCTGAGACCAACCTGCAGTTGCGTCATCTGTGAGGCCCTATCTGAATGCCTCTCCAAGTGATATGCAGGGCCTCTCCTCTGGCCCCAGATCTTACGACCCAATTCTGAGTGCTCAAGCATACTCTTTTTGGGCTACGTCTCCCCATCTGGGGCACCAGCCAGGAATCTGATAGTGTGGGGGGGCTGAGAACGGCAGATGGCACACTCAGGCCTCTGGCTGAGATGCTGGACCCATGGAGTGGATGCTGTGGGCAGAGGGGGGACTGCCGTTGGAGTCGAAGTGCCTGAAAGGTTTTTCTCAGCTTAGATGGGTGTTTTGTTTCTGGTTGACAATCCCGCTAAGGCATGGCTCTGTCTGCCAACAATAGAAATTCATGGACCATAGTTCTTGTTAACTGGGGGAGAAACTTTCTGGGCATCTGCTGTGTGCAGATGTTTCATAGAGGAGGGCATTGGTTCCATAGATGTCCTGCTCATTTTTTCAGATGCAGTAACTGAGGCTCAGAGAGGTTAAGCTGCTGCCCTCGGTCCTTCTGTGGCCAGTGGAGGACACAGCCAGTGTTATACCTCTGTGCAGTGTGACCCCGAGCCAGGTGGCATGAGCTGTCTGTTCATTAGGCCCCACCAGGGGCAGCAGGCACTGGCTTTGAGCTTGAAGACTTAGTTTTCTGACAGATGACTCTGCTTTTCTACCTGTTTCCATTTCCTTCTCTCCAGGAAACTTGACTCCCGTGTGACAGGTGCCATCACGCGACAGCTGTCATCCTCAGGCAGTCCACATGTGTGATGTGCAGGCCCTGCCCAGTACTGGTCTGGCCTGCAGACCCTGCCCCTGGCTCTGGGGTCTCGATGCCTGCTGATGCTTTGGACACTGGGAATGGGCAATGTGTGAGAGTCCTGTGGCTGCGGCAGCAAAGCACCACGAACTGAGGTGCTTAGAACCAGAGTGGGACGCGGACGTGCTCTTGGTTCTGGAGGCCAGAAGTCTGAAATCAAGGTGTTGGCAGGGTTGGTTTCTTCTGGAGGCTCCAGGGAGAATCCCTCTTAGGCCTCGGAGGCCTTCCAGCCTTCACGCTTTTGCCGGGAGTCCTTGGCGGTCTCTGGCTTATAGACCCACCACTCCAGGCGCTGCTTTGTCGTGTCCTTTCCTCTTCTAGTAAGGATGGCAGTCATTGGATTTAGGACCTGTCCTAAGCCCAGGATGATCTCATGTCAGTATCCTTGATGTAATTACATCTACTGGGGCCCCGTTTCCAAATAAGGTCTTATTCTCAGGTACAGTACTGGGTTAGGATTTATCTTTTTGGGAACTCCATTCAACCCACTCCAGGGAGGAGGGTGTGTTTCTCTATCATGTCATGATGCTGACAGGCAAGCCACAAGCACATTGAATGAGGCATCATCCCAGATACCAACCCTTGGCCTCGTCACTGCTGTTGGGAACAACTGGCACCTCACAGGGCCAGGAAGCTGTGTTCCATGACCTGACTTGAGCTTCACAGGGTAGGTGGGAAAACGAATTTGTCCATGTTTTCTCTAGCCTGAGGAGGTTTAGAAATGTCCTCTAAGCAGAAGCCTTTCCTTCCAGCACAGAACCACGTGATGGATCCGAGTTCTGAAAACAGGGCAGCTGTCTGGGATGGCTGCCCTCCCTCAGCCTCACCTGGCTCCTTTCTGCACCCACGTGTTCACTCGGCGTTAGGGCCTTTGTTCCTCTTCACTGCGTGTCCCAGGGGCCTTGCTGGGATGGGGAGCAGAGTGTTAAGAGACCTGGTTAGACGGACAGTTACAGGTCCAAGTCCCACAGACCTCTTGGCTTGTGGTTACGTTGCTGCCAAGGGGCAGCCGCAGCAGAGTCCTGCAGATGCCCATGCAAGGCCTTTCTGGAGCTTCCCCGGGCATCTGTGGAGCCTCCTGCTCAGGATTCACATCCCTCGAGACCGTGCCTGGGCTGGCCACCCGGCATCGTTTCCTGCTATGGCACTGAGGAGCTGGTGGTTCTTCTTTGCTCAGATGGGAAGTGAGTGATGGTGGTCGTCCTCCCTATGGGACTGTGACGAGAATCAAATGAGCTAGTACACATGGAGAGGGTCTGGGGTGTGTAGGCTCAACAGACATTTATTGCCATTATCAATAACATACCCAGGCCCCTACCTCACGCTCTATGCCAGGTTTTGCCTTTATGTTCATTTTTCTGGGAAGAGATTTTTTAACTTTCATAAGATTCTCAAGGGAAATTCTAACTTGAAAAAAGCAAAGCATCCTTTATTCCTTTATATTTGAGGAAACCGAGGTTCAAAAAGGTCTTCCAACTGGAAGTCAGCCTTATTTTGTGAGGGTCATTCACAGCAGAGTTTTGAATTATGTGGGAGAAATTGCCTTAACCCTCCCTCCTTCCTAACACTCCACTGTGTGTGTGCATGAGTATGTGTGTGGCTTGTTGTGCTCTAAGCTTCTTGTGAGTCCATCTTGCCTCTCAGCTGGAGCTCACCCTGGCCTTGTGCTAGGGCAGTAAGGAAGGGGCCCCTGGGATCACTGTCATCCATAGAGTAACTACTGTAGTTAGTTACTGTTCTAAGCTTAGGAAAGCTTCCTACTCTTAATTAAGGGCTGGGTAGGGCAGACCCACGGGAGCCAGGTGGGACCAGCCTCTGCCAGCCTCCATTTTCAAGGGGGTGGGTGCTGGTGTCGAAGTCGCCCCTAGGGAGGGCACATTTAGGACCTGTCCTAAGCCCAGGATGATTTCATCTCATCTGAGTGGGGCTATGTCATTTCACAGGATGCTGTGTGAGCTCAGGGGTCCCTGAGGAGTGGCTGTGAGGGGGACAGAGCCCAGAGACTTCTGTGAATTGAATTAGCCAGACTTGAGGGACATTTAGGGGATTGAGGTGGAGGTGGGTCTGCAGTGGTGGTCGACTGTCCAGTGCTGACAGCCCCGCGTGACTAGGCTGTGCTGCATGGTGGACAGGCAGTCCCTGGCACTCTGTCCTGTGATCCTCAGAGTGTCTTCTGGTCATTCCTGAGTAGGGGCAGGAATCTGCTCGTCTCTAGGTGGAGGTGGGCTGTGGTCTGGCCACCCTGCTTCCCTTGGCCTACAGCACAGGTCCTGGGTCTTCTTGGCTTTCTCTCTGACCACTGCAGCCACCCTCCTGGCAAACTTCCTGCTCCCTGGGGCAGAGTCTGGGCATGGGTCAGCCAGTCTGGGCCTGGAGCTTGCTGGGCCTCCTTGTAGTGCCTGTGACTTGTTGGAGCACTGGGGTCTGAACCCGCCAACCTGCCAACTCCCTCATCATCTGACCTTCCCTACTTGTTCCTCTGCAGTTCTCCAGCTACTTTCTATAGGTCTGAAACTTCAAGATAAAGTTTTTGGTTTTTTTTAAGAAATCAATTCACAGCTGATAGCAGCTGTGTGTGCCTTTACTGCAGTGACCTGGGCCGTTGTTTCTTCTCCGTTGTGGTGGGAGTTGGCTGTATTGACTGAGAGCAGAATTATCTGTGGCTCGGCTGCCACTTCCACCTCCTGGAAGGCCCCTGGCAAAGGAGTCCTGGTGGCTGTTGTGCTCCTCAGGATGCAGAGCGGGGAGGGTCAGTCCGCAGAGCATTGTTTTCTCTTACATCTGGGGACTTTCATTTTGCCACATTTATTGAAATATGATTTAAACTCACCTTCGTCTGCGTGATTTGATGAATGTTGACAAGTATGTGAACTTGTGTAGCCACTGCACCATCCCTTCCAAGGCAATCTTTCTGAGAGAGCCAGGACTCCCTTAGAAGGAAGTTTCCTGGGTGTTCTGGTTCTGCAAACCAGAGGCACCTCCACCTGAGGACTCTCTCTTGCCTTCTGACATCAGAGAGAAAACAGACACTCCAGCTACGTGGTGCCTTCTCATTCTGTTCACTCATATTCTATGGTCATACTTCCCACACTCTTGCCCCCAGGATAGGACGGAGGAAAAACTCCGGTGGCCCGATTCTAGGCCTTCCTGCCAACCCAGAGGAGTCACTTGGCTCTTCTTAGCCTAGGGCTTTTGGGATAAGATAAAATTAATATCTGTCAAAATGGATAAGACCCTTGCAATGTCCTCTGGACTCCCTCACCTCTTCTCACCATGTGTTTTGGCTACATGCTATATTGTCAATTCCATACAGGAGGATTTCCTCACCTGAGAGACCCCTCTCCTGCCCCTTTGCAATCAGTTCCTCCCCCTCCTGGCTCCTGGAGACCACTAGTCTGTGGCTTGTCACTATAGTTTTGTGTTTTCTAGAACTCCGTGTAAAGGGAGTCATATGGCATGCTTGTGCTTGTTGTCTTTGACTTAACATAGTGCCTTTGAGATTCATCCATATTGTTGTATCAGCAATTTATTTATTTTTACTAGAAAATAGTCTTCCATTGTGTGGCTCTATCAGAACCTATCTAATCACCACTGGAAGGCCATTGGAGTGTTGGGGTAGTCTCCAGATCTGGTCTGTTATGGGTAAATCCTCTATGAATATGTGAGTACCAGTCTTCGTGTGAATATGTTTCCATTTCTTTGGATATATTTCTAGGAGTGGGATTGCTGGGTTTAACCTTTTTTTTTTTGAGTTGAAGTCTCACTGTCGCCCAGACTGGAGTGCAGTGGCTGCTCCCAGCCACTGCAGCCTCTACCTGCTGGGCTCTGGCGATCCTTCCACCTCAGCCTTCCACATAGCTGGAACTACAGGCACGTGCTAACACACCCGGCTGATTTTTTGATTTATTGTAGAGATGAGGTCTCGCCTGCCCAGGCGGGTCTTGAACCCGCGGGCTCAGGCAATCCACTCACCTCAGCCTCCCAAAGGTGCAGGATAGCAGGTTGAGCCACCGAGCCCAGCTTGGGTTTAACCTTTAAAGAAAATTTTCAAAATGTTTTCCAAAGTAGCCATACTGTTTTGTGTACACTAGCAGCAGATAGGAGTTCCAGCTCCTGGTTCTTGTGGACTCTACACAGGGTATTGTCAGCCATTTAAATTGTATCAGTGGGGTAATGATGTATTCACTGTGGCTTAAATTGTGTTTCCGTAGTGGCAAATAATATGCGGCTTTTCCTGTGCTTATTTTCACGAATGTGTGTCGTCTTTGGTGATGCATGTGTCGGGATTTTTCCCTTTTTTTGGCATTGTGCTGTGTAGGTTCCAACTGCCTGTGGCTCCTTGAGCTCCATTTTCTGTCTCTTCCACCCCACGAGCTTGCTTGGCTATCTGGCACTCTACCCTGCCTGGGTCCTGGGGTCTGGTGGCCATGAGCTTGGGAGTGGGGTCTTCACCCCCCTCCCTTCTCTTCAGACTCTGAGCTCCCTGCTGCCTGTCAGAAAACCATTGTTCCTTGTGTTTTGTCTGGTTTTCTGGTTGATTTCTGGTTCTTCCAGCTTGCCCAGACGTAAGTTCTAGAGCATATTTGGGCCCATGAGAATCTCTCTTCTGAAGCTTCCTGACACCCCATCTGGGAGCCCCCTGCCTCCCCCAGGCTCTCAGAAAACATTGTCTGGGCTTTCTCAGTACCTTGTTTCCCCACTCCTGGCAGCAGGCTGTGCGTGTTTCAGTGTGTACTTTGCTTTTCTTTCCCTGGTCAAAATTTGTTGAACAATAAGGCAAGGGAGGAATAGATGTTGACGGAGTGTTGATGCTGGGCCGGACTCTGCTAGGTGCTTCTTATGCTGCCCCTCTGCTGATCCCACTGCGTCACCGGCACACTAGGGAGGCCATGGCCAAACATATGGTACGGGCTGAGCACCTCAGTCCACAGCCACACCCCTTTCACTCCACCAGCACCTGCTCTCCACACCCACCCTCGTTTCCAAACGGGTTTGTTGTGTGGAAGCATCATGTGTGACCACTTATTTTGGGTGAGTCCCAAATGGTAGCACCTTTTCTGAGTGATCACAGGGCCTTCTGTGTGTGTTCCTGCATCATACTGTGGTCCTGTTCTTAGGAGCACTCACGTTGTGTCCTTTCAGGTTGTGAGCCAAGAGGATCTGATGTTTGTCCTGCACTCACAAACTTGACCCTGAGCAGTATCTGTGAATGGGGTCAGGAATCTCCTCCTGCCCTCTGCCTGCCCTTTTCCACTTCTGCGCTTTTGGTCCTGTCATTCCACACTCCTGTAATTTCATTCCCTTTGCCTGGTCAGCTTTTGTCTGGGCGGCTACTCTGCTGAGAACCCCCAGCCTGGAGTCATCTTGGACTCAGCATTGTGTGATGGCCCATTCAGCAGTGCTGTCAGGGAGGCTGTGGCAGGTTGTCCGATCATTTTCAATGATGGTAAGCCTCTCCCCATTAGAAACAACTTCCTTTTATAGTAGCACAATGGTCCCTCCCTTTCTCCCTAATTTGTTCTCCAGAGTGCTAGAGTACACACTTTTAAATATGCCTTTTTATGGAAGCATATGATACATACACAAAAAAAAGGGACAGATAATAAATGTGCAGCCTGAGGAATTAGCAAAGTGAATGATCGATGTAACCACCATGCAGATGGATAAACAGAGCCTCATCAGGACTCTGTGCACTTCTCATTACAGTGTGAGCAACGTCCTTGTATATTCAGTTCTTTCCTCAAAGATAGCACTTGTGATCTCCAAAAGTGTCTGCTTCCTGACCAAATGGCTCATGTAATGTCCTCTGCTGCCCTGGCCACTACTTTGGCAACACTTCAGCTTGTGAACATCTTTTTGTTTTTTAATTTGGGGTTTCGCTGCATCACCCAGGCTGGTCTCGAACTCCTGGTCTTAAGTGATCCTCCCACCTCTACCTCCCAAAGTGCTGGGATTATAGGCGTGAGCCATCATGTTTGGTGCCTGCCTTGTTAAACTGAGTCTTGGTCCCTCTGGGAGGCCCAGGAATTCTACACAGCATGAGATGGGCACACGAGCCCAGCCATGCCAGTCTTTCGGGAAACAGCAGCCATATCATGGCTCCCTGCTCCCCCGGGCTACATTTCTCTTGGGAGCCACTCGAAGGCGGGCTTCCCTCAGATCCACTCAGGCGAGTGCACCAATTAGAATGTGGACCATGACTAAGCTCCCAGGTAGTCTTCTGCTGGTGACCCTGGCTTTGGGAGCTTTCTGAAGTCTTGTGAGTCTCCAGCAGATTTGCTGTGTTTCCAGGCCCTGGGCCACGTGAGGGTATGAGAAGCATGCCCTCTGTGTCGCTGGAAATATTGGGCAGAACGGGGCCAGGGCGGGGAAGGGCTCCTTAGGTTGACATCTGCCTGTTCGCCGAAAGCGTCTGCTTCAAATTGATCAGCCAGTTGTAAGCGAGCTATCTTTTGACCCATTGCTCCTTCATGTCCTCAGGGACACATTCCAAAATGGCCTGCACCACCGCCCAGGCCTAACTGCCTGGTGTCGTGGCTGCAGAAGCTGAGGTCTCTGTGACCTGACTTGTCACCACACTCTGGACTGGCTGTCCATGGTCACTGCCTGTGGTGTGCACATGGCTTTGTACCTGCTCACCTGGCCTGCGTGGGCGGTACAGGGACAGGCCTTGTCTACACCGACCCCAGCCCTGCTGCTTGCTGAAGGTTCTCTGCCTTTCCTAAGCAACGTCTGCAAATGCCCTCGATTTTGCAGGTTTCCACGTGAGCTGACGTAAATCGGAATAGTGATGTGTCATACCTGGTGTACTGTAGGTGTCACTTGATGACTGTGATGACAGCCTGTGGCCTAGGACAGCATACCACATGCAGCATGCCTCGTGCCCATGATTGCGGGGTCATGTGGGTGCCTCTTAGTGCAGATGCCCGCTCTGTGGTTGCCTCTCTGCTGCTTGGACCAGCTCGGTGCCTTCTTGTTGCCATTTTCTGTCTTTGGATAGTCTCTGTGGCCCAGTCACTGGTGGGTACACGTATATTAGGGAGAGTTCCTGGGTGTGGGGCTGTTGACTTTCACACGGTAGCACTGCACGAGGTAGAATGTGAGTGTGGACTGGGAGTGCTTCCTGCGTGCCACAGCTCTGCCCATCTGCACAGTGTGCCCAGGCTGTTACCACCTGGCTCCTTGGGCTACAGGGAGCACTCAGGTGCGCAGCTTGACGTAGTGCATGATGTTTGGGCTCATGGGGTCTGCCATTACCCTGTTGGCTGTTTCGGGTTGCTGGTGTGACCCTGGCTGCCATTGGATTTTTCAGGATTTGGCTGAGCAGAGATGGTGGGCTCCTCCCTGAACCCAGGCCCTTAGCTTTCTGATGCGTGGGCTCTTTCCCTTGAGGGACCCACGTGTTGAACAGCCCAGTGTGCCCAGGTCACCTGTGTCCTGATGGAAGCTTCTCCAGGCAGGCTCCAGAGCCTTCCCTGGGGTGGTGTGTGGGCAGCAGGGGCTGTGGTTAGCAGCGTTCAAGACCTGCCCCTTGGCACTGTGGGGAGGGGGATGCTCAGGTGGTCCGGCCAAGTTAGGCGCCACAGCAGAGGCTCAGGGAGGGCTCATGTGCTCAGGACTCAGCCTCCGCGGTGGGCCTGAGGCTGAGTTTGATTGTGCTGTGGCAGCCACAACCGACAGATACCCTAGGATGCCCCCACAGGCCTTCCAGCTCTGGCCTGAACTGGGTAGGCCTGCGGGGGAGCCTGGGGAGTCTGGCCCTGTGGGACTTGGGGGACCAGCAGTCTGCATAGCTGAGTGGTTGCATGATTGTGTGCTGCTCTCTGGCCACCTCTGCTGGTGGTGTCCCCAGGGTCTACATCCCCAAGCAAACCCATCCCCTTCCCCCAGCCCCCACTCGTGCCACACACTTGGCCTGACCCCTTCCTGCCCAGTGCCAGGACGCAGACACTGTGTGTTTAGGTAAAAGGGCAGTGAGGACAAAAGCAAGCTTGTGGGTTGGAGCTCAGGAAGAAGGTTGGGGGTGTATTTGAGAGAAGGATGGGGTGGCAGATGTAGAGGCTCACGGGAGGGCCCTGCTCAGAAAGCAGCAGAAGACCCTGCGCGTGAGCAGGTGAGAGAGGGGAAGACACGCTAGAGGGCAGACTCGGGCCCTGGCACCAAGCGTGGTGGGCACTGGGTCTCGCGTGACTGGAGGGAGCCACCGATGGTTCTCAGCACCCACAGACAGACACTCTGGCCTGGTTTTTCTCTTGTACTCTAAGTGCACAGAAGGAGGTCAAGCACAACCTGGATTCGTAGCACACACTGTTATTGGTCCATGTGGCCTTCTGCTAGGGGTTTAAGTTGTGTTTGTACAAAGAACATAGGGAAACCCACCTGCCAACCTGAGGCCTCTGAAGTTCCTGGTAGCTGACATCTCACCCACCCTACCCAGCACCCACCCCTGTCCCCGTTGCAGCTCTGCACAGAGTTCTGCACATATTATTGCCCTGCTTCATAAAGGTGGTATACTGCATCTGTATGAATGCCTGAACAGTACATTTAGTTTAGATCTTGAAGTTGATAGAAAGAGTAGCGCACTGTGTTGTCAAGGGAGATTTGTTCTCCTCACTTTGACATGTGCAAGTGTTGCATGTGACTGTTGCCCCCAGCTGACGTCCCATCACATGGGCTCATCCCTCCTTTTGTTGCTTCTCTTGCTGTCTGGCATCTAGTTATTTCTGATTCTCATTCTTGCAGTGCAGGTGAGGACAGTTTTGTCTGTATCTGCTGTGGGCATGTTGAATGGATTCTTTGAATGTGTACCTAGGGATGGAGTTACCGAGTTGCAGGGCATGTAAGTGTTAAACTTTAAGGAGATACCAAATTATTTTTAAAAGTAATTTGCTGATTTTCATTCCATCAGCAATGTATATAAGATCCAATTGACTGATATGCTTTCCAACTCTTAGTGTTGCCAATGTGCTTGCTTTTTGCCAATCAAATGGACGCAGAGTGATATTTCATTGTTTGCCTTGATTTGCATTTTCCTCATTACTGGCGATGCTGATTACCTCTTCGTGTTTACTGACCATATGTGTTTCCTTTTCTGGGAAGTGTCGCTCACATCTTTTTCCCAACTTTTGCCTGTTTTTCTGTCGCATTGCTCCATGGGATTTCTGTGTATGTTTCTGCTACTAATCAGATAGAGAGAATTGTCAGCGTCTGTTCTCCATTCCTCTTGGTGATATGATGAGGGCATCTTCTGTGGGACTTTAAGGAGTTCATTCTGTCTGGTTTGAGTGTGGCAGGAAGAGCAGAGCCCTGGAGTCACAGCAGGCCTGGGGTCTGATCCTGTCCCTGTCACCGACTGCTGGGCAGGTTTGGGGTATGACTTTGTTTCTGAGCCTCAGTTTCTTTCTTCCTAAAGTAGGACCAGTGAAGAAACCCATCTCATAGGAGAGGATGGGTAGGCTAACAGCATGTCGGCGGGAGGTGGCCTGGTGCTACCTTGGGAGCCTTCCCCGTGAGCTCTTCTACCCTAAGTGTCCTCTGGGAGGCCTCTGACTGCAGGGCATCCCCTGGGAGGAGGAGCTCCAGGCTAGTGCCGCCTCACCAAGGCTGGCTGCACTTCTGGGGGATAGAGCAAAGGGTCACAAAGATTTGCCAGTGGAAGGAGTCTGTGCAGTTCCCAGGCACAGCTGTTGCTCTTGTAAGGCTGACCGTCTCCTCTCTCTTTCAGTATTTGGGTTGGCTTGCGGGTGTTGGTAAATTGGCAGACAGTGCTCATACTGGCCAGCCTTGGGTCCATGGTGATGTTCCCGTGCCTGGTCCCTGCACATCCCTTCCTGCCCATGAAAGACAGCTGTGGCAAGGCCTGGTGAGGTCACTGTGCTTCCCCACCCCTCGGCAGGACCCCTGCCCCTTCCCAGCCCCCCTGCCCCTCCCTGTGCTCCTTCCCCAGGCTCCTCATCCCTCCTTCCCTAGGCCTACCTGATGGCTGTGCCCGTGTCCTTGCTGCTTGGGCTGAAGTAGGACCGAGACCGTCCCCGTGAGGAGCTTCTTTGCTGCTCTGCAGGGCCCGCATCCACCTCAGCACATGCGTCTTTTTTCTTGAGTGGGCATCTCACTCTGTTGCCCAGGCTGGAGTGCAGTGACACGCTTTCGGCCACCACAGCCTCAACCTGCTGGGCTCAGGTTATCCTTCTGCCTTCCAAGGAGCTGGGACTGCAGGCATGTGCCACCATGTCTTGCTACTTTTTTTGATTTATTGTAGAGATGTAGTCTCACCAAATTGCCCAGGCTAATCTCAGTCTCCCAGGCTGAGGCAGTCCTCTCACCTCTGCCTCCCAAAGTGCTGAGATTACAGACGTGCGCCACCGTGCCCGTCCTAGCACATGGTCATCATAATGATGGTTTTGATTGTGTTGTTGTTTGGCTTGTTTTTGTAGTTGTTGTTTCAGGAAGACTGGCTGTTTCCGGAATGACTTTTTTCCTTCCTGCATGGCCAGCATGTCCCCTCCACTAGTGCCAGTCCTGGGAACATTGCCTTTACAGGACTGCAAAGGAGCAGTGTGCTGTCACAAGCACGTGCCCCTGCCCAGAGAGGGGCCATGCCCAGGAACGGACCTGCGGCTGTCTGGGGCTTGGCTGGACTTCAGGAAAGCAGGATTCTGGCTGAAAGGCGCTCTCCTCGTAGCCCTTGCTGCCACAGCACCTGAGTCTCCCCTCTTGCAGGCCTTCAGGAGCTTGATCCCTGGGAGAAGTCCAGACATGACCTCTTTGTCTCTCCTGGTGATCTGTGTTCTCCCTTCAGGACTGTGTGGGAAGGTGACGGAAAGGAGACAGGGCTGGCTTTGAGTCTCATTCTCCCTCCCTGACAGGTGTGGCCCCTCCTGACACAGCGTTCCCGTGCTCTGTGTGGCAGGGTGCTATCGTCTCCCCATGGGCTGCTCAAACCTGTGGGTCACTGCCTGAGTGAGGAGTGGAAAGTTCTTCTGCACAGTGGCCGGTGGGGGCACCTGCCACATGGTTTTCCAGCAGGGGCACACGGCTTGCCAGGGAGTGTATTTCACATTGTTCTCATGTTGTGAGCATGTGGCTCTGGAGGCCATTTTCCTAGGCTCTGAGGCCTCTGATGGGGGTGTTGAGAGTAGTGGGACCAGTGGGGGCTCAGGGCAGGCGACCTCTGGCTCTGACACCGCGTACCTGTGCTGCGTTTGGTCTTGCTGGCCCATGTGGCATCCCGGACCAGGCTCCAGCACAGCAGCCTCATGGCCTCGCCTCGTGAGGCCTCTTGGATCATGAGCTCCCTGTGACTGGGACCGCTCCAGCAGAGGCTGGGGCACCTGGTCGAGATCGTGGTCGCAAGGCTGCTGTCCTCGGCTGGCCACAAAGCTGTGACCCAGACTTGGTGCTTGGCGAAGTTTCTCTCTCAGGAGAAGGCCGAAGGTTCTGGGGCCCAACATGGCCATTGTTGGCTTCTCTACCATTAGGGGAGGCTGTAGGCTGGTACCTCTGGGGAAGTATGAGGGGAAGGGTGACACTCTCTGCCGTCCAGGTCCCATGCGGTGGTGGCCATGGGAGGAACTCCAGAACTTTTTCGAAGCTTGGCCTCTGTCAGTAAAGTCGTCTTCATCGGTTTTTTCAGAGCACGGGCCTACCAGGGGGAAGGTGACTTGTTCTCTTCTGTCATGAGGGAGCGCTGAAGTGTCTCTCCGCTCTCCCCGCCATGAGCCCATAATCCCCTTTGGGATCTCCCTGCCATGCCTGCCTGCCACTCTCAGTTTCTGGAGGCAGGGTGGGGATGGACCTTGTTCGCTTTGGCCACCCACTGCCCACAGTGGAGTTCTGGGGCCTCACAAAGGTGGCTGCCCTGGCCTGGGACCGTGTTTGCCAGGAGTGGAGGCTTCAGGGTGATGGAAGGTGTGTTCCCTGTAGCCCCAGAGAGGGGGCCTAGTTCACCCTAGCCTGTGGCCCACTTTCTGTCTTGTTTTGCAGGCTCAGCTGTCACAGGCCCTGGAGGAGCTGGGAGGCCAGAAACAAAGAGCAGACATGGTGAGTCCTGACATGGGCGCTTGTTTGTTGCCATTGTGGCAAAGGGAGGTCTGGGGTGTAGGGTACCTTGAATCCTGGGTCCTGGACAGGAACTCCTGTTTCCATCAGGACTTATCCGGCAGGCATAAGCTTGTGGCTTCCCCCTCTGTTATCAGAAACATTATAGAGCATGGAAAGGCGTGGGGATTGAAGCTGAGTCCCGGCTCTACCCGTGAGACGGCTGCATGGTCTGAAGAGAACACATCTTCTCTGGCTTTACCTGTCAGTCTTGTGGAGCAGGGACAGTGACATGTTTGCTGTACAAAATCATGCGACCAAGAGTCAAAGAAAGCGTGAAGGCCTGTGTGAACCATGAGGGGCCTGGGGGCTGCTGCCGTGGGCATCAGTGCCGCAGCCCCACAGACCCCTGCCCTCACGACACAGGGCCCGTCACCCTGACAGGCACAGCTGCCTCGCCTGGGTTCAGGCTTGATGCTGTATGTGTCCTGACAAAGATACGGGCTATCTTTAACATGTGTTTATCTGCTGCACACCATCTTATTTCTCTCCTAATTAGGTAGGTGTACTTGGATGGGGCGTTTGCTCCTCAGACTGCACCAGCCCTGCCCTTGCTAGCTTCCTGCCACTGAGCCTGAGCAGGTCCTGCAGTACAGGCAGCTGAGGATCCTGGCTGGGCTCTTCTCGGGCTTCTAGACCTCCAGTGCTCACAGGGCCCCTGAGTACTTCAGGGGACAAATGGGCTTTGCTTTTGAAATGTTTTGGCCTAAACAAAATGTAAGCCCACTGCATGCTGCTCTGGCCTGGGTCTTGTCTGTGAAGGACACAGGAAGGCCTTGGGGAGTATGCATGCCAGACCACACGTCAACCTGGCTTGGGTGGGGTCAGAAATTGCTCGTGAGGCAGGGAACACTGGAGACCAGACTGGGAATGAGACCCAGGCCCAAGGGTGGCTGTGCTCAGATACCCTCACAGGTTGTCCGCAGCAGCATATTTAGGGGCCAGAGAGGCACAAGAAGGACACAAGGCTAGGTAGGGCCAGAGAAGCCTGTCAGAGACTTGGGAGCATTCCCTGTTCCTTCAGTAGCACTTAAGGATATGCCTCCTGTTGCTGGGGATGCAGCAGCTGGTGACACGGGTCCCTCCTGGCACACATGTTGTCACTGTCGAGGGGGCTGGTCGGCAGCGAGTCAACAGGAAGTGAGGGGTAGACATGCAGGTGGTCATGCCTGCAGGAAAGGCAGTCATCCAGGGCAGAGGTGTGGCCTGGGGCCCTCTGCAGAGCAGGTCGAGTCAGTGGTTGGAATGGAGGGGTGGCAGGACAGCAGGACCCAAGATCCTGGGACTGGAAGGGGCTCTGTGTGTCCCTGCACAGCAAAGCTGGAGGTGACAGAAGTGGGGCCCAGCAGATGTTCAGGGACTCCACGACATGGGCCATGTGTTCGTGATGAGCCTGTGATTTCACAGGGTCGAGGAGGCAGTGACATGAACCTGGTGTCCATTCGAGAAGGGTGTCTGGCTGCTCTGGGCAGCACTGCGGTGACGGGGACCCAGTGGGGCTGGGTTGGCCAGGGTGGGTGATGCAGGCATCCTGGACCAGGGTTGCTGTGTCTGTGGGGAGGCGTGGTCAGATTTGGCTATATTGAAGGTGGATACAGGTTAGGCAGAGTGTGAGGTCTGGGAGTTGAGGACAGCTTTGGCATTCTGGCTAGGTGGGGTTGTGGAGGAGTTGGGAGACTGGAGGGAAGTGAAGGAGTCTGAGGTACCTGGAGCTTGAGTCGTAGGTCACGGTGCCCATCAGCTCTGATGTTCTTTCCATCCTCAGTAGTGAATAGGTAGCAGAAAAGTCAGACCCTGAGGTCGAGGCTCTTTCAGGGTGCTCCAGCATCCTGGCATCTGGTCCAGGGGAGCAGCCATGAATCAGGTGACCCAGGGGAGGACAGGTTCATTAACAACAGCCATGAAGAACAAAGCTTCTCTAGTGGAGAGTGTCCGGCTCAGTCAGACACTGCAGAGTGGTCACAGAAGAGGAGCTGAGAACGGCTGTTGGATCTGGCAACAGGTGTTTCACTGTTAGTGAGAACTATTTCCGGGGAACAGCCAGGGAACAGCCAGCCGGACCAGAGGCCCTTGAAGCCACGAATGTAGATAGCATTTCTGAGGTGCTTGCCCAAAGAACCTGGAGTTGGATAGGGAGAGGTTCATTTTACCTGGTGGGCAGTGGAAGAGCACATTTTAATGCTAATGAGTGTCCCCACAGAGGGGGCAGGTGCAGGGTGGGCCAGGTGAGGGGGCGGGCGCAGTGAGGATGCTGGCAGGTCCTGGAGCTTAAGTCTCCTCTCTGTACCTGAAGTACCCTGGGAGGTGAAGTGGGAAGGCACATCTGTTAGGGAGGTGACCTGGTACCATCAGGCCAGGCTGGGAATTACAGTGCAGATGTGGAGCTGGGCTGGGCAGCGGGTCTGTCTGCCTTGCTTAGGTGTTTCCTGTCCACACAGACGTTGGCTAATAGGGCCTGGCTAGTCCCCGGCTTGCCAGGGGAGAGTGGTGGATGGAAAGGAGGGTGTGATCTTTTGTTAAGTGGAGGGAAAACAGGTTCTGAGACTGTGTTGAATGCCGTCCTTTTCTATGTATGTGTTTAGAGTGAGCATGAACCATGTTTATCTTTAGCTATTTTGTTTTGATTTTTCTCTGTGTTTTCTGGAGTACTCATAAGTGATGTAATTTGAGGGGACACATTGGAACTGTGTTGTTGGTGGGAGGCTTGAGACTCAAGAGTCAATCTCCTGACTTATTCCAGGATGGCTCGTGACCTGCATGGACCTGTGCCTGCTTTCAGTGAGTGGGGGCTGGGCAGCGCTGTGTAGACTGGGGGATCTGGTGCACCACCAGTGACTGGGACCAGGGAGAGGTCTGTGGAGTGTGGTGCGCCAGCAGAAGAGTGGAGTGAGGGAACACCGTGTAGACTGTGGAGTCTGGTGCACCAGTGGTGAGGCTGCACTCTGTAGACTGGAGTGTGGTATACCACGTGCAGGTGATTAATAAGGATGCCAAGGCGCTTTTTAGCCTGCGTCGGGGGCGGGATGACACGAGTGGTGTATAGTCTTCCTTGTTACAGACTGGTGGATTCTCAGTACTTCCTTCTCATTAGGTGAGCTTTCTGGGCCTCTGAGTAGGGGCCCTATTTCCTGTTGACTCAGAGGAGGCTGGGACTGGTGGGGGGCCCCAGGGAGACCCTGATATTCTGCGTGTTAACATGTCTGGCTCCTCAGTGTTGACCTGAATTGAAAACGTGCCAGAGCGCCACGCTTCCTCATGTATATGAGGCCAGGAGGGATTATACGTGGAGAGCTGTCAAAGCACTTGCCAAGCCTGCAACATTATGGCTGACCACCTGCCAGGTGCCCACGGCAGCCTTTGCATGTGAACCTTCCATCTTCTCGGAAGCATGGACACCTCCACCCCGACGTCTCTTCTTCTCCCAGTCCAGGGTGGTTTTGGAGAAACTGCTCACCCCAGGTTCCTTTCCGGGGGTGAGGGAGAAGAGCAGCTGATCTTGGGCCCCGAGACTGGAGTGGGTGCCGCACAGCACCTGGCAGCACCTGCATTACTGGCTTCGTGGGGCCTCTATTGTGTCTTGTCATGGGCTGCAGGGTCGCTTGGTGGGACGCTGGGCTGGAGGTTTGGCCTGGCTCACTTTTCAGCCTGGGTGTTTTATTTTCTTTGGTTCTATAATTGCTGTTTCTTGATCAGAGCACCCAGGAGCTTTAAAGTACTGTGGTGCCTGGACCTCACGCTACAACATTTACTTAGAATTTGGGGTGCCCCCAGCAGAGTCATGACTTTACTTCTCCCGGGTAAAGTCCCCATTCTCATGTCAGGCAGGGTTGAGAAACCCCCATTCTAGACCCTGAATTCCTAACCTTAGTGCAGAGACCCCACCCCCAGCTGCCAGGGGACCTGGGGGACATACTCAGCAGGAATCTCTTGATGGCACACGAATCTCCCAGGTTCTCACCTGTGGAGATGGGCAGGGGCTGCGGGCGGCTCTGAGTCAGTTCTCGGTATCACCCAAGACACGGGTTCGAGACACGGGTTCTCCCGATGTGAGCAAACAGGGTGCTGTGGCGCTTCCTGCTGTTTCCTCAGGTTTGTTTTGGGATCTCAGCTCTCCCCTCTCAGCTAAAAGGAAAGCAGGAAATGGCAGTACCAGAGGGTGGGAGTTACACTGCCACAGGGGCTGGGACCCAGAGGTGGCTTCTGCTGCCCCAAGGAAACCCCTGTCCTGACCACGGGTGAAGGTTGTGCAGGCCTGGAGCTGGGCAGGTCAGTGTCCAGTTCTGACTCTGCCGCCAGTCATCCATGGGGCCTTGGCCCACCCTAGGCGCGTCACTCGTCAGGGGCCTCCGGCCCTGCCGCAGCTCATTTAAGGCTTGTTGAGAGCAAAAGAGCCCACATCCAGTCAGTGCCATCGGTGGATCATCCCCTCCCATGTGCTCTGTCTGCACCGGCCAGTGCAGTAGCCTCTAGCCATATGTGTTACTGTGGCTAGGACCTGAAAAACTAAAATTTTAGTTACTTATTTGGTTTTAATCACTGTCCGCAGCCACATGTGGCTAGTGGCTACCGTATTGCCCAGGCATCCTGGGTCATCAGCTCCCAGAACATCCCATGTTCTTCCTCCTCCAGGCCCCTGCTCGTGGCATGACTCTTCCTAGAATGTTGTCTCCACTCTCTCTCTTCTGCACCCTTTGCCACTGGCTCATTGGGCTCCTTGTTTAGGTTTAAGCGCCTGTATTGTGAGGTGGGCAGCTGGAGTTAGCCTTGGGTCTGGCTTGTGGCCTTTCCTGTCCCGTGCCTGGTGACTGCCTTGGCAGCAGGTGCTGTTTGGGGAAGGGGCACCCCTGGGCCTTGGAAAGGCTGGGGTGCAGGTGGCTTCATCCCCAGGCGTTCGTGTGGAGAAGCCCACATCTGAGACATGGCCGACGGCCTCTCTCCGGCCGTCTTCCCATGAGGTGCCTGTACCACCTCCCAGCCTGTAGCTCCTTGCCTGCTATTTTCTCACCCAAAGTCAGTTTGCTGTTTAGGAAAGAAGGAGAAAAAGAGAAATTTAAACCTCTCTAGCTGATTACAGATGACAAGACAAAGGCAGTTTGACTTTCTGTTATTAATTAGCAAACTCATACTAATTAGAAAGCATAAGTACAATTCATGCTTTTTTCTTTAAATGCAATTAATATCACAAGGAAAGATGTCCAAGCCAGAGTTGAATCTTTAACATTCCCCCCTAATTAGAGGGGGCCTGTAGTTTCTGGAGAAATGAGTTTTTTAATTATAACTGTAAAAACATCCTCTAATATTTTATATACTTTGGGGAAGGGAGGATTGAAGATTTATTTCCTGGCTTGGGAGGAATTGTACCATTCGCAACTCTGGGCAATTAAGTAGTCATTTTCCTTGACTCTCATTTTCGCGTGATGTTTCTTCCTTGCCCTGCTCCTTGCTCCCAAGGGTGCCCTGCAATGGGTCCACCCTCTGGAGGGCCTTGGCTACAGCAGCACCAAAGCCAGGCCAGACCACTTCCTGTCACTCTCCTGTCTTTGTTCCATCCCCAAAATGGGCAGGCTGTTGAGGCCTGCTCTGCATCAGGCTTGGTGGCAAGTGCTTTCCAGGCAGAGTCTGAAGTCTGACAGCCTTCTGCAAGGCAGGTCTCGAGATCTTTGTAGAGAAGGGCCTGGACACTCTGTGGACTGCTCATGCAGGAGTGTGCAGTCCTTCAGTTCCTCTTGGCCTTTCTGAACCTCAGTCTCCTCATGGCAAAGGGAGGACCACCTGCAGAGCTTGTTTGAAGAGACTGCACAAGGGCTATTTTACAGATCTGTGGCCTGTGTGCACCCAAGGGCTTTTGTGGAACTGCAGGAGAGGGCTGTCTGTAGACCTGCAAGCTGTACCCACTTGAGGGCCATCTGTAGACCTGCAGAGCTATACACACCCAGGCTGTCTGTAGGTACATGGACTGCATGCACCTGAGGGTCGTTGTACACCAAGGACCCTCTGTTGACCTGTGGGGCCGTGCATCTGAGGATCATCTGTAGACCCATAGGGCTGTGTGTACCCAAGGGCCATCTGTAGACCTGTGTGCTGTGTGCACCTGAGGGCTGTCTGTAGACCCACAGGGTTGAGTACCTCTGAGGGATGTCTGTAGACCTGTGGGCTGTGTGCACCCCAGGGCCATCTGTAGACCCACAAGACACGTAAACCCGAAAGTCGTCTGTAGACCCGCAGGGCACATGCACCCGATGGCTGGCTGTATACTCACAGGACTGTGCATGCCTGAAGGCTGTCTGTAGACCGGCAGGTTGTGTGCACCTAAGGGCTGTCTGTAGACTTGCGGGGTACATACACTCTAGGGCCATCCGTGTGCCATGTGCACCCGAGGACAATCTAGATCTGTGGGCCACATGCTCTCGAGAGCTGTCCGTAGCTCTGTGGACCGAGTACTCCCGAGGACTGTCTGTAAACCTTGCAGGAGGTGTGCCCCTTAGGGCCATCTGTAGACCTGTGGGCCATGCATTCCCATGGGCTCTCACTGTAGACCTGCTGGCCACATGCACGTTAGGGACGTCTGTTAGATCTGTAGGGCTGTACACACCCAAGGAGGCATGGATATGCTTCTGTAATTTCTTATGCTGATGACGGTAGAACAAGCAGACAGATACGAGCCCACTACTCAGTCCTGGTCATCATTGTTACCAGTGTGTGCCCACCCAGGAATCTGTCTTATCACATCCACCAGCATGGCCAACAGCCTCCCAGCGAATTGTCACACGAGCTTCTGGTTCGGTGACTGATGGTGCCTCGTTTCACTTTCTGGGTCCATCCTGAGGCATTAAGCAGCAATTGGGACTGGAGCACTTCGTGCTTGGTGGACTTGCTAGGGGGGATGGGATCAAGGGTGATTTCTGTGTGGGCTGGTAGCAGCCTCCTGATTTAGGGCAACCTGGTCAGTTCATGCTGCAGCAGAACCTGTATCCCCATGCTCCCTGATAGATGAGTGCCCAGAGCTTTGAGAGGCTCTTCGGGGCCACGGATGTGTCCAGAGTAGGTCTGGGGAGTGGCCGGAAGTCTGAGACTGTGACCTCAGGTCACTGTACTCCCCTCCAGCCCTAGACGTATCCTCTCCTGCATTTCTGACCTACGAGCTTCCGTGCCTGTCTTCCATCCCACACAGGCGGAGTCCCCTCCACTGAGCCATGCCTGCGGATTCCCCTGCTGTGTGACCACAGGCAGGTGCTTCACCACCTTCTCCTCAGGGGGGAGGAGGAAACAGTAACTCCTCCAAAGCCTTGCAAAGGCGAAGTGAGTCTGTGTATTTGGAAAGACCCAGGCTGTTCAGGAAGGGTTGCTGAGCGAGAGTGTAGCCTGGCCTGCCTCTGACTGGCCCCTGGGGCTGTTCCTGGGCTCTCTGCCTGTTCGTTAGCTGAGGTTTCCTGTGTTCAGTCTTTTCCTCAGTGTGTGCTGGCGAGACTCCTCCACAGAGATGGGGGGAACTACACCACCCAGAGCAAGCATTTGCTTTGAAGGCCTCTTGCATTTAGGATAAATATGTCTAACTCAGCAGGTACTTACTGAGCGCCTCTTCCAGGCTGCCGTTCTGAGGGAGCAGAGGCCCCGTGGCCAGGCATCTCGTTCTGCTCAGTTGCTGTACCAAATGTACTACAGACGAGTGGCTTGAAGCAGCAGACATGATTGGCGCACTTCTGGAGGCCGGGGGTTCAAGATCAGGTGCCAGCGGCTTGGGTGTCTGGCGCTCGACACGCCTTCTTGCTGCTCCCTCGCGTGGTGGAAGTGTTGTGGGGGCCTCGGGGTCTAATCCCCTTCCTGAGGCATCACCCGTATGGCCTCGTCACCTCCTGAGGCCCCACGTCTTAGAGTTTCAGCGTCTGAGTGTGCTGGGGAGCATTCAGTCTATGGTGAACTCCCACCCCTGCTATACGGGACCAACGCGGCGCCCACTGCCCGCCTTTCCACTTGAAGGCCTTCACTCGGTTCCCCAGTGCCTGGTGGGCCAGCCCCGCACACACTGGGGACGTCCTCTTCCGCTCAGCCCCCGTGCTGTGGTCACCAAGCGCTTGCCGTCCTCTGATGCATCGTCGTCTTGTACCCTTCCTTGTGATCCCTGTGCTGTTCCCACTTCCTAGAACGTCTTCTCAGTCTGGCAAAGCCTCGTTTTCCCTCAAAAATCCAGCTGGGCATCCCGTCCTGCTCTCCTTGCACCGGCCCCTGCACAGGAGATGTGTTCTTTCCAGTCTACCTCTGTGTGGCATGGGGTCTTCCCTGTCACTGCCATTACTTCTGCCGTCTTAGACGTGGTGATGAGCATGTACAAAGCCCGCATTTGCTCGTTTCACCGTGCACCAGGCTCATGCTCATTGCTTTATGTGGGTCTTATTTGCACTGCGATCTTTGTATGACCCTACCAGCAGGCCCATATTATGATCCCAGATACGCAGACAAGGAAAGAGCTGTTGTGGGGATCAGTGACAGGCCCGTGCTTGCACTAGTAGCTAGGCTCAAACCCAGGCAATCAAACTCCAGACTCACAGGCCAGCACTCTCGAGCGGGGGAGGGCCTCCTGATGCCAGTTTGTCTCTGAACTCTGCCAGGATGAGAGCCCTTGTCTTTCTGGCCTCTAGCACTAGCCCAGGGCCAGGCATTCAGCCGGTGATGGTAGTGTTTGCTGAATGATTGGGCTTCTTAGGAAAGTGATTCCTCCTTCCTCTGTCTCCTTTCTCAGTCTGTGAACTCACTCTTTTCAGCTTTTCCCAGTTTGCAAAGATCTGATAAGAAGATGCTGGTGACTCGATATTGTTACCTTGTGAGGACTATTTGCATTTTAGAAACAGTAGCTTGAGAAGATGTTTTCTCAGTCCAGAAAATAAATTTCTAATGAGGTACTTCCTGACCCTTTGTTGTGGAAGATGTTTGGATCCCTGTTCCCCCTCCAAAACACAAAAGAAAAACCCAGTGCAGAGGGTTTGTTTCTGGGCTAGTATGACACAGTGTTTTAAGCTGGCAGAACCTCAGTGTATGTTTGATGTGGCGTGACCTTTTCATTACTTTCTTTTGCAGAATTATTTTAGACATTCTCATGTTTTCTCTGCCAGTCAGCTTTAGTGCCAGCTTGCCAAGTATCATGCAACTCCTATTGGAATTGCCTGGGTTTAAAGACTAATATGGAAAAGTGAGCTCTTGTTGACATCTCCCTGCCACCAAAACACTTTGTGCCCCCACGTTGAGGGCTTTTCTTCTGGCCTTCGCTTGGGTTAATCATTTTCTTCTAGTGGATCTTGCCCATTTCTTGTTAGGTTTATTCCTGGGTATTTAGTCATTCTGGTTCTTTGTACATTGCTTTTTTACCTAGCTGCTGTCTTCATATTCACTTGACTCATGGTGCCTCTTTTGAGGGTCAGGGGAAGGGATGAGGAGAAGTTGGGCACTTTAGACTTGAAGCAGTGAAAACCCCTATGGATTCCACCCCACAGAACTTAAGAAGATTTAGTTTATAATAATCACAAGAAAGGAAATTGGTTAATGTAGCTTCAAAAATTATGGGAGTAATTCCATATGGGAAAAAAATCTTAACCCTTGTCCTAGTTCTTCCAAGTACAGAGTATTTTCTATGATTTAAACTCCTCGTGTCTCTTCAGTGACTCTCTCTGGCTTAGCTTTTTCTTAGCTACCAGGGATTTTGCTACTTCCTGTGTTGTTCAGAACACAGTACCCTCCCTGGCCACCTTGCGGGTGTGTCTCTTAGAGAGGGGCCACAGTCTCTGCCCTGGGCAGGACCTTGGCGAGTCCTCTTGTTTCTCCACTACCAGTGTCTGCCCTGCCGTTGTCTTTCCTAGAGCTTCCTGCTCAAGCCCGCTACCATGGCAAATGGCAGTGCCCCTGCTGGCCCTGCTTGCCTCCCTGGGGGTGGAACCCTTGTGTCTGCCTGTTCTGTGGACTTGGACTTCCCTCATCTGGGAAGCCTGAGGGCTTGTGTTTCCTGTGATCTGGTGAAGAGCCTGATCGCGCTGAGAATCCCCCGGGCAGGGGAGCTTCCACATAAGAGGCCTTCACAGAGACATGAGATGGCCTCAGATGTCCTCAAAAGGCCCTTTCTGTGGGGAGAACTTTCAAATTCAGTCCTTTTTCCTAAGCAGGGGTTCTTTATCTGGCGTCCAGGGCAGACATTAAGCTATCCATAAAGCTCTTGCAATTGTGTACAGATTTCTGTTATGTGCTTTTTTCTGGAGGGAATGGTTGCGGTTTCACTGAGTTTTCAAAGGGTTTACAGCCCCAGTGTCCCCTACCCAATGTTAACAACTGCTCCTGTAGCAGAGGCAGCCTAATTAATCCCAGTGAAAGTTCTAGACCCTTGGAAGCATATATGTACATAGACACTAGACACCAAGTCCCTAGCAAACCTCCTCAAGTGTAGTAGAGCCAGGCTGCCAGCTTGGGAGAGTTGGATCCTGAGATTGGTGCCACTGTATGAGGGTGAGTTGGTTAAGCCACTTCCAGACCTGCACAACTTCCCGCTTTGTTTCTGTCTTTTTCAGGGGAAGCACTAGGTTTTTCCGGGGCTCCCTTGGGGCCTCCCTGCCCTCTGCTGCCTGAGGGCTAAGACATGGCCTGCTTACCTGCTGATGAGCTGCCCTGGGCTTACTCCAGCCCTGAGGATGAAGCGTCTGGCCCTCTGGAGCACTATTGCCCTGCTTTCCAGTGGCCTGTTCCCTGGGGTGCGCACCTCAGGATTCTACTAGTTCTTTCTTGGCAAGTGTGTCAGCCTAAGAAATGATGAGCTGGCCTTCTAGGGGGAAAATTCAGCTTGAGTGTGCTCTCCAGCTGGGCTTCCTTTCCCTGTGGAGAAGGCATTTCCCAGTGTAGGTGCCAGCTGTGCTCATGTGGAAACACCTGGGTGAGCCAGCAGTGTCTGGGGACGGCCTCTGTACCTGCTTCCCTCTAGAATGGAATGGAAATGGGGAGAGGAGTCAATGAAGATTCCTTCCATCCCTCCCAAGAAGCAGTGGCCATCCAGAGACCATCCAGACAGGACGTGGACTCTGGACTCCGGCCAGGATGCCGTGTCCTAATCTCAGCAGTGTCTCTTCTCTTCTCAAACCTAAAGCATCTACCCGGATGGGCCCTGTGGATCCCTGAGGCCCTAGGAGGCAGCTCCTTACCTGGTCCCGAGAGCTCCCGAGGCCCTGGGCCTCAGCTCTACCACTGCTGCCTTGGTACTGGGCGTAGACTGAGACTTAGGCATGCAAGTGAATGGATGATGGGACTGTGTGGACACATGCACATGTGCAGACACCCTCACTGGAGTGCTCCACTGCAGCCCGTTAATTAGAATTGCTGCGTCGGGGGAGCAAGTCACCCAGCGCCTCCTCTTGTTATGACTGTGTGGCCTTAGATAAGGCCTCTGGGGTCAAACCCTGCATCCTCTCAAATTAAACTGAAATATATGGTCTCTACTGAGAGGCTGTGCTCTAGCTGGGGAGTTAGCCATGAGTGCCATTAGCATGAAAGTTTCATGAAGCTTTGGAGCTGTGAGCAAACCTGGCAGGCCAGGCCTGCACTCAGAGAGGCGGGGACCTTGTTGGCAGAGGGACACAGCGCATTTTTCAGAAGGCTAGTTGCCACTGCAGCTAGAGCTGCTGCCAGAGAGCTTTATGCTCAGCACTTGGGAGTCTCTCCAAGGAAGTCCATCCTCCATGTTCTGCTCTAGTCTGGGCTTCTGGACAAGGACTCGTGCTTCGAGAGCTCCATCTTTCAGTGTTAGGTGGCCCCCAGCCCTTTCCGGGGGGGGATGGTCTCTGGACTAACCAAGCCTATGACCTGCTTTCTGCTCCCCTCTCAGGAAAACTGCCTGTTATCCCTAACTGAAGTCAAGAAGTTGTTTCATCTCAGGCACATTTACACCTGAGTTCTATAAATGAGACCAAAAATCTGGTTCTGTGAAACCAGTAAAATTGATGAGCCTATAGCGAGACTAACCAGAAAAAACAGAGAAAAGCAAACTGCCAGGGTGAGGAATGAGAGAAGCAATAGTTACACTTGTTATTTTCCGGGTTTCTTCTTCTTCTTCTTCTTCTTCTTCTTTTATTAGAGCTCTCCTAGTGGGTGTGGAGTAGAATCTCATTGCGGTTTCCGTTTGCATTTTCCAGTGGCTGATGATGCTGAGCTCCATTTCACATGCGTATTGGCCGTTTTTTAATTTTCTTTGGAGAAATGTCTATTCAGATCTTTTGTCCATATTTAAATTGGGATGTCTTCTGTTGTTTAGTTCTGAGAGTTTTTTTTAATGTATTCTGGATATTAGACGCTTATTAGAGATGATTTGCCAATATTTTCCCATTCTGTGGATTATCTTTTCACTCTAGTGATACTGTTCTTTGGTGTATAAAAGTCTTCTGTTTTGATGGAGTAACTTTTATCTATTTTTCTTGTTGTTGCTTGTGCTTTTGGTGGCATATCGAAGAAACAATTGCCAGATTCAAGGTCAAGAAGATTTGCTGCCACGTTTACTTCTATGAGTTTTACATTTAGCCTTTACATTTAGGTTTTGATCCATTTTGAGTTTATTTTGTAATATGATGTGAGATAAGGATCCATCCTCATTCTTTTACGTGTGATGTGCAGTTGTCTCAGCACCACTTGTTATAGAGACTGTTCTTTCCTCCTTTCAACGGTCGTGGCTCCCTTGTTGAAAACTAGTGACCACAGATGTGTGAGTTTATTTCTGGATTCCCAATTCTGTTTCATTGATCTGTGTGTCTATCCTTATGCCTGCACCACACTATTTTGTTTACTGTAGCTTTGTAGTAAGTTTCGAAATTGGTACGAATCTTTCAACTTTCTTTTCTTTTTTTCCTTTTTTTCCAGATTGGCTTTGCTATTAAGGTTCTCTTGCAATTCCATATGAATTTTTAATTCAGCCTTTTCATTTCTTCAGAAAGGACTCTTGGGATTTGATAGGGATTGCGTTGAATCCACAGATCACATTGGGGAGTTTTGCTGTCTTCCCAGTATTCAGTCTCTTAACCCGTGACCGCGGAAAGTCTTTCCATTTATTAAAGTTTTCTTTCATTTCGTTCAGCCGTGTTTTGTGACTTTCATCATACAAGTCTTTCACTTCCTTGGTGAGACTTGTTCATAAGTATTATATTCTCTTTGATGGCTATTGTAAGTGAAATTGTTCTCTAAATTTCCTTTTTGTATGTTTATTGCTAGTGTTCAGAAATGCCACTAATATTTTTATGTTTACCTGTCTCTGAAACTTGATTAACTCTAATAGTTTTTATTAGCTCTAATAGTTTCTTATTTATTCTTTAGAGTTTCCTATGTATAATGTCTGTCTTCTGTTAATAGGGGTAGTTTTACTTCTTCCTTTCTGGTTTGGATGACTTTTATTTCTTGTTCTAACCCAGTTGTCCTGGCCAGAAATTCCAGTACAGTGTTAAATAGCAGTGGTGAAAGTGGTCGTCCTTGTCTTGTTCCTAATTTTAGGGGAGGATTTTCAGTTTTTTAATCATCCAATAGTGATTTTTGCTGTGGGTTTTCACATATACCTTTCGTCTTGTTGCAGAAGTTCCTTTTTATTCCTATCTTGTTGAGTATTTTTATCATGACGGAGTATTAGATTTGGTCAAATACTTTTTTTGTCTCAATTATGATGGTCATGGTTTGTTTTTTTCCCCCTTCACTCTGTTAATATGCTGTATTGCATTAATTGATTTTTGTATGTTGAATTGCACTTGCATTCCTGGTATAAATCCTACTTAGTCATGGTGTACAATGCAGCTGGATTCAGTTTACTGGTATCTTGCTGAGGATCTTCACATCTATATTCATCAGGGTGTTGGTTTTCATGTTTTCATGTGCTGTCTTATCTGGCTTTGTTATCAGAGTATTACTGGCCTCATAAAATGAGTTAGAAAGTGTTCCCTCCTATTCTAATTTTTGGAAGAGTTTGGGAATTGGTGCTAATTCTTTAAATGTTTGGTAGACGTTTGATAAAGCCATCCAGTTTTTTTGTGGGGTTTTTTTTGTTTGTTTATTGTGTTTCGGTCAGAAGAGCTTACGTTATTGATTTAGTCTCTTTACTAAAGAGGTCTATAGAGATTTTCTGTTTCTTCTTGAAACAGTTTGTGTGTTTTTAGGGTTTATTTTCATCTGGGTTAGTCCAGGTTGTCTAATTTGTTGGCATATATTCTTCAGAATATTCTCTCATAATCTTTTCTGTTTCTTTAGGTTAGTAGTAATGTCCCCACTCGCATTTCTAATTTTAGTAACTTGATTCTTCTCCCTTTTTTCTAGTTCAATCTAGCTAAAGTTTTGTTGATTTTATTAGTCTTCACTTTATGGCCGACAGTTTTGTTTTTTCTTTCACAACACCAGAAATGTTCTGCTAACTTCTTGCTTGCATTGTTTCTAGCAGCAAGTCAGCTGTCATTCTCCTATAGCAGTGCCTCCTTGTGCAACAGATCGGCTTTCCTCTGGCTGCTTTTAAAGGTCATTTCTTTGTTACTGGCTTTGAGACTTTGATTATGATGTCTTCTATCTTTCTTCATGCTTTCTGTGCTTGTTTTTGCTTTTCATAGCTCTGCGGATTTATTGTCATCATTTTGGAAGGGCCTCCTTCAGAGACTCTCCAGTTAACCATATTTAGAACGTTGGAACTTGTCTTACAGCTCACATGTGTTCTTCATTTTTAAAAGTTATTTTTTGAATAGTTTCTATTGCTTTGTCTTCAGGTTGCTTGCTTTTTTTCTCTTTAATAATATCTCATCTGCCATTAAAACCATACATGTGTTTTTTAACATTTCAGACATTATAGTTTTTATCTACATAATTTGGTTTTGGAGTTTTTATTTTTCTTCCATGTCTCTTTTGAACTTGTCAAAAGATGTACAGTATTTCAGTTATATTAACCATTTTAAAGTCCTCTGCTAATTCTAAAACCTGTGTAGGTTCTAAATTGATTTCAGTTCATTTTTTTTCTCATTATATGTCTTCTTTGCTCCCCTCTTTGCATTTTGATTTGATGTCAGACATGGAACATTTTATCTTGTTGGATGCTGAATATTTTTATACTCCTGTACATAATTTTGAGCATTATGCCAGGTATACAGTTAAGTTACTTAGAAATGGTTGATCCTTTCAGGTGGTATTTTTATGATATGCTTTACATGCTCCTAGAGCAGAACTTCTCCAGGGCGAATGACTCCCACTTCTGAGTACTCTACCCAGTCTCTGTGCCTTTCCAGTCTGGCTGGACAGCACTGTTGTTGGCCCTGTGTGTTCCCTCCAGTCTTTCCGTGTGGTGCAGTCTTTGACCCTAGGGAGTTTTCTTGCCACACATGCTAATCCGTGTTCTGAGTACCTGAGGGGATCCCCACCCCAACCCCAGCCACATCCAGATGCTCTCCTCTCCGTGGGGCTCTGGGCCCTGTGTGCTGGCTGCCTTGACCTCCCCGCTCTCTTGCCTGTGACTCCTTGTGCAGGGCTGGCTCAGGGCGGTGAACCGGGCATCCCTTGTTGCCGTCCCATCTCTCAGGGATCGTTTTTCTTTGTTGCCTGCTATCGGGTGTTTTGAGATGCATTATCTTTTTGTATTCTGTCTTGTTTTGTTGATTTCAGATGAGAGTTTCAGTCCCATCCTTGTTCAGGAAGGGGACAGAGAGGGCATCACTGGACCATGGGCGGGGGTCATGGGTCAAGCTGGAATGGCCCTTCTGGGGCAGTTGCAGGCCACCCGCTAAAACACAGGCCAGGGTTATGGAACTCATGATGGAGTGTCCTCAGACTGGGATCATGGAGGTCACAGTGGAGTAACCCAGCTGGGGCAGTCAAGGAAGGACTGTCCCTCTTGCTGGGCATCAGGGCAGTGTCAGGGAGGAGATGACCATCTCTGGGCCATGTGCAGAGGTATAGAGGGCCCAGGCACATACTTGGTCTTCCTCCTAGATCCTTGTGTGGATGCAGGGTTTGAGCAGGGAGAATGATCTTCCAGAGACAGGAGTGGTGCTTGGAATGCCCAGAGCATGCACAAGGCACTGGCTACCTGGGAATCCTGGTCTCTAAGGCTCTCATCAAGGGAGAAGGACTCTTCCAGAAAGCTCTGCTTGCTGCACTGCCTTTCCTACTAGGTGTGTTATGCACCTGGGTCCCCCTGGGAGCACCAAACAGTTCTTCTAGCAGGTGTCAGAGCATAGTATATTGTTGGTTTAGTCACCAACAGCATACAGATTTGCAGGGATAAATGAGGGAGACTAAATTTTATGTACCAAACACTTGCTTGATGCCAGGGCCTCAGGGAGAGCTCACCTTGGCTGGGACTGGGTCTAGCTTGTGTCTCATTCCCAGGCTTGGCCACAAAGGCTCTTCCCTGCCCCTGTTGTACCGATGGGCCTTGACCTCCTGCCTGTGGCCAGAAGCATCATCGGCCTAAATGCTCATGGCCTGACTGTACCATGGACCTGACCACGCTGTGGGGAGATTGCACCACAGGCCTGGCCACACATGGACTGACTGTACCACAGCCCTGGTCATGCCATGTGCTGACCATACCATGGACCTGACTACGCCATGGATTTCACCATGCCGTAGACCTGGCTGTGCCAGGGGCTGGCCATATTATGGACCTGGCCACACCGTGAGCTGACTGGTACCGTGGGCCTGACTGTTTTGTGGGCTTCACCGTACCATGGGCCTGGCTGCACCATGGGCTGACCATACCATGGGTGCCTGGCAGGGGGCCGGGGGGAGCGGCGAGAGCTAGTGTGTGGGTTGCCTGATGTAGCCTGGGCAGATTATCTCTTGGAAGGTTTGGGAATTGATTCTTGGTCTGTGACCTTTGGATAAGTAATAAGTTTTCTCCTACCTGTTGGGGGAAGCATTTAATCAAGGCTGGCAGGCCTTTATTGTGTGGCAATCTCTGGTTTGCTAAGGGAACTTTCACTTCTCTATAAACAGTTCATTTGGCTGTGAAGACTGTTGGTATGAGGGAAAGGAGCTTTCAGACACGGAGCTGAATCCTGGCAGGCATCAGCTCCTGAGACTCCTGCATTCTCTGCCCCTTCCCCTTTCCCGGTCACACTGAGCCGGCCTCTTCTCACATCCTTCCCATGCCTGTTTCTGTGGAGTTTTCAGCAGTGGCAGTGGGGAGCCTCGGGGTTGCTCCAGCCCCCGACTTGTGCTCCCCTTGCTCTCACCTGGAGGGCAGGCTATGAGGCTGGGATCTTGGGGACTGATCGGAAATTGCCCTCCTCTGCCCCATGGTGCACTCCTCCTGGGGTCCCCACATCTCCTACCTGCCTTTCCCCATGCTGTTCTGTCTGCATGGTACTCTGTTTCCTTCTGGAAAGTTCCTCCCATTGTCGCTGGCTTCTTGCCCCTCCTCATCTCTACCCTGGGCTTGAGGCTGATGTTCTGCATGACCCCCAGGAAAGCTGTGTTCCAGGTGGTCACCCGATTTCTGAGCAGCATAGGCTCCTCCCTCGGTTATGGGCTTTCCTAGGAATCACGGTGTCACATAAGGTCCTGCAGCATCACATATGGTCCTGTGGCCTGGACCTGCCAGAGATAGGCAGACTGGCCTGACGCAGGTGTCTCTCTGGTCCCAATGAGAACCTTTTCTTGGGGGCCCTTGGGTTCTTAGTAGTCTTCTGGAGACCGCAGATGGGATGGGAGGTACAGGCCTCTACACAGGGCCCTCCCAGTGGCTGCAATTGTATAGCAAGGTTGTATTCCTGAGTTTCTTTCTCCAAAGGAATAGAGTCTAGTTGAAGGGGAGAAATTCAGGCACATGGCTTTTTCATTGGTTTGTCTTCTTGATGCTTTTCTCCCTGCATCTGACATGAGTCTCAGCCTGTCAGCGCCAGTACCCTTTTGATAACAAATAATTTGCAATGTCCCCTTCCTCACCTGACTACACGCAGAGTGTTAGAAGCATCATTATATGGCAAAAGTGTTAGGTAAAGAGCACACTAAAGGAAAGTAATTTACAATGATACCCGGTGCATTTCAGCACGTAAATCTGGGTGTGAGGACATTGACAAGTTACAGTGATTGAGTCTCCCCATCTCTGTGGAGTTGCTGTAATGTGGCCACTGTAAGCACCCACCCGTGCGGGTGGTGCTAGAGATGCTAACACCCTGGTGTACCACCAGCGATGCAGATTTCCTAAATGATGAACCACTTTTGATTGAGTTCTGAGCAAAAGAAAACAAGATCTTCCTCTCAGTCTAACTGTAGTTGTCTTCCTAAAGAATTCGCTGATACTAAAAATGTACGAAAAATCCTTTGAGTTTCTTAGGGCTCAGATTGTTGTCAGTAGCTTTTGCACCTGCATACATGTTGGCAGGACACAGGGAGGTTGTGAAGATATGATAGTTCTTCCACCTGTGGGCATGACCAGCACATTCAGGTTGTCACATCCCTGCTCACAAAGTACCACTGGAGTCCCCCTCATTGTTGACAACCAATAAGTGTCCTCAAGGGTGAGATCCTGCTACACCCTCGAGGACTGCCATCCCGTCTGTTTTTAGCACCATTCTTCGAGGAAAAGTTTGCATTCTGGGTCTTGTGAAATCAGCAGGTGGGATTGGGTAGCAGGCTGAGCTGTCCTCAGGGGAGGGGTTTCAGCTGAGTGGAGCTCATTCTGTGACCCTGGTGGAGAGATGGTTCTCCAGAGAGTGGTCAGAGTGATTTAGTCATCTTCTGAAGATCCAGGACGTGCCAGGTCAGCTCCACCGGTAGCTAGCAAGCCATGCACAGGGAGGCTCAGTTGTATACCTAGATTCTGGACCCTTTTGGTGGCCTTCCTTACACCCTCCCAGGCTGCTTGAAGCTCAGAAGAGAACTTTTCCCTCCCAACAAATGGGAGGTAGGAGCTGACCTTGGAAGTGCAATTCTTCTGCCTTTTCTTGGCGGAAGACTATGTCTGAAGACTGGGTGAACCTGGCAGAAGTATCTGGCCCCTGATGGGCAGGGTGGAGCAGGAGCCAGTGTGGAACCTGTTCCCCGACCTGGGCCTCTGGCTCCTGGGTGTATGCCCATCCCTGGAGCTCAAAACAGAGGGAATTGGGAGCAGAGAGGCTGCAGTGGCAGGTCTGAGGCAGTGCTGCCGGGCTGCGATTTCAGAGTCATTTTCAGAAACTTCTACTCTTAAGCCTTTTGACCTTTGTCTCGAATGATATGTCCTCTCTGAATACCACAACAATGGTTGGTCTAGGTAAGGATGAGAAGACTTTAGCCCACAGTCCAAGTCTAGTGCACAGCAGTTTTTTGTTAGCAGACTTGTACTGGACTCTAGCCACGCCCATTCATTCATGTGCTCTCTATGGCTGCAGAGACCAGATGACCTGTGACATGTTGGCCCTTTCCACAAGTCGTCTGGCCCCTGGTGTGGGTGATACTGAAAGGCAGAGGCACCTCTCAATTCCTGGACTTGACCCAAATCTGGGGAGGACTGGCTTCCAGGTGTCTAAAACTGGAAGCCAAAGAAAGCGTTGCCTCCCTTTACTGGGACTCTCTGAATTGCAGCCTCCAGGCCTTGACCAGTCCCTGCCTGCCAACCCAGCAGTCCACTGTGGGGGTGACCAGACTCCCAACACCCTGGCTCTGAGTAAATTCATATTGACCCCAGGGGGTGGCATTCATTACTGCTTTCTGCTGTCCCTAGCCTCTGCCAATGCTGGGCCAGCTCTTGCCTAAGAGACTTTGCGGGATGCCTTTGCATCTCCCAGTGACTGGAGCAGGTGCCTGGGTAAGACAGGGGCTCTATTGATGGCCCTTCCCTGTAGTGAGGTGTCAGGGCCCATAGCTGGTGAAGAGGCCGAGATCATGAGGCCACATGAGGTAAGAACTCTGCCCTACCTGAAGACCAACCAGGATCCAGAGCAAAACAGTGAGAGCGCCTAATTTCATCCCACAATTTGGTCTCTCTCTCATACCTGCCAGAGCAGAGGGTGAAGTGGTGCAGGGTAGGTTGGTCTCCCAGGAGCTCACTGTGGCACATTAGGGACTCGTCCTCGTGTATGTTGTTGATGCTGCAGAGGAGGGGGGGTGTCCTTGGTGCATGTGCTGGGGACATGACTTAGTGCAGGCATGAGGGAAGTTTGCTCTGGAAAGAGATGCTTGGCTAGGTGGCCTGCCATCTGTTAGACACTGACCTGACCTCTTCCTATGAAAGGATACGTTTTTTAAGTGTGTGTTCACTATTTGAGTAAGCAGTACATGTACGTGGTGTAAAGTGAAGAAAGTGGCAAAACGGCAAGACAGTAAAGATAAGGTGTCTTCCTGCCTGGGTTACCCAGTTTCTTCTCCTAGAAATAGTCCATGTGTCGTGTCCAGTTTCTAGGGTATTTTGGTGGACAGACTCTGGGTTTGCTGGTTTCATTAACACGCCACCTAATTTCTTTCTCACATAATCCTCTGATATAGATATTATTGCCCCTGTTTGGAAGTAGAGTAAACGAAGGTCCGGAGTTTTATGTACTGTGCTTCAGGGCAAGCGGCTGGGCTGGGTCTCCATCAGTCTTTGTGACGCTGTGGCCAGTGAGGAGTGTGGCGGGGCTGGGCTCTCCAGACCTCCTGCTCACACCTCCTCCCACAGGAGCAGGGGCAGTGGAACTCCTCAGCCAGGCCTGTGATGCCCACGCCTGCCCCGTGCTCAGTGAATGTCCCGGTCCCTCAGCTCGTGTGGCCCAAGGCGAGAGGATGGAAAGGGCAGCGGTGAGGAGCCCGCACAGCCTGGGTGCGTCGGGGCCTGTGTTGGCGTTGGGAGGGTGTTCCAGCGGTCTTGGCCGCGGCTTCCTCCCCTGTGGACGGTGACTTGCCTTCGGAGTCAGAGCCTTCAGGAACTGCAGGGCCGCCAGCGGAGGCCTCCAGGCACAGCCAGCTCCTCCCCAGTGTGAGCACAGCCTGCTGGCGGACATGAGGCCCCTGCCTGGCTGGGCCCCTCCTCCAGGGCTGTGCAGAAAGCCCCTTCTCCCAGGTGCTGGACACGTCTGGAGCAGACGCTGCCAGCAGTCATGCTTCTCAATTAGGAGAGCGAGCCGGAGGGAGGAGTCTGGATATATGTGTGTGAACTTCAGACATTGGACTGGGCAGAGCACATCGTCTCTCCAGGAGACACTGAGAGTCACGGGGGAAAACTGCTCTTTGGCAGCAGCAGGCAGAGAACCCTGTCCAGCGTGTGTGCCTCTGTGGGCCTCATTCACATGGCCCCTGACAGCACATGTGTGCAGGACCTCCCATGCTCCCAAGCATGTGAGGAAGCTGTTTGGTTTGGAATCTTTGTCAGGGAGTTGAGTGTGTTTTGGAGTGGGGACTTCATGATTTTAAGTCCTTTAGAGGGTCTCTCAGCAGATGTAATCCAACTAGTGCTTGTGTTCTTTTTTTAAAAAACCCACTCTAAATACAGGGTTTTCTCAGTGAAGTATGAAATGGGTAGTTACAGATTGCAATATTCACACATTTCCAGTTTCCCTTCACTTCTTCCTGTGCTGGCTAATGGCAGTGTGGGTTAACTCACGTTGGCTGGACAGGAGCTGGTAACAAATACTTCTTCTGGCACAGAGCCAGGCCTGACCACCCTGTAGAAAATGAGGGCAGGTTCCCTGGCCTGCCCAGCCCTCATGATGCATGGGGGAGACTTGGGCCCAGAGGGGGGGCTGGTGGCCACACTCAGCAGGTGTATATGAGGGTGTGCATGTGAGATACTGAGAGTGTACGTAAGAGGCAATGTGAGTATGTGAGAAAGTGTGTGAGACTGAGAGTGTGTGAGAGACGATGAGAGTGAGTGTGAGGCAGTGAGTATGAGTTTGAGAGACAGTGAGTGTGTGACTGTGACAGTGAAAATGTGAGACTGTGTGACACTGAGAGTTTGAGAATATATGTGAGAGAGTGAGAGAGTGTGTAAGGCAGTGAGTGTGTGAGACCGAATGTGTGGCTGAGTGTGACGAAGGACTTGTGTGAGACAATGTGTGAGTGTGTGTGACAGAGTATGACTGAGTTAGAGTGTGAGACTGGGAGTGTGATCGGATGTGTGAGACGGTGTGAAAGTGTGTGTGACAGAGTTAGAGAGTATGTGACAGTGAGACTGAGCCAGTGAGTGAGACTGATGCTGTGTGTGTGCGCACATGAGACAATGTGAATACGTGAATGTGTGAGCCTGAGTGTGAACAGGTATGCGCTGAGGTGGGGGGCAGGATCTGGGGTGCTGCACCTGGGCTAGGCACTTGAGTGTGGGTTCCTGCTCTGTGTTGGTGCCTCAGGGACAGGCGGTATGGCCCCCTCCTAGGCGAGGGTGGCCGTGTGGTGCGTGTGAGTGACCCAGGGAGCATTTTGGCCCAGCCAGTGGGTGGCTCTCATCCTCGTTTGGAACCTTGCCGGGCCCTCCCACTCGAAGTTACTGAGTCTCCAAGAGAGAAGGGGCAGAAGGGAGAGGTCAAGGCTGGGTCAGAACCCCCTGGGGCGGCAGGGGCTGCGTAGCCAGCAGGACTCCTGTGGGCCGGGTGTGGGCTTGGTGGCTGGGATGAGGGTGCCGTGGTCGGTGCTGAGAGGTGCCCACCAAGGTCACCCCTGGAACCTCACTCAGTTCTCACCTTCCAACAGCCTGCCTCTTTCTCAGCCTGACTGCTCTTGCCTTCTTTTAAATATTGATGTGTTTAAAAGTTTCTTAAATTAGAGGATGAGCAGGTAAACAAATTCTGAATCCTTTTCTTTCAGCATCGACTGAACACCCTGCAGGTTTGGCTTTTCAGAAGTCCCCCCGTGCCTCGCCCTCTCCTGCCCTGAACTGTTCTTTCTGGTCTTCCTCATCATCCAAGCTCAATGGCGCACACAGTACACATGCTAGGGAAGTGTTGGTCATCACATCTGTGTCCACTGTCTACTGCCTGTGCTCCTACCTACCTGCACTCGTGGAGCACCGACTGGCATGTGCTAAGTTCTGTATTGGGAACAAGGCACTAAAAAGTTGCCATATCAGCCTGCAGGGAGTTCCCAGTCCAGAGGGGAAGAAAGTCACGTGCCTAGTCATTGTGGCGCAGGTGGGGTAGAGTGTGTGGAGTGGTAGAGAGATGGGTAGGGCTGGAAAGGACAGAGGGAGGAGTGGGAGCTAGCACTTTCCTGGAGAGGGCGGAGGTGGCGGGGGAGGGTGCTGGGGAGGGCTCCATGGGAAAGGTGGCATTTCAGTTGGACCTGAATGGGTGGTAGGGCTTGGGGTAACTTCTATGGAAGTTGACCCACGACATGGGTTGTGAGTCTGTCCTCTGTGGCCACTCTCTGGCCCTGCGGGCCCAGAAGCAGGTAGCAAGGTGAGAGCCAGCCCTGTGAGGAGGGTGCCGGGCAGGCCGAGGACAGACCTTGGGGACAGCCCCTGGCAGGACCTGCTGGCACGTCTAGGCAGGGTATTGGGCACAGGCTCAAGCAGGATGAGAATTGGTCCCCATGAGCATAAGGTTTGGAGTTTGTTAGTTTATAAGTCTAAGCTTACAAATTACAATGAAAGGGCTTGAGTTTTGCTTTGAGCATTGTGGTGTCTGTCAGCACTGCCACTTTCTTTCCTGGAAATCGTCCAGAAATAACAAAGGAGCACCAAAACCAAAAACAGCACACTTAAACGTTGACAAAACTGAAATGTAGCTAAATCTCAAGCCCCAAACAAGAGGCAGGTGGCCCTCAGCAGAGATGAGTATGGTAAGTGTACAGGACAGGACAAGACAGTACCACAGGAAGATGACTCTTGAGAGATGCCAGCTAGACGGAACCCTTCTCACTGACAGGGAGCCCTCTGAGTGGCACATCCAGAACCCCAGGTTTGCAGCAACTAGAGCAGAAGTCCCTGGCCCAGTGTGTTTCCAAGAAGCCAAGGTCATAACTGAATGAGGGATCACATGGGTCTGTCTTGTATGCTTGAAGCAACATCTCTTTCAGGGACAAGTGGAGCGTGTTTGCTCTTACGAGAAGCTTGTGGCTTCTCATCTCTCCTGCCAGAGGGTCATGGTAATGGCTTATTAGACTTGAAATAGAACCACCATTGGATTCAGGTAGAAAAGAGATGGCCTGTCTTTTTGCACTGTGAATGTGTGCACAGAGCTGGACCTAATAAAATTCGTCTTCAGTGGTGAGCAAGAAAGGTCACCTCTCACATTCATGTGAGACCAAAGAAGAGAAATAGGAAAAATAACTGTAGTAAAAGTTTCACAGAAAAAAAGGTTGACGTTGAGCAGATGAAAATCGTATCCATAAATTTTGCTAAGAGATAGAAGTTAATGAACCGGTAGAATCTATGAGTGCAAAATGCAGGCACTCAGAAACAGTGAGACCAGAGAAGTGGACGAAACAGGCGCTAGAAGACCTCAACACAGGAGAAGAAGGCAACATTGGGAAGGAAGATGAATCAGAAGGAGCACAAGGAGATGAAATGGGCGAAAAGTCAACTACTGAAAAGGATCAACAGCAAAAGTTGCATCTATTTAATTGTGAGATCAAATTAACGTGGAAGTTAGGTAAATAATATTGATGTGCTATGTGTTTTGGTAATATAGAACTTGTATATTTTAAAATGTTGAGACGGGAGAAGAAAGTACAAGAATAGTTTTCTCATCATTAATAACTGAAGATGAAAGCATAACATTGAAAGATAACATCAAGTAGAAAAGGAAATTTACTGTGCATTTGGGTTCTCTAGAGAAACAGAATCAGTAGGATTGATCTGCCTATCCCTCCATCTAGAGAGATTGATTGATGGATTATGAGGAATTGGCTTACTTGATTGTGGAGACTGAGGTGTCCCGTGATCTGCATCTGCAAACTGGAGATCTGGAAAAGCCTGTGACATAATTGAGTCCAAGTCTGAAGTCCTGGGAAACAGGGGAACCCATGGTGTAAGTCCTCGTCCCAGGGCAGGAGAAGACGAGATACCCTGGCACAAGCAGTGAGGCAAGAAGGAGGAACCCTGGCCCTTCTACTTCTTCATCTCTGCCAATGACCATCCACCTCCTGTTTGGGGCTTGGGTTTTAGCTGTATTTCAGTTTTGTCAAGACTTCTTGTTTTCCCCAGGTCCTCAAAGGATTATCTGATGCCTGCCCACATTGAGGAGCATAGTCCATGGATCAGGTGCCAGTCTCAACAGAAACACCCCCACTGACATGTCCAGAAACAGAGTTTAGTCTGAGTGCCCCTTGGTTCAGTCAAGTGGCCATAAAACTGGCCATCACAGACTGTACAAAGGTAAACTGTAAGGATAATATATTTGACAATACATATCAGGCACTCAACGTAAGAGATATTGTAGGTACTATGTAAAACACAAAAAGGTGTAGGTATGATATAAAGCTAAGAGTTATAAAAGCAACCAGAACAACAAAGAAAACAAACTTTTCTCTATATCAAGAGAATTACACACAAAAAAGTAAACAAGATTTAAAAGGCCACAGAATGATATAATTTTATAAGCTATAAAACAGCTTAATAACAGATTACAATAGAAATGAATATAAACACTATCAAAGTATAAGTGGATTAAATTCTCCTATTAAAAGGAAAAGATTTTCTCATTGGATTACAAAGCTGAGCTTAAAAGTTGGAAAATATGGGATGCAAAGGCAACCTGGTAATTGAGACAGAGGGAAGAGTTGTAACCTTAATGCAGTTAAGTTTGAGTTCAAGCCATAAAACATCACAGAACACAAAGATGGGACTTTTCAGTACTGAGGGTGTGTATAGGTTATCTGGGTGCCAAATCACATGTCAATGCTGATCAGAAAAGCAAAAATGAGAGATTCGAGGAGAAAATATTGAAGGCATCAATAGTGGAATTTATTTTATTTTTTAATCCAATGTTATATCGAATGGGCAAAGAATAATGGAGATAATGGAGAAATAGAAAAATATATATGTGTGTGTGAGAACTAGAGAACACACTCATTTTTTTAAATTGCTGATGGCAAACATTCACAAAGATTCGTCATATACTAGGTAATAGAGAAAACCTCTATTAATTCAGATAAGTAGAACTAATATAACTTTCTCTGATTGCCATGTGATAAAATTTGAAATCAAGAACAAAACCAGAGACTGGGTATTATGGCCCACACCTGTGATTTCAGCACACTGGGAAGCCAGGACAGGAGAATGGGCAACATAGCAAGACTCTGTCTGTCTCTCTTGTCTCTCTCTCTCTCTCTCTCTATATATATATATATATATATATACACTAGCAAAAGAAAAATCTTTCAACATAGAAATTAAAAAACAAAGTAAAAACCAAACAGAACAAAACTCTGTCTTAAACAATTTTTGGTTCAAAGAAGACATGCAATTAAAAAATGCATAAAATCTAGAAAATAATTATAATGAAGACACTTCTCATCAGAATCTGTGGGAAATGTCCAAATTTATAAGTTTAAATATTTATATCATTGAACAAGAAAGCATGAATATATATGGATTATATCTTCAGCTCAAGAAGTCAGAATGAAAGTAAAATAAACCCTAGTAAAAAGATAGGAATTTATAAAGATCAAAGCAGAAGTTAATAGGAAAGTGAAAAATGTTAGAAAAAATAAGTCCAAATGCCTGTTATTTGAAATACAACCAATAAAACTCATGAATTATTCACAATTCTAATAAAAAAATTAATAGAAAACATCACCACCCAAAATAAAAAATAAGACTAATTACCTTGGAATTATTGACTGGGAGTGAGCATGAGAGAGCTTTCAGGCATGCTGAGAATTCTGTCTTGATCTGAATGGTGATTATACAGGTATAGGCGTGTATAAAAAGTTATCAAACTGTATATATAAGGCTTAGCACTTTACTGTGTGTAAGTTATACCTGAATGGTAAAGAAAATAGATAAATAAATAAACAAATAAAAACTAAAAAGTATTATGAGTTCTTTCCAAATTCTATAAAAAAATTATGAATTACATTGCAACCCCATTTAAAAAAATAATGCTCTCTAGGAAATGAGTAATCTTTTTTAGAAAAATGTTATCTGTCAATACTGACAGAGAAATTTCAAACAGACCAATTATTATAGAATAAAGTTGTCACAAAAGTGCCATTGCTGCCCTTCCCTGACAAAAAGAATGGAAAATACGTCAGGCCAAGCCAGTTCTATGGGGAAATTCTACCAGGTATTCAAGATATAGATACTTTCAACAGTGTATAGACTGTTTCAGTATGTGGAAAACGCTCTTTTGGAAGTAACCATTGTACTGATACCAATAACTACAAATACCTCACAAGTGGATGTGTGCTTGTGCATGTATGGACACATGCACAAGCTCCCAATGAGTCACATGATGAATGTCAGTGTTAACACAGTGGGAAGGAAATTCATCAACACATTAAAATATACCACATGCAGTAGGAATTAGTCCAGGACTGGCCTGTTAGCTTAATTTTAGAATATCAATGTATAGAATATCCTCTCCATATTTGCTGAAAAGGCATTTGATAAAATCTAACATTCAGTCTTGATTAAAACCTGTTAATAAAATATGAATATATGGGTAATTTCTCAGCATGATAAACAATGTCTATTTTAACCAAAAACTGACATGCTATAAATAAGAAAATAGTAGATTCAGTTCCAGTGAAGCCACAAACAAGGGTGTTGAGTATTATATCTGTAATTTAATATCATTCTGGAGATACTAGTCATCAAAATTAGATAAGGGAAAGAAAAAGTATAAATATTAGGGAGGAGGAAGACTTTTGGAAAATTGTCATTCTTTGTTGCTGATGCAATTGTATGCCAAGAGAATCAACTGAAAACTACTGTAGTCAATCAGAATTTGGTAAAGGGATGGGAAACAAAATTGTAAAAATTGTACATACAAAAATAAGTTAGATAATAGAGTAAAATAACCCCATTTACAACAGCAGTAAAAAAAAAAAAAAAAAAAAAAAGATTGTAAAGTAAAAAACCCAAGACTGAAGCCTACAGACAACATATAAAATCTGTATGAATGACTAGGCATGGTGGCTCATGGCTGTAATCCCAGCACTTTGGAAGGCCAGGGTGGGAGGATTACTTGAACCCAGGAATTCAAGACTTGCCTAGGCAACATAGTAAGACCGTGTTTTCACAAAAAACATCAAAAAATTAGCTGAATGTGGTGGTGTGTGGATGTAGTCCCAGCTACTTGAGAGGCTAAGGCAGAAGGGTCTGTGAGCTGTGATCATGCCACTGTACTACAACCTGGATGACAGAGTGAGACAGACCCTGACTGAAAAACAAAAATCTGTACAAAGAAAATTTTACAAGCTTTTACAAATGAAAAGATTCTATTCTTGAACAGGAGAGTCAGTATCCTATAGATGTAAATTCTCCTACCATTAATCTGTAAATCTATCGCAGTCCCAATTTTTTAATGGGGGGAGTTTTGTTTTGTTTTGTTTTGTTTTGTTTTGGTGGAGGGAGAAGAGTTTGGGACAAAATAGGAACCCAGGTCAACCCAGTTACAAATTGGAATTTAGTGAGTGATATAGTAGCGTCTTGAATCTGGAAGTGGGAAGAGATGATCAAGCCTTGTGATCCAGGGTATTGAGACATCTGGGTTGACATCTGGGGGCAGTCTTGCAGTATCTGCCAAAACTGCCAGTGAACACACCCCTTTGACTAAAGGAAGAGACGTGTGAGAGCTCACCCTTCAGATACCATCACCCAAGCGGGAGCCAGAGCTTTCCAGCTATGTTCGTTTCAGCACAGCTTATAAGCATTGCCTTGTGAGACTGGACACAGTTACAATGTCAATCAGTAGGGACTGGGAACAGTGGAATATCCACACTGTGGAGCACATGACACAACAAGAAGGGACCAAGAAGCACTCTTTGAGTTGGCTTGGAAATAACTCCAAAATAACCTAAAAAAGAAAGGTATGAAGCAATGTGTATGATATCTTATCATTTTTATTTAAAAAATAAAGAGTGGGGAAAGAACACAGATATAGTGCAGGTCTGTGCACTGTTTCCAGGAGGGACATGCACACCTCAGAACACTGGTGATGAGAATCGGGGCCTGGGTTATGAGGTCTGTGGTTGGGGAGACACTGTTCAGTGTCTGTCCTTTCGTATTCATTGTCAGAACCGTGGATCTGTGTTTTAGATTGACACGTAGTGACTAAATATTTGTGTGATCAGGTCAGGGTGATGAGCAGATCCATCCTGTCAAGCATTTATCATTTCTTTATGCTAGCAGCATTCAGTGTCCTCCCTATAGCTATTTGAAACTGGGTGTTACTGTTAACTATAGACATCCTACAGTGCTGTAGAGCACTAGAGCTTATTCCTCCTATCTAGTTGTAACTTTGTATGGCTCAACAAATTTCTCCCTATTTCCCCCTTTCCCCTACCCTTCCCAGCCTCTTATAGCCTTTGTTCTACTTTTTGCTTCTGGGAAATAAAACTTTTCTTTTTTTTTAGCTTCTACGTGTGAGTGAGGACATGTGACTTTTAACTTCCTGTTCCCAGCTTATTTCACTTAACATAACGTCTTCCAGTTCCATCCGTGTTGCCATGAATGACCGGATCTCATTCTTTTTTATGACTAGACGGTATTCCATCGCGTGAATACACCACATTTTCTTTATCTGTTGTCTGTTGTTAGACACCTGGCTTGATTCCATATCTTGGCTATTGTGAATACTGCTGCAGTAAACATGGGGGTGCAGACATTTCTCCAGTATCCTGATTTCCTTTCCTTTGGATCAATGCTCAGGAATGGGATTGCTGGATTGTATGTGAATTGTGAATCTTAAGGCCACAGAATGTGCTGTAGAATTCAGGTAAGGTACATCAAGGTCTAGGACTAGGTCCTGAGAATCTCCAGAATCTTCTGTCTTGCACCTTGTCTTATCTCTGCAGACTGTAGCTGAGAAAGATCTGCTTCTGTTCTTGGATGTGAATCACCTCTGCTCAGGAGATCACCACCATCCTGCCCCATTCCCCAAAAGAAAGAAGAGGAGGGAGCCCTGAGTGGACTGCTAGTCCTAGTTCTCTGTCCCTCCAGGAGAGAATCTTCTTGGTCCAGGGAGGGTCAAATGGGTGAACTCCTGGTGTCTTTGGCTATGGATGTGAGAAAGGACACATTTAGGACAAAAGTATTGTTGAGAGCTCCCCCAGGAAAGACCATTGTGAGCTGACCTCACTGCAAAAGTGTGGAACACCGGCTTTTGTGCAGGAGGTCAGTTGCATGTCGGGACCAGGAGGAAGGCACTCCATGCCTTGGGAGAGCTTGGCACCTGGAAGAAACTCCACCTGAGCCCCCCAACTTTCTAGGGGAGAGCTTTTCAGGTTCTGGGGTTGGGAGGTGACTGGCCACGTGAATGTCCTTCTCCTTGAACATGAACAGGCTTTGTTCCACATTGCAATGCCATCTCACCCATGTGGTCACTTGGCGCCTGTTCTGTTAAATGGGTGTCACCCCATGACCTGGAGCACTGTAAAAGTCTGCCAGGATGCACAGTCTCTCGCTTCCTGGAAGTCGAAGGGTTCCAGCAGAGGTCAACAAGGTCAGGTGTAGAGCAGACAGCTGGGTTATGCTAACTTTGTGGGTGTTGGCCAGAGCTGCTCCGGGAATGTAGCCTACAAGGGCTGTGCCTTCTCTATGCCCTGACCAAGATTGGAATCACCTGGTTGGGCTTTGGTCCCTTTTGGGGACAAGGTTTCCTCCAGGTACTTCAGTGAGATAGAGTACTCTGGGTAGAAGAAATTCCTGAGCTGAGTGCCTCAGGGGGACCTTTACAGGAGTGGCCTAGGGAGATTTCTAGAAGAAAGCAACTGGAACTAGGGGCATAGCATGCATTGGGGCCCAGGAAGGCAAACCTGAGGCAAATGTGATCTCCCTTGCCTCAACCATGGGGTGAGTGCTCTGTCCCCTCTCCGCCCTCATCTTCCATCCTCCAAGTAGACAGCAACACCTGCCGTCCCTGGTGCAGGTCCAGGTACACGTGGAGGCCAATGTGGTACACGTGGAGACCCCACTCTGGGGTCTGTGCACCCACCAAGTTGTTCAAAGGGCCAGGCGTTAGCCACAAGGAGTCTTCCTGAGTCACCTGCCCTGATGGGTTTGTGGATAGCTGGATGCGGTCACAGGCCTTTGGTCAGTACAGAGTGGAACCTCAGGCAGTACCAAGAACCTGCAGCTCCCGGTTGGGCCATGACTCGGGGCTGCAGACAAGGGATGCAGTGGATAATGTGACCTGATCTGGTCGCCTCCTCCCTTGGTCTCAGCCTTCTCCCTGACGGGATGGTGAGATGCACAGTCAGCCCTCTCACAGCTGTCAGACTGTCATGTGAATGGTGGCCTGTTCAGGGGGCTTCTGCAGACTCCCACCACTTTATACCTGCTGTTCTTTCTGAGATCTGGTGATTTTGATTGAGAGGATTCTTAATCATTAGGAAAAAAACTATTTAAGGGTGCTTGCACTCAGGACATCATCTCATTTCCTCAACATCACTGTGGCTGGTGCTCTCTCTGAATGTTGAAAGCCAGATAGTCTGTGTGACTCCTTGGAGGCAATGTCTTCCTGGGAAGCCCCTGCATAGGGCGGGCCAGCCTGCGGGAGGTACTTCTCGTCCTTCAGAGAAATCCAGGCCCACTCAGGGTACCTCACTGTCTGTGATAGAGTCAGAAAAGAACCCTTGGAATTGGAAATTGGACCCTCCAAAGCCAGGTCTGTGCAGGAGCAGGGAGATCAGCCCTGGGAGCATCTTGCCCAAGCCATGGGCCAGCAGAGCGGGTGAGTCTGTGTTCCTGCGTCTCCAGCCCTGGCACAGCACTGCTCTCACATTGATTCTTTTGTTCAATACGAAGTTACTGAGTGCCTGTTCTGACCACTACAGTGGTCAGACAGCCGGTGGGTATTCCGCACTCCCTTGGGCTTGTAGCCAGTGCAGGACACACACTTTTCTTACCTCTGTAGGCACAAGGCCCCTGGTGGTGCCCTTATAACACAGCACTTACAAAGGGGAGTCAGGGTGCTACTCCAGGTTGGGAACTTTGCCTATCACTCAGACCTCAAGCTGGCCAGCCAGCAGGGAGCCACTAAGGACAGTGCTTCTCCAAGAGTCATCTGCTAGACTCTTTCCATTTTTGGCAAGAGGAAACCAGACCCTTAAAAGGACATGGTCTGGTGGGAACCCATGCTCTGTCCCCCGCCCCCTACTGCCATTTTCTGGCCCATGGGTCTCACTGCCAGCAAACTCACCAGTCCAGCCTGAGAGCCCAAGAAAGCAGGGCCATGTCCTCGGTGCCCAGTAGGGTCCGTGTGATGTGATGCACTTTGTGAACTTGATGGTGCTCAACTGAGAGCTACTCCTCATGACCCTGGGGCTGTGAGCCCTCAGCCCAGGACCCGTACTGTGGCCATGATGGTGTCTGCCCCAGGAGCATGCTAGGGAGGACAGCCATCCTAGGGCCCCTCTCTGGTTCCCTGCCCATTGTGCAGAGACTCCTGTGCTAACCGAACAGATGGGCCAGTGACTCTGCGCCAGCCTTTGGGGTGGAGGAATGGCTCTCTGGACTGCAGAGCCAGTGCCCAGCCTGGATGTCCTGGAGGCTCAAGGCTCCTGGCCCAAGCTCCAGCCTGTGTGCACCATGCCCATGCCATCCCTGTGATGTGGTTCCCAGTACCTCCCAGGCCTCTGTCAATCCCCAGCCCAGGGTCCACGGTCCCCCTTGAGCAGTCCTTCTCTGGGCTGCTGGGAGGCTTTGCAGCCTCACTGGTAAGGGCCTCCCTGCTGCCCTGGTGCATGTTGGCACCTCCCTGGAAGGTGCTCCGTGGGGTCTGTCGGTCCTCCCTTCTTGCCTCACCTGCTGTTACTGAAGCCACATTTCAAGGCCTCTTCCTAAGTAGCCCCCGCCTCCTTTGCAGTGGCCAGTTCAGAATATGTTCTTTCCGAGTACGTGCATCCCACTTTCCCAGAGGTTGTGACATCTCCCCTCAACATTTTCCGGGATGACTGTGGGTCTGTTGCTATTTTGGAGACAGAAGGAACAGAATTTGCGTCTGGACAAGTTAGAGACTTTATGGCCTGGCAGCTGCAGGCTTCTGGTATTTCTGGGAAGGTGATCTCTCCCCAGCTCCCAGCCAGGGGGTCTGCTGAGTACTTTCTCCGAGGCCTGGACTGAGGGTTCTAGGTTGGCTTGTGGTGCACCTGCATTCCACTGACCCTTTGCTCTGTGGTTTCTCGTAGCTGGAGATGGAGCTGAAGATGCTAAAATCTCAGTCAAACTCAGCTGAGCAGAGCTTCTTGTTCTCCAGAGAGGAGGTGAATACACTCAGGTATGTCTTCTAGAGAGAAGAAGAGTACGCTCAGTGTGTCCCCCAGCGAGGAGGGAGCACGTTCTGTATGTCCCCTAGAGAGGAGGGAAGCACGCTCAGTGTGTCCCCCAGAGAAGAGGGGGGCATGCTTGAGTGTGTTCCCCACAGAGAAGGAGAACGTGCTCAGTTGTCCCCCAGCAGCCTGCTGTCCCCTCCTCTGAGCTGTGGCTTCTCTGCATCTTGCTGCTCCATTAGTAGCTGGCGTCTGTTTGTGTCACCTTCCTCTGTTGCCTTCCTGGAAGACGTTCTCTTTTTAAGTCACGTTCCATCCACTTAGGTTCCTTTCTGCAGAGACACTCAGTCTCTGCTGGCCTGGGCCTTCTTTCAGCATCATCTCTTCAGCCAGCGTTGACCAGTGGGCTCCTCGGTGTCCCCAGTGCTCAGGAGAGAGCAGATACTCCTGTCACAGGGCCGTCTGGTGGGACCTGGCTTTGTTGCTGACAAAACAGAAGCCCCCAGGAGCGCCGTCTGCCTGCGCACCAGGCCTGTGGGCAGCAGGGGTCTGAGCACTGGGGTTTAGAGAAGGGGCTCAGGGGAACGTGTTTCATAGAAGCAGCAGCCAGACCAGACATGCCTCCCATGTGCCCACAGGGCCCCTGAGCCCACACGCGAGACGAGCTGCCAGCCCTTTGCCCTCACTCTCCTCGGGCCGTCTGTTTGCCCAGCTCCTGCCACACGTTGCTCCTTTGTGAGCAGGACTTCAGAGCAGGTTCTTTCCTGGAGCTCTTTGCTCCCCTCTGCCCTGTAGACATGTCAGGATCCCTGCGTAAGAGATTTCCAGGGAGACATAGGCACAGCTCCTGGCTCTCCCTCTGTTCCACTGGTGACTGAAGGTGGCCGTGGGGCAAATCGAATGTCCTGCCAGAACCTTTTGTGGGAGGCAGCGACAAGGGTTGGGGCAGGGGTGGCAGGGTAGCCTGTGGCTCCAGGGGGTTTCAGCATGTGGGCCACTTGTCTGCTCTGTGCATCTGTTGCAGGCCGCACCCTGGCATCCAGGATTTCTTCCTTTGGGTCAGAGAAGCTGGGACCCGGGGACTCAGACAGCTCCAGTGGGCACTGGATGGCCCCGCAGTGAAACATGGTGGAGGTGGAGAGAGCATGACCTCCCTAGGCCATGCTGTGGCTGTGAAAGCAGTCTATGGTCCCAGCAGCTTCTGGAGTGGTGTTGAATATGTGTCACACTCTCGTTGAGGTTCTGGTTCTGATCGGCAGAGGCTGGACAACTCCTACTTTGCTGGGTTGTTGAGGGGAAAACAAGAAAAGGGATGTGGTGCCTTCAGCCCAGGAAATGGCCAACAAAGGGCGGCTGTGATCTCTTCTGGGTTTGGGGTTTTCTCCATCATTTCTGAAGCGTTTTTCACATACAGACCAGGGCATTAAAAATAGCTCTCTTGGCCGGGCTCGGTGGCTCAGCCTGTAATCCCACACTTTGGGACGCCAAGGTGAGTGAATTGCCTGAGCCCACAGGTTCAAAACCCGCCTGGGCAACTTGGCGAGACCTCATCTCTACAATAAATCAAAAAAACTATCCGGGCATGGCAGCGCACGCCTGTAGTTCCGGCCACTCAGAAGGCTGAGGCGGAAGGATCGCCGGAGCCCAGCAGGTCGAGGCTGCAGTGGCCGGGAGCGGCCACTGCACTCCAGTCTGGGCGACAGAGTGAGACTCCGACTCAAGAAAAAAAACAAAATAGCACTCTTAGGGGAGCTGTTTTTCGTTCATTCGGCCGTTCATTTGTTCGAATGCTAAGTGTGTGCTGTGGGCGTACTCAGGCTGAGCGCTGAGGCAGATGGAGTGGTGAGCATAGCCATGCGTCCTCCGTCTTCACCGGTGTCACAGTGTAATGGGGCCTTGGGGGACATTCTTCACCAGAATCATGGCTCTATTGCAGACTCACGTGTGCTGTGACAGTGGCTACTTGGGAGGGGCGCCTCCAGAGAGTGCCTCTGTGTGGTCTTTGGGTCGCGGGGGTGTGGGCTGTGTGTGAGGGTGATGTCGGAGGGGAGAGAATGGCAGGGAGGTGGCCGTGGTGAGGATCTGGGTCTTTGTCCTGTGAGAGGTTGTAAAGGAGAAGAGTCACCACCAGACTTGTAGCTTCAAAGCATCACTGGCCACCGGGGCTGGGGAGAGAGAAGAGGAACCTGGCCAGGGTGGGCCAGCTGTCTCCTGCCACATGCTGGTCAAGCACTGGCCATGGGAACAGCACCCCTTCCAAGCTGAAGTTGGCTGTCCCTGTGCATAGGTGAATGAAACGTGCCTCCCACATGCTGTGTCTTGCAAAAGCAGCCCTAACGTTAAAGACCCTACGATGCAGAGGGGTGGGCCCGGGGCCTCAGAGAGCAGGTAGCATTTGAGTGAGACTTAAGAGTTGGCACAGAAGGTCATTCCAGGTGGGCCAGGAGCTCACTTCAGGCTGTGTGGCTGTGCCAGGCGGGCTTCGTCTAGTGTCTGCTGCGGGAGGGGGAGCAGAGGCCAGGTGGTGTTGTCTGGGGAAAAGGGCCTCCAAGGCCTGCCAAGCTCTGGCAGTGGGGCCACAGGGTTGGCTTTCATGGAGGTGGCGCAGGGGGGAGCGTCAAACTGTTGGGGACGGATGTGGCCGGTGCCTGACTGTGGGATGCTGAGTGCAGTACGAGGCCGGTGGACCTGTGTCCAGCAGTCAGTGGGAGCCGTGTGGGAAGTGACGGGTAGGGGATGAAACTGGGGACTGGGTAGATGCGGCTCTTAGCAGCAGCATGTCAGCTGAGGCTGCAGAAGAGTCTGGCCTGCCCAAGGGCCGTGGCTGCCCATGCTGAGTTCTCAGCGCCTGCTTTCCGAGACAGGCGTTCTGTTTTCTGCAAGGCCTCTGAGTGCCTAGAGTCTCTTATTCTGTCATTGATGGGAGCATGGCTAGGCATGTGTCAGATGTGTGTGGGCTGGCATGCTTTGGATTTATTTACTTTTACAGTTTAAAAAGAGGCCTTTATTGTTGATATCTTTTATATCAAGATCAAAGCTTTTTGTTCCCACTGTCTCGTTTGGAGAATATAGCTGTGGAAAGAAAGTTTCTGTGGCTAATTACTAAAAACGGGGTCAGAATTTGTTTAGAAGGCTTTGCTGGGAGATGCCGGTGGGTTGCCCTCTGCTCTCGAGTTGGAGGAGCCACTGAGAGCCTGGGGTGGGCACGCCCGTCCACAGCCACCCACCCTTCATGGTCCCACTGGGCCTCGTGGCTCCATTTGGGACTTTCCCTTTAGCCCGGACAGCAGGCTGTGACCAGATTTGGGAGCCGATGGATCTCCTGGGAGGATCTGGAAGACGGCCTTGGAGTGCACAGTGACAGAGAACCTGGTGTGACCCGGGCCTTTTTGTGACGGGCTCGACTGGGACCAGCTGTAGAAAATGAGACCTTGTGGAACCTGTGCTGGCTCCTCAGCTTCTGGGGGAGAGACGCTCAGGCTGAACCAGGTGTGCAGGCGAACCTCCTGCCTGGCCAGCGCGTAGGCCCTTCTTTTTCATTCCGTATCCTCAGTACACGTCCCTCCAGAACTCTCTTCCAGGCTCCTCCTTCCTGGAGCAGTCTGGTCTTCACATGTGTGCACGCATGTACCTGCATACACAGTCATGTGCCTGCATGTAGACGCACACATGTATTTTTACGTAGCCATTTGGTTACATATAAATCATACATCATCACACTGTGTTTCAACACAGAAACCAAGTGGAAGCATCGAAGATTGAAGAGGCAGCACTGAGAGCCCTTTCAGCGGCAACAGATCTGAGTTCCTTCTCTTCTGCTGTCAGGAGCAGCTCAGCAAACCCTAATGTTGCCTGTGGATTTAGCAACTGGACAGACATTCGGTGATGCCGAAGCCTCCTTGTCTGTGCCAGCGCCTGTTGGTCACACTCCCGGAGCCTCTTGTTTCCAGCCATGCTGACTGCCTTCTGGGTCCTGGGGTGTGCTGGCCCAGTCCCAGCCCATGCGGGAGGCCCTGGTTCTGGAGATGCCGGCCTAACACGGGGGATGCATGGTCCTCTGTGGCCTCAGTCACCCGAGGGTCCCCGCTCCTTAGGGGTCATGCAGCGCCCTGGCCCCGCTCACCTGAGGGTCCCCACTCCTCAAGAGATGTACAGTGCTTTGTGATCTCCACTCCTACTCCAGGAACCCAACGGCCAGACCTATATCCTTTCCAGACAGCCAGGTGCTAAGCTCTTAATACTCTTTTTAAAGAATTATGGTCTTTCACTGAACAAATCCTTATCAAACACGACTGCTTGAAGTCATCCATGTACCCATGTATACAGAATCAGGAAGACAGTTCTTGCCTATGAAGTTTTCAGGCGGTTGGTTGGTCTCTGATCACTGTTCCCAACCCAGACCACCATGGAGCTTTTGGCCCTGAAGCGCAGAAGTGTCTAACATTTGTTTGTCCTGTTTTAAACCTGCCACTTCCCACCCACTGCACACAACCTTCTGCCTCCGGCTGTGTATGTAGGCCCAAGCTTGAAAGGCAGCTGCTGTCAGGGCTAGGCAGCCTTCCAACATGCTTCCTGGGACTTGGCCCCAAGGGTGTCAGGTGATGGGATGACCAGCCAGGGACCCAGAGTCCAAGGTGAAGCTTTAGGGGCCTTTGTGGTCTCATTGTCTCTTGTCAGCAGTTCCGTGAGGAGGCTGATGGGGAAGTCGTGCAGGGCTGTGTGCTGCATCTGTCCTGCTGTGCGTACCACTGCCCGTAATCCCATGAGCACAGGAGCTGCCCACAACCCACTGCCCAGCTGCCAGTACCAGTAGACAGGGCCTCTGAGCCTGGGCTCTGCAGGTGGGAGTGCACCCACAGCCAATGGAAGCAGGAGTGGTGCCAAGGTCCATCGCCACAGTTTGGATCCTTACGGCCTGTCTGTCACCCTCTACAGGGGAAAGTAGAGGCACACGCTCCAAGGAGCAGAACCTCTCACATCTAGATCCTGTGCATGTGCCAGGGTGTTTTCTTCTCTGAACGCCTCCTTCGTATTCTTGGGTTTCACAGATGCACCTGGGCCGTGTCTGCTGTGGCTTGGTGCTGGGACTTCGCCTCCTGGTGCCTTATGTCCTTTGGTTCTCGAAAGCTTTCTTGCTCTGTTGTTCATTGATTATTTCCTCCCTATTTTCTGTACTGCTTCTTTCTGAAACTACTATTATTTAGATACTGAATTTCCAGAATATTTTTTTCTCTCTCTTTAATCTTTTGATCCTATTTCCATCTTTTTTTCTACCTTCTATAATATTTTCTCAGCTTTATCAGCTTGTTCTTATTTCATTTATCATACTTACAGTTTCCTGAGATTTTTGTATGTCTGTTGTTCTTCTTTGAATATTCTTTTATATATAAAATATCGCATCCATGTTTTATGAATACAGCGTGTTCATTGTCTTTTTGATGTAATGTGCTTTTTGAAGTTTTCTTCTTCCTGTATTCCCCTCTAAATTCTTTTTCCCTTCGGTTTGGAGGCTTGGACCTTAGTCTTTCATTCTGGATTATTTCCTTAACATTTAATGTACTGGCCGTCTGTGCATGTAAGAGTGAGGCACAATCCTGTGTTTTGGGTGGATTTGCTGCTGTGACCTCACTAGTTGGACCTGGCTGGGCTGTTCCATTGGAGGGCCCTTGAGCTTAGTGTCTTTTGGTCTTTTCTCTTGGCCCGATGTGTCTTTGGAAGGTGTGGGCCTGCACTGCTGGCTTCTGGGAGCCTTGCAGGAACAGCGCTGGGAATCTTGGCATCACTGTGGGAACCCTGATTTTGCTGGGGTAACTGTCCTCGCCTCAGCTGAGGATTTACCCCTCAGTTCAGAAACCTGTTTTCTTGCTCAAGTATTCTGTAAAGACGCAGGATCAACAGTGTGAAGTGTAGAGTCCCATCCTCCACCCTTGGAAGCAAGCAGCTGTGCTTCTTACCCACCCAGCAGCATCAGCTGCACTGACAGTAAGCTCGTCACCTGCCCCTGCCTTCAGAAGCAGGTCACTCCAGGGTCTGTGCCAGGCAGCATCAGAAGGACTGATTAGGTGCAGACCTTTGAGAGCTCAGCGGCAATACGTCCTGCTCTGATTCTCCTCCTATAGTGGTTTCAGTTACTGAGCATGGAGCTGAACCTCCAACCCACCCTGCATCAAAGAGGCAGAGCAAGATGGGGGGGGTCATCCCCCCAACCCTCCCATGACCCTGCATCAGAGTCTCAGCAGAAAGCTTTCCCCACCTTGTGGCAATGAGGCGAGAGAAGGTAGCCCTTCGTTTCTTCCATCCCTAGTGTCAGCAGAACCCAGTGGGGAGCTGAGCTTGCACCCACCAGTCTGCAGTAGGGTGGTGTATGTCAGCACTCCGTTTTTGCCAGGGTGGTGTCCGTAGGACCTGAGGGATAGCAGAACTCCCACCCTGTCCTCTGGGTCTGGCACTCCTAGATGTATTCGTACCAAACAACAGAACTTCAAAACATGTGATGCAGAAACAGATGTAACTGAATGGAGAAGTGGAAGTAGATAAATCTACTTTTATAACCAAGGGCTCTAATACCTCGCTCTCAGTAATTGATAGAAAACTAGACCAAGAAGCAACAAAAGATATGGAGCGAATGTCCCCATCTATCCACAGGAGTTAAACAGTACCCACGGAGCACTCTGTTCAACAACAGCAGCGCACACGTGTTTTCAAGTTTACCTGGAATGTTCACCAAGATAGGCCACATTTTGGGTCGTAAAACAGACTCAACAAACTTGAAAAAGTCAGGTTCATGCAGACTGTGGTCTCAGATCATAATGAACTCAAACTACAAATCAGTAACAGGAAAATCTCTAAACAGTTGCAAATTAACACATTTCTAAATTGATCATGTGTCAAAGAGAAAGTCTCAAAGAAAAAATAAATACAACTGAGTGATAATGGATATACATATATCAAAATGTGTGTGATGTAGCTAAGTCAGTGCTGAGAAGGAAATCTACAGCATGAAATGTTTACATTAGGAAAGAAGAAAGTTCTCTAATTTATGTTCCAACCACAAGAACCTAGAAAAAGAAGAGCAAAATAAGCCCAGAACAAGCAGAAAGAGGGAAATAACAAAGAACAAAAAGTAATGAAATTAACAAGATTTAAAAAAATAGAGAAAATTGTTGAAACAAAAATATGGGGATTTTGGGGGGGGGGGGAATCAATAAAATTGATAGACCTCTAGCAAAATTGACAAATATATAAAAGAACCAGGTACAGTGACTCAACCCTGTAATCCCAGCACTTTGGGAGGCAGAGACAAGAGGATTGCCTGAGCCCAGGGGCTTGAGACCAGCCTGAGCAACATGTTGAGCACCCCATCTCAACAGTAAATCAAAACATTAACTGGGTGTGGTGGTGCACGTGTTTTTCTAGCTACATGGAAGGCTGAGGTAGAAGAATCACCTGAGCCCAGAAGATTGAAGCTGCGGTAGCTGTGATGCACTCCAGCCTAGGCCACAGAGTGAGACTCCAGCTCTAAAATAAAAATAAAAGATGCAAGACAAACAATATCCGAAATAGGGGATGCCATTATAGATTCTGTAGCTAATATTAGGGTGTTTTGGGAATACTACGAACAACTTTACACTTTACCAGTTTATTAACTTAGAAAAACAATAGATTAATTCCTCAAAACCCAAAACTCAACCACAATGAAACAGATTATCTGGCAAGTCTTACAAACATTAAAAACTTGAAGTCATGGACTTGGCAGTAAATTGGAGGGAGTTGGAGACCTACATACTTAGTGATCTGTCACAGAAGCAAAGAACTGAATACCACATGTCCTCTCTCATAAAGTGGGACCCGAACATTAATCGCAGTAGCACAAGGGAGGGCTCAACGGTTGCGGGAGGAAGCGGGGGGCATGCAACGACACAAAGGGATCTAAGCCAGAGGAAGTAAGGACCAGTTGGAGGCCCAAACTTCACCTCTTCGTGGACTACTTATGTCCTTCATCCTGACTTGTACTCCACATCTCTATAATAAAAGAAAGTTTTATACATAATATAAAGCCTTCTATGTCACCTCTTGAGGGTGCTAAGTGAGGACTTTCTCTACTTTAAAAAATGTGAAGTCATCATTAAAATGCTTCTAAGAAGGATACCCCCAGGCCCATATGGTTTCCCTAGAAAGTTCTCCGAAACAGATAAAGAATAATTAACATCAACTTGACAGTCTTTTCTGGAAGATAGAAGAGGAGGCTGCCAAGGGTTTGGGGGTGGGGATGCGTGTGCCTACAAAAGGATAGCTGGAGGAAGCCTTCTAGTGTCACAGCTGGCCTTGTCTGGTTGTCGGTATGAGCACCCCCCCCCCACACACACATAGGGCAGGTCGTGTAGGAGTAGCCACGTGAGGAAGTGCGTGTCAGCTGACAGTTTGAACAGTCTCTGTGGATTGGACCAAGTCAGTTTTTCTGATTTGGGTACTGTGGAGGGAGACTGGATAAAGAACCATGGGGCCTCCTTGTATGTTTTCTGCAAATTCCGGCAAATCTGTAACTGTTTCCTTAAAAGTAGTTTTGTTTCCTTGTTTGTTTGTTTGTCTGTTTTTAAAGGATCTTCAACCAATCTTCTGGTTTTAGCCCTACCTTCTCCCTACTTCCAGAAATAAAAGCTGAGGGTGCTCATCCCTTTGAATGGGGATCTTATGGTTCAAAAGCTGCTTGACTTTTCCATTGCTGGCCAAAGATTCAGCGTTTTGTTGTGTCATTTGTTTGTTTGTTTGTTGTAAATAATGCTGTCATTAACACAGGTGTGAAGACAGCCCTCTGACATTCTGATTCATTTCCTTTGGGTATATATCCAGAAGTTGGACTGCTGGAGCCTATGAGAGTTCGATTTTTAGTTTTTTGAGGAACCTCCATAACGTTTCACATAATAGCAATGCTGATTTACATTTCCACCATTTTCATTCCCACCAACAAGTGTTCTTCACATTCTCATCATTACTTATTTTTTTTATAATAACCATGCTAAAGGTGTGAGAATGTGGTTTTGACTTGCATTTCCCTGGTGATTGGTGATGAACGTTTTTTCATATGCCTGTTGGCCCTTTTCCTGTCTTCTTTGCCAGGATTCTCAGTGGAAACCACTTTCATTCCTGAAATTGTGACTTTATACCGTCTCTTCCCCCTACCCCCCTTTTCAGTCTTGCTCTCAGGATTTACAGTTTAATTGGTCTATTCAAAGAACCAGTTTCAGGATTCTTTAACTTTGCTCTATTTTTTTTTTCCTCCTGTTTTCAGTTTCACTGATTTCTGCCTTTTGTGTTATATCCTTCCTTTTGCTTGCTTTGGGATTATTTTTTTCTTTGCTATCTAATTTCTTAAAGTGGATGCTTTCATACTGATCTGAGATCTTTCTTGTTTTCTAATATAAGCTTTTGATGGTACAAATTTTTCTTTAAGCACTGTTTTAACCACATCTACAAATTTTGATATGTTGTGTTCAGTCAAAAATACTTTCTAATTTTAGTAGTCATGTTTTTTAAACAGTGAAATATTTTGATATGCGTTGTTACATTTTCAAGTGTTTGGAGCTTTCCTGTCATCTTGCCATTGTTGAATATCTGGTTATCTCATTATGGTCTTTGAATATAGTTTGTATTGTTTCAGTTCTTTTAAATTTGTTAAGCTTTGTGCAGTGCCCCAGAGTATGCTCTGTCTTGCAGCATGGTTTATCTGTACTTGAGATAATGTTTACTTGACTGTATTTGGGCAGTGTGTTCTGTAAATTCTGATTGGACCTTTGAGATGAGGCTGTTGTCCAGGTCTTTTGTGTCCTTGCTGACCTTGTCTGCGAGTTCTCTTTGCTACTCAAGAATGAGTGCTGAAGTCTCCCACTGACCTTGTGAATTTGTCTTTCTCCTTCCACTTCTGTCCTTTTTGCTTCCAGTACTGAAGTACTGCTTTTAGGAACATATACATTTAGGGTTATTGTATCTTCTTGGTGAATTAACCCTTTATGTCCTTTTTGAGTGTCTGGTTACCTGCTCTGAAGTTTGCTTTGTCTGTTATTAATATAGCCACTCAAGCTGGCTTTCTCCTTTCCTTTCTTTTAGAATAATTTTTGATTTATAGGAAAATTGCACAGATAGTACAGAGAGTTCCTATATACTCTTCATCTGGTGTCTCTCATTGTTAACATCTCATGTAATCATGTCATTGGTGTGTTACTGTTGACTCGTCTCCTGCCAGTTTGGATTAATAAAGGAATAATTTAGATTCACCAGTTTTTCCATTAATGTCCCAACCAGGGATTTTTGTTGAGAAGTCGTGCCTGCTTCTTCTGACCTATGGCAGTTTCTCTGTCTTTCCTTGTTTCTTGTGACCTTGACAGTACTGGCTAGGGGTCCATAGAATGCCCCCCTCTCCAATCTGTGTTTGTCTGACATGTTTCACAATTAACGTGAAATTGTGGGGCTTTGGAAAGATCACAGACATCAAGTCCTTTCTTATCGCATCATATCAGGGAGCACATGATGTCCACTTGACAGCACTGTTGATGGTGAACTTGATTACTTGAACAGGTTTCTCCTCTATAAAGTTATTTTTCACTTTCTCTACTCTGTTCTTTGGCAGTGCATCACTAAGGGAAGCCCACTTGCAAGGGAGGGGCGGGGCTTGGGGTGGGAAGCACATGAAGCTCCCCCTTCTGGAGGGATAACTACATATATTATTGGGAATTCCTCTTTAAGGAAGATTTGCCTCCTCTTCCAGCTTATTGTTCCTTCATTTATTCCTAACAGTATGGGCTGAGGTGTGTTTATTGTATACTCTGTGTTCTAGTCCAGTACATCATTATTTTTGTTGCATTTGTTCCAGGGGGACACTGGGAGATCTCAGGCTGCCCATGGTGCCCTGGGCTTACCCTGTCCTTCTGTTTCTTGGGCAGTTCCTTACTTTTTGGTGCCACAAGGTGCTCTGGACTCATCTTGTATTTTCTTTGTCCCAGCTTTAGTGTTAGCTGTTTCTTTCTCCAAAGAGTTTTGAGTCTTTTTATGGCAGAATGGTATTAGGAACCAAGACTGGGGTGCTGGGTGTGCCTGTCACTACTGGGGTATCCCTGCTTCTAGGCCCTCAACCAGCTCGCTTTACGTTAGTGTACATATTTTCTGTCCTTTGACCTTTAACTTGCTTGTATCAGTTTGAATTTTCTGAATGCATTATACAGTCTGGTCATATGTTTAACCCATTTTGGTAACCTGCTACCATTGTATTATTTGTTTTCTGTTTGTTCTCTCCATTTCCATTTCTCTGTTTAACACTTCTGCTTTCTATTGGGTTATTTGAATTTTTAGTACTCCATTTAAATGAAGCTGTTGTGCATTTGTACTTCTCTGTTTAATTTGTGTGTGTGTTTGCTCTAGGAATTACAGAGTAATAATGCCTATTTAGAACCAATATTTTACTACTTCATATAAAACTGAAGCTGGCCACCCGACAGGCCCCTTTCCCTCACCCTTCTATGTGGTACCGCGACCTGCATTGAGAGTCTCAGCAGACAGTGTTAAAAGTTTTTGTTTGTTGGTTTGTTTGTTTGGTTGGTTTTTTTGAGTTGGAGTCTCACTCCATTGCCTTGGCCTTCCAAGTAGCTGGAACTACAGGTGTATGCTACCGTACTCGGCTAATTTTTTATTTATTGTAGAGACGAGGTCTGACTAAGTTGCCTGGGCTGGTCTCCAACCCACGAGCTCAGGCAATCCACTTGCCTCAGCCTCCCAAAGCGCTGGGATTATAAGCTGAGCCACTGAGCCCGGCCAGAAGTTTTTGCTTTTAATCATAAATAATTTTTAAATAACTCACTAAAAGAACAGTGTAGTATATATGCTCAGATAGTTACCATTTCTGTTATCCTTCCTTTATTTTTAATGTTACCGGCACCCTTTGCATGTCATTTTCTTTCGTTCTGAAGAACATCCTTTAGTAGCTGTTTTGGAGCAGTTGGTTATGTTTCTCGTAGTTCTCCTGTACTGAGAGTGACTTTATTTCACCCACATTTCCGAATGGTTTATGGGGATGTGAAACTTGGGTGACAGACTTTACCTTTTGGCACTTTACAAATGCTGTGCCGCCCCCTTCTGCGCTCCGTGGTTCCTCCTGAGACTTTTGCAGACATTGGAATCGTTGTTCTCTTTGAGATAATGCATGTTTTTTCACTGGCTGTTTTCACACTTTTTTGTCTTTAGTTTCTAGCAGTTTCATCTTGATGTGTCTGGGTGTGGGATTCTTTGGGCTTATACTGTTTGGAGTTTGCTCAGCTTCTTGAATCTGTAGGGTATTTTTTGTGTGTATGTGTGCCAAATCTGAGATTTTTCAGCCATTATTTCCTTAAATATTTTTTCAGCATTTCCCTTTTGACTCCTTGCTGAGTTTAAGTTACTGTGATGTGTGTTGCAAGAATGTGCACAGTCATCTGTTAGTGTTTCTGTGTTCTCCTCTGTGCTGTGCCTCTCAGGTAACCCAGCACCCTGTCACCTTGGCTGGTGCTGGTACTGTCTTTTCCAGTTGACTTGACACCTTTGTGGTTCTTCATATGCTGCATGATTTAGGTTGTGTCCCAAACCTTTGAACATTACACTATAAGAGATTGTGAGTGTGGTTTTGCTTTAGCAGTGGTTCGACCCCAGTGGACTCTGGGCCAGGCCCCAGCTGCCCTCTGTGGAGCATGGTCAACGTCTCAGTTCAGGCTACAAGGCCTCGACAGCACTCCTGCTCCTTACCTCCTCCTGAGTGTGAGCCTTGGTGGTCAGCCTGGGGTCCTGGCAGCGCCTGTGAGGTCAGTTTTCACTGGCTTCGTAGGCTAGTTTCAGATCAGACCTTGCGTGGGCAGCTCCAGGGCAGCCTGCAACTCACAAGCCGCTCCACAGGGCTTCTCTCCCCAGTTCGTCTCCTCCACAGTCTTCCTGGCCCTTCCGTGTTCCTGGGTCTCCTGGTCCTCCAAGGATGTGGTCTGTGTGCTGTCTGCTGCACTCTGCTTGTATCAGCGAGACCGGGTCCACACTGTGGCCCAGTAGGAGGAGACAGGGAGGAAAGTGCAGTGGGAGTTTGTCTTGCCCACCTGGAGCCACAGCAGCTTCAGCTGGAGAGTGAGGGCCCCCCTGAGGTCCCCTGCTGCCACTGCAGCCACATTGGTTGCCCAGCAGGTGGTACGTGAAGAGTGGGGACAGCAGCCATGGGAGACTACCACGCTCCTGACCCTATGCTTTGTCCTTTCCTGTCTCCCAGGCAAGTGCCGGAGGACTTCCCCTTGAGTTCTCTCAGTTCCTGGATTTGCTACACGAGGTTGGGGTCAGGAAATACAGGAGAAGGACCATGGCATCCCTCTGTTTGCAAGTGGCCGTGGATTTTCTAGAGTCGTGTGCTATGTCCAGGCTTTGTAGCTGTGCCCTGTAGGGGAGGAAGGGCAATTGCTCACCCATCACACTCATTCCTGCGAGGCTTTGTCATGTGTGTTTTCTTTATGAGAAAACAGAAGCTGGAGGGTCAGAGTGCTTAGTCTAGGGGCACATGGCGAGTACTAGGCTAAGTTGCCCCCTGCGAACACCTCCAGAGCTAGGGTTCTTGCCTGCTCTGCCCACCAACCTCTCTGTCAGGATTCCCACACTCACACACTCGATGTCCAGGAAATGGTCATTGATGCCAGCCGTGAACTGAATGCCATGCCAGGCTCAGTACTGGGAACACAGAGTGAGCCCTTTGATGACCAGGACAGAGAAGTGAAGTGTGAAGGGTGGCCGTCAGGCCTTTTGGGGAGGGGCCAGCAGGGCCATGGAGGCATCTGGGGATATTGGGAGACTGGCTTGTGTGAGGGGCTTCGTGGGCCCCAGTCCCACTGCTATCCTCTTTCTAGGCCCTGGGAGCCTGACCTGCATCACCCTCCATTACCCGGTCTCTTAGGTCAGCAAAAACAGTCATTTTTCTTGCAGAAGTTTTCCAGTATTTGTGATATGTTCATTATAAATGTTTTAAGCAAGATATTAACTACCTCTTGTTAGCTGGTTTACACACACACACACACACACACACACACACACACACACACCCTGCTTTGAATGACTGTCTTCTCAAAAAAGGATCTAGGGTATTATCTAATTTATGGTGCTCTTAATGTTTAGTTGTTTTTTTTTATAATCAATATTTTTTATTTTGATATTGTGGGGTACAGTTAAGGATTAGGTATACAAATACGTTTCGTTCAGGCACCCTTGTTGATAAGAGGTGTTTCCCCGTCCCCAGACAGATATTTACTACCGTGAATCCCATCTCCCTCCCCCCATCATAGTTTCCCACTACTGTCAGTCATTTTCTTATAGTATTACATTGGATGTTCAATGTTTAAAAAACTTGGAGTCCGTCAGTTTCAAAAGCTTATGCCAGAACTGATTGCTTTGAACCATTTGAAGGCAAACCAGAATTCTGAGCTTTTGAACAACCACCCCCCAATCACATGCACGCATACTTCCTTATTCATTTTTTTGCTCTCTTTCTCCCGCTCTCTCAGTGAGGTAGCAGTTTGTTTGAAAAAGAGGACAGCAAAAGAAAGTGTACCCATTTAGTACCTGATCCTAAACCAGGCGAAGTGAGGACCACTGGGAGGCCCAAACTTAACCTATATGTAGACCACTTGTGTACTCCATATGTTTAAAATAATTTTTAAAAAAGCATACCCTTTAATATACAAACACTATTTATGTGGGCTTGTTCTCTGACAGCTAGGGTGGCTCATAGCAAGTCATTTTGAATCATGGTCTCACTCTGTCACCCACGCTGGAATACAGTGGCAGGATCACGGTAACTATAGCCTCAATCTCCTTGGATTCAGGTGATCTTTCCCCTCAGCCTCCTTAGAAACTGAGACCATAGACACAAACCACCATGGCCACCTATTTTATTTGTTTATTTATTCATTCATTCATTTATTTTAGAGACAAGGTCTCACTATGTGTCCTAGGCTGGTCTCAGACTCCTGGGCTCAGGCAGTCCTTCTGCCTTGGCCTCCCAAAGTGCTGGGATTACAGGTGTGAGCCATCACTTCTGGCCAAGTCATATTATTAACATGTCTTCAGCTATATGCATATGCTTATTTATAGTTACTCTCAAAAACATTTTGCTCACAAGCCTTCAGAATCCATAATATCATATTTTAAAAGGGGCCTTGGAAGTCTTCTTATCCAGTTTCTTCCTCAGTTGAGAAGTCCCTGCAGAAGGCATCTTCTCAGAGGTTGCCTTGGAGGCTGGTCCTGCCACATAGCACTGAGTCATCTTGGGCAGGTTATTTCACACCTGAGAAGTGCTGATGCAGTGAGTAGGAGCATTTGCTGGGGTTGGTTTCCTGGACAGGCCTTTCACCAGCTGTGTGATCTTGGGCATCTCACATAATCTCTCAAGCTTCACTTTCCTCTTTTACAAGAGTTAACAGGACTTTTCTGCTAGATTGGATGTGAAGATTGAGTAAGTTTTTTATAAAGCCCCAGCACTTGCAAGGCTCCAGAAACTTCTCCAGTAGATGTCAGCTGGCACCTGTGGCATATGGTAGATCTCCTGGTGCACAGTGGCTCCTACAAGAGACAGGACAACACTGGGCTGTGGGCTGATGAGGCCAGTGCCAAGAAGCTCCTTGCATCCAGAGGAGTGAAGTGTTGTTGCAGAAATAACTTCTCGGGCCCATGCTCAGGGTGCTGGTACTAATGGGAACGGCTCCAAACACCGGGGGGCGAGGGGTGGGGATGGGTAGGGGGGTCTGTTTGCAGTGTCTGTCAGAATGGCAAAGACACTTGCCCTCTGACCAGTAGCTCTGCTTCAGGAAGTGTGTCCTGCAGGTGTGTGGTACTCTGGATACAAGTCCTTTGTCAGATTTGCTTTGCAGATATTTTCTCCCAATCCATGTCTTTTGTCTTTTCATTCATTTCACCTAGTCTTTGAAGAGTTTTTACTTATGATAAAGTTCAATTCTTTAATTTTTTTCTCTTATACTCATATATGATGACTTGGGTATTATAGCTAAAAAATCTTTGCCTATCCCAAATTCACAAAAATATTCTTCTCTATTTTCCTATAGCAGTTTTATAATTTTTGTTTTTATATGCACGTTTATTTCCAATTTGAGTTAATTTTTTATACTGTACAAGATTTTAATTCAGAATGGTATAAGATTTTAGTTTATTGTACAGGATTTTAGGACCCCCCCCCCCCCGCCATGAGTACTTAGTTGTTCCAGGACCATTTGTTGAAAAGACCATCCTTTCTACACTGAGTTGCTTTCGTACATTTATCAAAGAGGTTGTGTGTGTGTGTCTGGACCCTCTGTTCTGTTTCATTGGTCTGCCTACCACACTGTTTTGATTACTATAGCTTTAACATAATTTGTGAAATTAGGTAGCCTTCCTTTTTCATTTTCAATATTTTCACTGTTCTAGGTCAATTTACATTTTCATATGAATTTTAGAATCAGCTTGTCAATCTGTACAAAGAAACCTCTGTGATTTTGCTTGAGATTGCTTTGATTCTGCAGATCAATTTGGGGAGAAGTGCATTTCTGACAGTACTGAGTCTCTAGCCCGTGAATGAGGTGCATCTGTGTGTGTCAGGCATCTTTGACATCTCTTGGCAGTACTCTGAAGTTGTCAGTGTACAGGCTGCTCATCCCAGTGCAGTTTCATCTCTGTGTATTTCATGGTGTTGGCTGTTTTTGTCAATGATATTTTCCAGATACTTCTGGTACTGATTTCTAGTTTCATTCCATTATGGTCACAGAACATATTTGGAATCACCAAGTTCCTTCTAAATACATTGAGCCTTCTTTTATGGTTCAGCATTTGGCTTGTCTTGGTGAATATTTTGAGCATACCTGAAAGGACTGTATTCTGCTGGTATAAGTTGGAGTCTATAAGTCTGAATGAGGTCAAGTTGGTTTATAATAGAGTCCTTCTCCTCCTACGTTTTGCTAATTGTTCTATCAATTACTGCGAGAGTTCTGTGGAAGTCTCCGCTCGTAATTGTGGACCTGCCTGTTCTCCTTGCAGGTCTGTCAGTTTTTGCCTCATTTCTTTTGAAGTTCTTTTAGTAGTGTGTGCATGTTTAGGATTGTTGTGTTCTCTTGAGTAATGGACCCTTTTATTATTATGAGGTTACCTTTTTGTTAGTAGTCTAGACTCTGAAATTTGCTTTGTCTGATATTAATAGCCTCTCTGACTTTCTCTTGCAGGTTTTCTTAGTGGCAGCATGTCTTTTTGCATCTTCATATTTAAAAGTGCATTTTTGTCAGCAGCACATAATTGAATGATGCTTTTTAATCCAATTTGATTATCTCCCAAATATGACCATTTACCTCTTAACATAGCTATTGATATGATGGAGTTTGTTCTTGCCATTTTACTATTTTCCGCTTGTCCTATTTCTTTTTTTCTTTTTCTTTTTTTTTTTTTTTTTTTTTTGAGTTGGAGTCTCACTCTGTCGCCCAGACTGGAGTGCAGTGGCCGCTCCCGGCCACCGCAGCCTCGACCTGCTGGGCTCTGGCGATCCTTTTGCCTTAGACTTCCGAGTAGCTGGAACTACAGGCGCGCGCTACCACGCCCAACTAATTTTTTTGATTTATTGTCGAGATGAGGTCTCGCCAAGTTGCCCAGGTAAGTCTTCGAACCCGTGGGCTCAGGCAATCCACTCACCTCAGCCTCTCGAAGCACGGGATTACAGGCTGAGCCACCGAGCCCGGTGGTCCTATTTCTTAATTTTCTTTTTTCCTGTTTTTCTGCCTTTTTTCAAATTAATTGTGTTTTGTTTTTTTTTTATGATTCTGCTTTATTTGGGGGGCTTCTTAACTAGAACTCTGTTTTGTTATTCTATGGGTTGCTGTAGGGTTTATAGTATACATCTTTAACTTGTCACAGTCTATCTTCAGGTGATACTGTACCTTTTCACATATAGTGTAGTAACCTTACAACTGTCATGTTTATTTTTCGCCTTGAACCTTTATGCTCTTGTTGTCATGCATTTTATTTGCTCTCTGTCTTAAACCCCATTCTGTTTTTATTACTTTTGTCTAAACAGTCTATTGCTTTTAAAAATAGTTAACAATTTCACTATCTTCAAAAGACATATGGTGACCACCCCACTGCTCTTCATTCTTTGTGTGGGTCTGATATTGCCTTCTGCAGTCATCTGCCTTCTCCCTTAAGGACTTCCCTTCACATTACCTGTAGAGTAGATTTGCTGGCGATTAATTATTTCTGCTTTTGAATGTCTGAAAGCATCTTTGTTTTGCTTTTGTTTTTCAAAATATTTTTACTGGGTACAGAATTCTAGATTGGTGTTTGATTTATTTCGGTATTTCGAAGATCTCTCTCCACTCTTCAGCTGCATTGTTTCTGGTGAGAAATCTGCTTTGTGCCCCTTCATAGGTAACGTTTTTCCCTCTGGCTGCCTTTATGATTTTTTTTCTTTATCATTGGTTTTAAGCAATTTAATTATTATGTGCTCTGGCGTTGTGTCTTTATGCCGCGTGCTTCATCATGTTTGTTGAGCTTCTTGAGTCTGTGGTTTTATACTTTTCATCAAATTGGAAACTTTCTTATAGTACTTTTCCTGTCCCCTTTTCTTCTTTCCTTTGGAGATTCCAGTTACATGTGTTTTATGCCTCATAAAGTTGTCTCCCAGCTCAGTGATTCTCTCTTTGTTTTTAAAGATTCATTTTCCTCTCTGTTTTATTTTGGACAGTTTCTATTGCTATGCCTTCAAGTACATTAAACTTCTCTTGCAGAGTCTAATCTGTCATTAATCCCATCCAGTGTATTTTTTTTAATCTCAGGCATCGGAACTTCTGCCTCTAGAAATTTGAGTCTTTCTAATGTCTTCCATGTCTATTCTTAACTGTTCCATTGTTCCACCAGTTTTAACAACTGTCTTAATGTCCTGTTCTGTTTAACAACTGTCTTAATGTCTGTATTTCTTGGTAGGTTTCCATTGACTGCTCATTCTCCTCATTATGAGCCATGTTTTCCTGCTTCTCCTAATACCTGATCATCTTTGATTGGATGGCAGACATTGTAGATTTTAGCTTGTAAAATTCTAGACATTTTTGTATTTGTATATATCCTCTTGATCTTTTTTTCAGAGATGCAGTTAGATTTCTTAGAAAGAGTTTGGGTTTTTTTAGGTCTTGCTCTTGTAATTTTCTAGGATGCCCTGGAGCAGTTCTCAGTCTAGAATAATTATTCCCAACTGCTAAGCAAAGACCTTCCTTACAAGTTTTTTTCCATCTGGCTGGTAGGGCAGCCAGTGTCCCTGTCTATGTAGTGTTGTATACTATTTCCATCTCTATGGGCCTTGACAAAGCTTTTGATTTTTAAATTACACGAATATGTTTTTATTCAAAATATTAGATTTTAAAATGAAGACAAAAATGGACAGTTTCTTACTATAAGCTAAAACTGGCCTCCATTCCTGCCTCAGCCGCTGGTCTTTGTTGCCCACAGACCCACAGAGGATAAGGGGAACTTGCCAGAGATCACCCCAATGCCTGCTTTTGTTTCTTATCTTAGTTTTTCCACCCTAGCCCCCAGTCATCAGCTCCTTGAACACCCCCACATTCGAAATCTTTCCATGTCTTTTCATCATTTTTGGAGACTTTCTTGAGGTAATTGTCATGTTTCTCAGTGTCCTCTAAAATCTGTCATCACATGCTCTAGGAGTAGGCTGATGCCACAGGGCACACCTAGACTCCCACATGTCCTACCTCTGGTTGGTGTGCTTATGTGCTTCCGGTCAAGTTGTGGTTAGCGAGGACTCCTTCACCAGCACAATCTCTTCCACCCGAATAGATTCCTTTTATGGACTCTTCTGTCCTGTACTTATGTAATTTTGCACTTTTTCCTTTATATCATCCCTGGACAATGAGAGCTTCACATATGTATATTTCAAAACAAAAATTGTATAGCCAGATCTCCTAAGCTTCTACCTTCTCATCAACCAGAGGGCAAGACTTCTGCAGCACAGGCTGCCACGGATGCCTTGTCATGGTTTCACTGTCCTTGCAGGTTAAAGATAGAGGAACTAGAACGGGAGCGGAGTCGACTGGAGGAAGAGAAGAAGATGCTAGAGATGCAGCTTGAGAGGCGTACCCTGCAGGTAAGCGCTGGGGGCAGCCCCTCGTGGAGGCACGTCCTGGAGCCTGTGTCAGATGTGCATGTCCTTGGGTCCCACCCACAACCCACGGAACATCCCACTTTCTAACTCGTCAGTCTGGACCGTCCTTGGCCTTCCCGCTGTGTACACACCCGTACCTGGTCATGAGCCCGTGCCCCAGAGTCTAACAGAAGTGAGCATGTTCCCATGGGCAGGTCTGTGCTGGTCACCAGACCCTTCTCCTGGAGGCCTCTCACTCTGCTGACGGGTTCCTCTTCTCCCTGCGCTGACCACAGTGCCTTTTGTGTCAAGAGTAGGTTCATGGGGAGAGACACAGGCGGGAGATCCTATCTGGTTCTGATTTTGCATCCACGACTGTCCTGTTGACCCACCCTCATGAGGATGGACTGTTTGCATTCTTTTAGTTTTGCTTTCTTTTTAGTTTTTATCCTCCTGTGTAAATTGTTCCATGGCAAGAAACCCACAGGTTTGAGATGACCCAGCTTTTAGACAGACCATTGATTTTATCTTGGCACCTATTAGAGGCAAATCAAACCTCTTTTTTATAGCCAACTCCTGGTGACATACATGATAAAGTGAGATTCTCTGAGCTGCACTGGACTGTGTGCTTGGCCCAGGACCTGTCATCTTGTGCCTGTTTAATTGATCGCATCCCTCAGGTGGGGTTGTTAGACTGCTGGCAGGTGAACCCCTGGCACTTGTATGCAGTACCACATCAGAATGCATCACATGTCTTTTTGGGTGTTTAGTCAGGCAGAGCCTGAACTTGGGGCTCCTTGGCTCCCGAGCCCCTTGCTGACTGGGGCTCATCATGGCTTTCCTGCTTCTAGGCTTCCGGCCCTTCTCACAGGGCACCCCCATATTCCTTGGAGGGGTTGAGGAGCCATCAAGATGAGGGGTGCTGGTGGGCGCTTTGCAGCATGCAGTGAACACCCGGTGGGGCCTGGCCACCAGCATCCTGTACAAATGGCAGGTGCTTGGGTGTTCTCAAGTGTTCCCGCATAGTAGTTATAGGGCAGGACATCTGGTGGGAGGTGCTTAGGGTTGGCACAAGGGATAGGATTAGTGATGCCTCATGTGACCCTCCCCCTGAGCTCGGTGGAGCCCTTGCTGTTCGTCGTGTGTCCTCGAGCTGCTCAGAGGGGTTACGCTTCTACCTAGGGAAGCAGGGTGCTATTGGCATCAGCTTTATGGAGTACAAGTGCTCACATCATAGGTATGAGGAGAGAGTATAGAGCCAGGCCTGGCAGTCCTGGGGGAGCAGGTACTGTGCAATGGCGTTATAACCTCGAGCCCAGCGCACGGAACTGACCCCGCCCTGAAATGGGCTGGCAGGGATGACTGTCCCTGATTAGTGTGGAAGAAACAAGCTCAGAGAATTGAGGTGGGGAGGCAGCTGTGGTTTGGCCCTCAGAGGGGTGGTGGCTTTTGGCTGTCAGAGCTGTGCGGGGCAAGGGGAGGCCACACTGTCCCTATGGTGGCTCAGGTTGCTGGGCACCGGATACCCAGGCTGCATAACCGCCTCTCCCCCGCGCTGGCCAGGGCTGCTGTGTCCTGCAGCTTTGCTCCTCACCCGGACTGCAAGGCCACAGTGCCAAAAGGCTGCTGACTTCCTCTCTTTCGTGTCACGTGTCGCCTTCGCCACCAAACAGCGCTGCACATCCATCTTGAATCCAGGAGGCATCCTGAGCCATTCCTGCCCTGAATGCGAGCCTTATTTTGGGAAGGTCAGAGCGGCAGAGGGAGCTTAGGGCAGCCTGAATCCCATTTCCCATTGTGGTCAGGACCATGAGCCTCTACTCTTGGCCATAGCCATGCCCCAGTGCCTCCTCCAAAGATGGAGGGTGCAATCCCGATTCACTGGTGAGAAGAGTGGTTTGGTCCAGGGCAGCTGACCTGGGGCCAGGGGCTGAGCTGAGATTTAAAGCTAGGTCGTCTTTTGAGCCTGTCTCTCCCTGCGCTCCTAGCCCCCCACCCTGCCTCACCCAGCCTCACCCTTCCCTTAGCTATTGTGAGACCACCATGAGGGCAGCGTGGCAGCTGGATATGTCCTGACAGCCTGGCTCTGTCATTCCCTCGTCACCAACCTCAGCTCCAAGGAGCACAGCCCCCCGCCCCCCCCCACGTGTAACCACTGGTCTGTTCCTCTTACCCTAAGCTTCTCCCATCTCTGTGCCAGCAGCAAGTGGCCATGGGGTGGGGGGACTGTCCCCAGGCTGGACTGCTCTTTGTGAGCCCCTCTGCAACTGAGTCTAGGCCTTGGGCTTTTGCACCCTGAGGCTAAACTGGCCTCCCGGGTGGTGTTGCTCACCCATCATAAGGGACAGTTCCTATCCGATCCTGATGCCAGAGTTTCCCTGAGTCCTCAGTTTATGCAGTGTGTGTGAAGGAGGGGCTGTCCATGCAGGGCCTTGGTGAGCCCCACCCAGCAGAGGGTGACAAAGGCCCTGACACAATATGGTTGGTCCTGGTAGATGGAGGAGCAGGAGCTCTGTGTGGCATGGGGAGCTGGCACAAGTGGTGTGGGAAATGAGTCTGAAGATGGTTTCCACATGCGGAAACAGGAGCACTGGCAGCCCAGGGCCCTGGTGGAGACCAGTATCCATGGCTCTCAGAAATCTCGTTCCTCTCCCTGGGCTATAGAAGTCTTGGGCATGTGAGTTTTCCCACCTGAGTTCCCAGTGCTTCCTTTATAAAACAGAGAGCATGATGCCCATGTGGCTTGGGGGAGAGCAATGCCATGGCTTTACCACCACAGCTGGCACGCAGTGGGTGCTCGGTAGGTGATTGTGCCCATCATTTTGCCCTTCCTGTCTTTTCCATCCTTGAAGGCAAAGGCCTCATCCCCGTTACTTCTGTCCCTGTACCTGGACACCTCGGGTTACCTCAGGTCCTGCGGAAGCAGTGACAGCATGTGTGGGCCCGTCCTGGTCCCGGTGGTGCTGCTGAGGGCCCCTGCATCTGCTCAGGCCTCAGACTGGGTCTGCTGGGCTGGGCTGGGCCGGCCCCGGGCAGAGTGGAGCACTCTTCAGAGCATCGAGTCCCCACAGCACGGGAGTGTGGAGTGCTCCTTATGCAAATGCCCTCTCCCCCTCTTCCTGCTCCTCTTCCCTCTGGAGGAGGAGAGTCTTCAAGTTGGGCCGCTTCAAGGAAGATTGATTAAAATCAGCTGCAGTCTGACTTAATTGGGAACACATGCTCGGAGAGTGGCTCGATTGGTTGGAACTTTTTGTGATTAGTTCACAGCTGGCTGGCGAGGAAGCAGAACTCCAGTCCCCACTTAGAGTTGGGCGTGTGCAGTGCACCACGCGGGGCCAGCAGGAGACAGGGCCGGGTGGCCATCCTTAGGAGACTCACCGTGCAGCCCCACTGGGACGCTGCCCTTTCTGGGTCTCCCCAAGCACCCTGGGCCGTTTGCACATTCATCTGAGGGTGGCCTGGGTTCATTCCTCGAGTTGCTGAAGGGGATGGACAGGAACAGCCTCACCTGGCTGTGCAGCAGGACTGCTCATCCAGTGGGCAGGAGGACAGGAAGGCTCAGGCACCCATGATGCTGCTGTCCAGGCTGCAGGCAGCCTCCATTCGAAATGGGGAAACTGAGGCCCGCAGTTAGCCTGCACGTGAAGGACAGACTTATATACTCCATGACTTAGAGGCAGAATGGGATTTAAACATGGTACAGTGTTTTCTGATAAAGGTGAAATCGAGCAAACTGGAGTTCCAGGTCTGATGGCAGAGGGAGTTTTGTGGATACGAGCACAGTTGCGAGAGTCCGCAGGTGGGCGGCAGAGTCCCTGTCCCCTGGCCACCGTCCATGGCCCCATCCGCCTCCCCCCACCTTCTCCATTGGCGGAACCAAGAGGCTGGAGAATGGTTGTGGAACGGCAGCAGGGCCGTCGTGTCCTCTGTCCTTTTCCTGACAGGCCTCTGGTGGCCCTTCTTGAAGAGGGGCTGCTGTCCCGGGGGCTTGCCCTCGGCGTCTGGGGTGGGCCACACTCTGCCTCCCACCAGCTGCGACCTGGCCTCAGCATGCTTCCGTGGCGTGGAGGGCACAGGCCTCCGCTGCAGACCGTCTTTGGAGGATACAGGGGACACGCCTGGTGAGCCGAGCTGCTGCCGCCACCATTCCTGTTCATCTGTGGTGGTGCCACCATCCTCACGGACTCGCCGGGGCAACACGGTGCATGGTGTCTGCCTGTGTGGTTCTGATCTGGGCACTGCCTGTGTGGCTAAATCTGGGCACAGTGAAGGCACCAAGGAGAGACCAGATGCACAGCGAGGCCAGTGGGGGTGCCCAGACGGCCTCTAGGGTGCAGAGGCTCATCCAGTAGATGGCCTGTCTGGGCTGCACACTAGCCTTCCGACAGGGCAGGTCACGTCCTCAGGGACACCTCCACCTGGTAACACATGAACGTCTGTGTGTGGAATGCACAGCGTGGCCAAGCATGGGTGCCCCATCGGGACCCCTCTGTCACCTGGTGTGGTGGTGGAGCCCGAATTCAAATTTCCTCCTCTTGGATTGTTTCCAGCATTGTATTGTGAGCATTTTCAAACACAGAGTGAAACTGAAAGAATTCCACAGTAAATACCCGTTCACCCACCACCTAGATCCTGCTATGGATGTTCTGCAGTGCTTTACGACGGATCTATCCATCCCTCTTCCGTACATCAGACCACTTCATTTTTTGATGTGTTTTAAAGTAAATTGCCAACATCTGTATACTTGCCTCTAAATGCTTCAGTGTGCGTGTAATTAAGTAGAATTCATCGCTGGGAGTTTGAAGCCTTGCTCCAGCCATCCTCACTGTGGCCTAATCATGGTGCTTATTCCCGCAGGTTGGTGGAGCCCCCTCCCCCACTGTGAGCTGCCTTCCCTGCCCTCCAGAGCCGAGCCCTGAGCACATGCCCCTCCATGGCCCCCTCTGAGGTGCCTCCAGGCCCCACCCATCTCTCCTACCTGGCTGGGGCGGGCTGGGCTGTCTGTGGCTGGAGCTGCCTCAAAACCCAAAATGCTGCTCAGGAAAGAGACCAGACGAGCAGCCTGGTGACATTTAAAATAAGTGTATCTGTTTTGGAAATGGAGTGGGTAGAAAATTGCCGGGTTCCCTGCGAGCGGAAAGCTCGCGGTGACTGGAGACCGCCTGCTCTGGGCTGCGTCAGAGGCAGGCAGCACTCTCCTCCCACAAGCTCAGCCTTTGTCTACGGGGGCAGGGAGGGCCCTTCACCCGCTTCAGGCCTCCTCACCCCATGATGCCTGCCATGGCCACCCATGTGGCTCCCAAGATCCCCAGGACCCCAAGTGCACCTTCGCTCCCGCTGAGCTGCGGCCCCCCCCCTGGAGCCTGGCTGGTCCCCTCACCAAAGGTCACCACCCAGACCGCCACCTCAGGGCAAAGCTGGGTACTCCTCAAACTGTGCTGCCTGGCACCCTACTCCCCACCCCCAGCCCGACCTCTTCTTGTGCTGCTGCTTTGGCCAGCCCCTTGGCCTCCCTGAATGGCTGGCTTTTGATGGCCCAGTGCACAGACTGCTGGAATGTTCTTTGGGTGCTGCTCCCTACCGGCTTGCTCCAGCAGCCCAGGTAGCAGGAGCGAGAGCCCAACAAGGACAGAGGCAGGAGTCGCCCCGCTGAGTGCCCTCCACCCAGACGCTCCAGACCCGGCCCTACTTGCTCCCTTTCCTTTTGCCTCCAGGCCTGACCAGGGTGTGGAAGGAGCCCTGTGAGGAGGGATAGCATCACTCCCGCTTGCATAAACACTGCTGTCCCGCTGACATCCTCCCGGGTTCCTTGTACCGCCCAGTAGCGGTGGCATTGCCTGTGTATGACAGAGGAGGCAAGGGACACAGGAGCCAGTGACCTGCCACATGGTGAGGGAGTGTCACAGCCAAGGTGCAGATGCCTGCCCCCCAGTTGCAAAGACCTTGACCCGATGCCCCAGGTTGTGCCTCAGTCTGCTCCTGCTGTGTCCTAGCCACCCCTTCCCCCACATAGGCTCCTGTCTGCTCTGCATGCCTAGCATGTCTGGACACAGAGCTGGCTGCCCCCACCTCCCCTCCATCGTGTGGCCAAGCACCGCAGCCCTCTTCCGGTGCCTCCTGTGTCCCCACGTCACCAGCGTGCGTCCCCCACCAGGCCCTGCTGGAGACCAATGTGAGCAGTGACCACGCCTGGCCCACCCTGCAGCAGTACCACGTGGAGTGAGCACGCCTGGACACGGGTGAGGGGAGGCAGATGGCCAGAGGCTCAGGAGGCAGAGTTTAGGATTACAGACCCTGACAGGCGTTTAGGCCTGGACGGGTCACTTCATCTCATCTGAAAAGTGGGGATGATGTGACCTGCTTCTTAGGTGATTATGGGAAGGGCACGGGTCATTATCTACAGCATATCGTTTAATTCCTCTCTTGCAGCAACTTCTCTCCCTCTAGGCAGTGGCTATTTTCTTTTCTATCATAGGTCTCCTCTTCCTCCTCTTTTAACTCAAAATATAGCACGCTTGGAAGTGACTCTGCACCTTGACTTTCCCTTAGGTGTCTTGGGAGGGCCTTGTGTGTCAGTGCACAGTGCTTCCCTGCACAGATGGGCTGTGCTTTGTGTCACCTGTCACTGGGTCAGTCAGGTCAGTCAGAGCAGGCCCCATATCCACCATTTCCAGCATGTGCAAGTCTGTTTCTGGGATGAAGTTCCAGAGGAGGGAGTGGGATCCAAGGGTATCTGCCTCTGTTTTGGTAGATACATTCAAAAGGTTCTTCACAGAAGTCGTGCCGGTTTACACCAGCAGTGTAGGAGAACAGCAGCGTGTACGAGCGTGGTTCCCGCAGCTTTGCCAACATTGCGCCATCAGATACCTCCATTTTTTCCTAGCCCCCAAAATAAAGAGGCGTGTCTATGTCACTTTAACCCTTATTCCTTGTATTAGACCTGAGAGAGAGAGGATTGTTAAGCGTATCTATATGTGTTCCTGTCCTTAGTCCATTTTTCAAAGGAATTGTCAGTTCTCTTCTTGCTGATTTCTAGGAATTTTTTTTACATAAAGGAGTCTAGTTCTTTTGGTTATACGTTGTAAGTATTTTTAACGAGTTTGTCTTTTGACTTTTTTTACTGAGTAGAAGTTTTTGATTTTTAAATTTTTATGGAGTTACATTTATTCACCTTTCCTGGCTTCGGGATTTGGGGTCCTGTCTTTGTGCCTTTCTTATGTCAAGGTAATAGAAGAATTTTCCCATGGTTTCTTCTAGTTTTCTTATGGCTTCAGTTTTGTTTTTTTCCTTTATAGGAACTTTTAGCTATCTAGTTCTCTTCCATCCCCAATCAACTTAGACTTTTCACTAGGATTATGTGATAACTGAAGATGGACTGTTGGAGACCCAGCAACTTTAAGATGTTGACTCTTCTTTTCAAGGACAGTGACATGTCTGCATTTGCTGGGGTCCTCTCTTGTTTTCTGTTGAGCACTTATGTAGCTATGTTTTTATGTTGCACGTTTCACGGTCTCAGTCCTAGGTGTTTGTTTCTGTCGCCGGTGGGTCCTTCCTTCAGCACATCTCACCATGTGCTGCTCACATCAGTCTGGGTTCTGCATCGCCAGTTGGGTTCCTCCTTCACGACGGTTCCAGATGTACTTTCCCACTTGGGGCTTCCAGCAGGGTCCAGGGTATCAGACCCCCGCGTGGCCTTGGGCAGAGCCAGGCTGAGTGTCCAGTTTCTGGACCTTACTTCCCAAACCTGGCCTTCTGGATGTTGTATGTAAACTAAGACATTTAATGAAAGGGAAAAAACCCAACCCCCCACCGAGGTGGCACGCAGGCTGCTCATGTTTATTAACGCCGGAGACTAAAAACAGCCTGCTTGCTGATGTGCATTTGTGTGGTGAGATTTCCACAGGCGCTGATTTCTTTTGATTTTTTTATGAGAAGAGTGACGTTCCCTGAATATTAAGCCCCCTTCTGCCCGGGCTTCACTTCCCCGGGAGCTCAGGCCCTCAGTCCCTCCTGCTGCAGGGCCAGTTGCTGGGGTCTGTGCTGACCCTGTTGTCACAGCCCACTCAGAGCCAGACATAGGACGCTCAGCCCCCTGACTGCTGTCCTGTTTACAGACTAGTAGACTATTAGGAGACTGGGAGATGGGAGGTCCTGGGACAGGATCACACGGTGCCTCGAGGGTTCCGTTTGGCAACTTGGTGTCTTTGCCTTGTGACCTTAACCCAGTCCAGTCGGCTGCACACAAAACCAAGATAGCGTGTGGCACAGTGAACAGTGCAGTTGGTGGCCACAGGTCACCTGCCCTCGTGGCCTTGGCACCCAGCGGTCACTGGATGCCGCCTGTGGCCTCTAGCCTTGGCGTTCTCCAGCCTGTGTGCTGTAACATCTTTATCTCCACATGCTTCTGGGAAAGTTCTGGGGCTAAAAAGTTAGGGACATATCACTTTTAAAACCAAGAACTTAGGCATGATGAAAAATAATGTGTAATTGTAATTTTTAGGCAAGTTGAATTTTTAAAAGCAGGTCATGGAGTGGACCCTCATAGCCATGGTATGATGAGAGGTGGGCAGGGGGCAGCCCAGGGCCCTGAGCATCCCTCACTAACAGGGGCTTCATCCATACTTCAGCCTCTGCCTCGCCATCCTCGGTGGAAAGGTGAAGGTGGCACCCTCTCCCCATGTGCTCCAAGGACTGAGAAGAGGTGTCAGGATGGGTGGGGGTGGAGCAGCAGGGCCCGGAGGACGGGCCTTCCTGTTGGACGCTGCCCAGTCTCTGTGGCCTGGTGGCCCCTGCACAGCTGTCTGGGAAGTAGGCGTGTGGAAGTCGTGCAGATTCCAGGCACAGAGCTTTGCCAGACAGAGCCTGGGCAGTGGCTCTCCTGCCTCTGTATCTGGGCCTGTCCTCGCACAGGTTCATTCTCAGGCGGGGCCCGCTCAAGTGAAGGAGCTTCCCTGAGAGTTTGGGATCGGCACGAATGCAGACAACTCGGAGAGTGCCTTTGTGTATCCTGCTCTTTGTGATTGTCAGAACGAGAGGGCCGCCTTGTCCCACCCTGCATGCTCAGGCTTTCCGCCCATGGGGATGGGTGTTTTGTGCACACCCCTTTAACCCAATTGCTGCTCCCCTCAGAAAGCCAACCCCCAGGATGGGGCACAGCTCCCACACCTGCCCCTTTCTGTCCCCAGCCCTCCCGTTCTCTCAGCCCTGACCACGGGCCACTATGCACCCTTGTGCGTGGGTGGGAGCTGTGAAGTCTGTGTCTATGCTGGCTGTGGCGGGTAGCTTTGCCCGTACAGCCTGGACCCTGCCGAGCTCTCCATCCCTGCTGACTGTGCCTGGTCCCTGGGGAAGGGAAGTGGGCTGGGCGCCACTATTCATCTGTGCAGATGTACTGAGTGGCCATCCACTGCTGGCCCTTTCTCCTGGGGGAGAGGTTCCTGCCCCTCCATTGGGGCAGCTCTTGCTCGAGCCGTGGTGAGGCTCGGCCCTGGCGGGAGAGGCCCAGCTGAGAGGAGGCCATGAGGTACCACTCTTCTGCCAGCTTTGGGTCCAAGTCTCAGGCTGACAGCTCTGTTGTTCCCCTGGCCCCTTCACCTGCCTGCTTTCCTATAGGCTACGCTTCTGGGCCACCCTTCCTGGGTGCTCCTTAATGGCCCTTGTGGCAGTGAAGGGGCCAGTGAGCTTGGAGCATGAACGCTGAGGTGGTGCTGTAGCAGGGCCAGGTTGTGCTCCCCACCCCCTTCCTGGCACTGGGGGCTTTGAATGTGCCTGTTTGCCCTGTGCCCAGCTTGGTGCCAGGGAGAGGAAGACGGTGCGTGAAAAGGGACTGTGGGAGTGAGCGGGCAGCTCCACGTCACACAGCCCAGAGCCAAGGGTAGGAGAGGCCTTTCCTCTGTGCTCCTGCCCCTCTAGCCTGCCCAGTCCTTGCCAGGTCAGTTGGCAGCTGCAGCAGGGGCTTCGGGAATGGGCTGGCCTGGAAGGCACAGAGACTTCCCATGCCCACAAGAAATTTTGACTATCTGATGCAGAAGCTGCTCTGTGTCAAGGACCTTCTGTGCCCTGCCGGGGGTCTTCTATAGGATATTTGTGGTAGCAGAGGACTTGGACACTGAGACAGAGAGTCCTCAGCCTGAATCACTGCCATCTGGCTCTTCCTGTTTTTGTTGCTGTTTGTTTCGTTTTGGTTTTTTAAATCTCTTTTCTCCAAATTGTTGACAAGTCACTCTCAGCAGCAGCTCACCTTCTGAAGGGCTCCGGGTAGAAGTCAGTGGTGATACCCAGCCTCATTTCATTGCTGTGCTAACAGTCCTTCTTCTATTGGTGAGAGTCCGAGGTCAGGGGAGCAGTTATGAGAGCGTGTGGGCACGAGGCAGGGGGGGATACATGACAGGGTAGCAGGCACACTGGCCGAGTGATGGACAGATGGTACCAGTGCACTCAAGCTCTTGCTTCCCCAACTGTGTGGGTGGCCATACCTGCCATCCAGTGACATGGCCGTGGTCTGAGTAATGTAAAACTGAGGTCAGGGTCTCAGGGACTCTCAGAGTCACACAGCTTGTGGCTGGCAAAACTGGGACCCAACTTGGGCTGTACCAGATCCCCTCTCTGCTACCTAGACAGGCACAGGCATGTGTGTCTGCCCGGCGGGACCTTGTCGCATCTATACAGAAATTGCCCGGCAGTCTCTGTCATCTCCCCAAGGTAGAGACATGCACAGAGATCAGGCAGTGAACTCCTCAATCTACCACTGACCGCCACAACTGAACTGAAGCCATGGTGTGCACTTGAGGTAGAAAACCCCACTCAGGTAGAGGTGAGGGCTGCATGTGGTTTCTCAGTGCTTGTTCCTAGGTGAGCAGCTGCGAGGGGAAGAAGGGGCACTGGGCTTGGGATGCCAAGGCTGGTCCTGGCACCCCCTGGTCCTGTCACAGCTGCCTGCCCTGGGCCTGTTGGCAGCCTCTCGAGGCCTGGATCCCTCCGCTGGGAAGCGAGGCCTGCCCGCAGAACCCGGTCCGGCACATCGCTCACTGCGGGGTCCCCAGACAGCCGGTTGCCTCCGTGGCTGAGTGTGAGGGACTTGGTTCCGTGGCCTTCTAGGCTGTGTTGGCTCTGTTATCCTTTTAGCTCCTGGCATGTCTGGAAGGAAAATGGATTAGACTCAGCTTTTTATTTAGTGGATAAGGACAAGAAGGGAAACATGATGACATGCTGGTGCCCATGGGGTTTGAGAAAAGACAAAAAGTGAGAAATAAGTGGGGGGGGCCTTGAAACATGTAGGGCACCTGGGAACGCCTGGGAACGAGCAGTTTGACAAAATAGAATCTGGCTGCGACCCTCTTAAGAGCTGGGGAAGAGGTCCCCTCCCTCCCTGCTACATCTCTGCTCCCTGACTCCACCCTCCATGACCTGGGCCAAGGGAGGTGCTTTGCCTATCTCTCTGTCAAGGGATTGGGTTGGCACCTGGCATTTTCCTGGGACCCAGTTTGCCAGACACCCCTTAGTTCTCAGAGACATCTTGGGAAAGGTCCTTGGGCAGATATGTAGTTCAAGGAGGTCCAGGATGCTCTTATTTGGCAGAGGGAAGAGATCCGTGTCTCTGGTTTTCACTCCAATAGTTGTCCTGGACAATAATTGCATACTCAGTAAAACTTCTTATAGTGTGAGACCCTCTTCACATCTTTTAACCCCTTTGATCTTTCCAAGGACTTGGTAAGGTAAACGGTAGCATCTCCGTCTTACAGGTGAAGAGTGAGACTCAGCAAGCTGACTTGGTTAAGTCACAAAGCTAGTGCATGAGTACATGTTTTGTACAGCAGAGAGCCAGCTCCAGGGGCCACGCCTTGGGTCCCTCCTGGGAGAGCTTTCCTGGAACCTCAGAAGTAGGGCTGCGCAGTGTGGCAGGGGCAGTCTGGGCTTTTGCGTCAGGGCCGAGGAGGCCCAGTGGTGTCCTGGGATGGCAGCTGTCCTTCCTTCCTCCTGGGTCCCAAGTGTGTATCTGGCCCAAGCCCCTCTCGTGTGGTGGGGAATACGGGAGGAGTGTCAGCCCGGGCTTCGTGGCGCTGACAGCTTGTCTCCCCTCAGGGGCTGTGTCTCCATGTCTGCGTAGGGACCGTTTGAGCAGGCCATTTGAGGAGATGTCAGTCAGTACCCATCATGTGGATGCTGGCAGGATTATGACCCTCCCCGTGCTGGTGCAGTCCCTGGAGGGCTAGAGTTTAGTGCAAGGGCAATATAGTCTTAGCGACCCCCATCGTGAAGGCGACCCGTGCCCCGTCCTCCTCCAGCTGCTGAGGCCACCCACCCTTCCCTGCCATGGAGCCCCAGAGACTGTTGTGGGGTGCTGGGCCCAGGCAGGCGCTACTCCGCCCAGCTCCACCCTCTTGGCCTCACACATGGAGCTGCCATTCAGGTTCTCGGGTCAGGAAGGCACAGGCCCCAGAGGTGTCCAGCGGCCCATAGGCACTGCCTCCTGGGTACCAGTGATCAGGCTCCACTGGCAGACGTGCCCACAGGCAGGGAGTGTTACACAGGGAAGGCTGTGGCCCCTTCCTCAGGCTTTGGCCAGTGGAACCCTGGAGAACCCTAGACTTGACCCCTGGATGGGCACTGAGTGCAGGGTGTGTGGCACAGCTGGGCCTGGTGAGGCCCATCAGGACTGTAGAGCAGGGAGGGGTTTGCTTTGCCACTGACACCTGGGCTGTGGGGAATACCCAGTACCCAGCTCCCGGCAGAGCCTAGTCATGAGCACGAGTGGGAGGGGCTGCCAGGACTGTGGTGTGTGACGCTGCCCTTTCTCCCGCCTGTGGCCAACACGGACAAGGGACAGGCGGGGGTACCTGTTTCCCCTCAGGGATACATCCAGTGATGAAAGGAGGTCCCCAGGGGCCTCGTCCCCCTCCCGCTGTCATCTTCCCCCTGTGCTGGCCCTCTCCTCTTCGCACTCTTCCCAGGGACCGGTCACAGGCACTACGTGGGCCTCGGTCCTCTTTGGGCCTCAGTTTCTTGGCCTGTGAGCAAGGAGCTAGAGAAAGCCCAGCCTGTGCCGCTCTGTGCTGCTTCCTCCTCCCTGTGTGCTGCGCCTGCCCTCCCTGGGAGAGGTGGGACACGTCCCTGCATGTCCACTCAGCCAGGCACGCACAGGCATGCTCAGCCCTCCTCCCCCTCATGCCAGTCTCCTAAGGAGTGTAGGAAACTGAAGTTCAGGGTGCTGTGAGGACTTTGCCTCTGATCAGGTCACTGCTGTGGGGGCCAGGTTTACTGCTGGGCCACATGTGGTGGGTGAGGCCACTAGCAGGCGACTAGGAGACCGAGAAGACTGGGCTCTGCCTCTGCCCTTGGTCAGTCTGGCTGTGCCCCTGCCCTGGACCCAGCAGGCACACCCAGAGCAGCCTCACTCTCCTTCCCCGAGCAGTTTCTTTCAGCCAGGAGAGGTATTGATTGAGTTTTGAGCCCGGGTGATCTATAAATATGCATGAGGACCTGTGGTTACTTAACTGCGCTTTCCATTCCCCTCGCGTCGCTGCTTCCTTCCAGCTCTTTCTCCTCTCTTGGCATTCGAGTCAGGCACAGGGTGGCAGGCAGCCCTCCCTCCCCGGGTGCTGCCTGGGACCTGCCTGGAGGCATCTTCCTCCCTGGCAGAGGCCTCAGGGGAGAAAGCCCTCGGAAGCTGCCTCCTTTGCACGGGGCAGCCGAGGTCCGAGAGAGCAGCAGGCCCTGCACAGATCAGGGAGGGGCTCTCAAAGGTCTCATCCTCTGCTCCAGGTCTTAGGAGCATGAGGACCAGGAAGAAGCTCTCACTCTTTCACAGACGGGATACTGAGGCCCAGAGAGTACAGGAGGCCTGCTCAAGGTCACAGCATGCTAGGGACAGAACTTATTCTATAAACAGAAATGAACCAAACACCGACTACCACCCAACCACTTCTCTGCAGGATTTGGGATACAGAGTCCCTGGACACAAACAGAAGTGGCCGGTTGTCTGTGCTAACACAGACTTAAAGTGAAAGATGGACCCCTGGCATGGAGAGGAGGCGGAAAAAGCCTCAGGGTGCACATGCGAGCTTGCCCAGGAGCCTGGAAGAGCCCTCACCCCCTGACCTCATGTCCCCGAGCCCCGTGCAGACCCCTCTGTGACTGCTCTGTCTGCAGTTGGGGCTCTGTCCTCTCTGTAGCCCCAGAGGAGAGCCTGGACAGAGACAGTGGGCCCACAAGAGCCGGCAGAATGCCTTGGACCACCCCAGCATCTTTCTGGCATGTCCCTACACGCCCTCTGTTTACCTGTGGACATTAGCAGAAAACAGAAAACGACAGATAGCCCACTCCCTCAGCCCGTGAAATATTTTTGTTTAGTCAATAATTGCACCATCGCATCAAAGTAAGGCTCAATTCAAAACTTTTCCTTTTGAGATTCTTGTCAGTGTCTCAACAGTTTTCTCAGCTGTGAATCAAACAAGGCAACAAATTTTAGCAGAAGATTATAGCCATTTTCCCCTTTCTTCCTCGAAGCTGTCATCTAGCAGCAGATTTCAACAGCCGTTCGATCTTTCCCATCTGCTCGCCTTGGGCGGCGTCAGCCCCCCTGGACGGCCTCCTTTATGCTAGTGTGAACGCTGTGCTGCGCCCGCTCAGTGGGTGGGCTGTGTGGGGGGAAGGGGCTGTCACTGGAAGGAGGCGGGTGCTTCTCCCCTGCACTTGGAGTGGCAGCAAGCTCCCCCTTTCTCCAGGGGGGTCTCTGTTGTCCCCACCACAGGGTGGAGAGCTTGTACTGCCTTACCAGCTCTGGAGTGCTGACCTCCTGAGCTGACAGCCAGAAGTGGGCTTTATAAGTGGGAGATGCCCTGCTGGAGTACACAGAGACCGGAGGTGGGCCTTCCTCAGGGCACTGCCCTTAAGCAGATGGACAGACGTGGTCTGGCTTCCTTGAAGCTGCCTTACCTTTCTTGAAGCTGCCTTACCTCTGCCACTTGCCCCAACTCCACGGAGCAGGTTGGTGTGTCCAGTGGAGAGAGTGCTTGGATTTTTCCATAGGAGAATCTTAAGGCTGTGCCGACCTTTGACCCTTTATGAGGGCAAAATGAAATAGAGCATGAGAAGCACCCAGCACAGCTCTAGCACACTGTTGGACATCTATAAATGGCTGCTTCCTTTGCCTTCCTTTGTCTGTCCTCAGGGTGGCTTGGGTGCAGTGGGTTCTTGGTCAAGATCGTCTACTCTGTTTGTACATAAGGCTGCACCGCAGAGGTGCCCTCCCTCACCCTGCACCTCCCTCTGCTGCTCTCCGGGCGCGGCCTCAACCCCGGAGGTGAGCGGGAGGGCTTGGGAGGAGAGAGGCCCGAGACCCGTCCTGGGACCCGCGGCTCGGACTTCGCCCAGTGGCTTAACCACGTGGGCGATCTGGTTTCCAGGCCCCAGGAGCACTTCAGACGTAGTGTCAGTAATTACCCTTCATTCGTCCAACCAGCACATATGCAACATGGACTCAGCACAGTTCTCCGCACTGGCAGCACAGTGTTGGACAAAGCAAACTGCAGTCCCCATCCCTGTGGAGCTGGTCTTCGGTGGAGGAGACAGCTGATAAAGTAAGTGTTTAAAATGATGTGATGTGTCCTGCTGTGTAGCGAAACAGGGTGATCGGCCACTGTCGTCAGTTGCTCTTCTCACATCTGTATTGGGCACTTGCTGAGCTGGCACCTAGGTGCTGCGTTGCTTCCCTGGACTGTGGGCGAGACGGCGGCCTTGGAGCTTTCGTCTGGCTGCAGGGTCTCAGGGGTCCACTCTCCACTGGATGACCCAGGTGAGCTGGCTGTCCGCGCCTGTGTCCCTTCCTCTCCCAGGGCTCCTGTAGGGCCACTGTGCTATCCGCTTGTGAGGAGTGGCTGAGCCACAGAAGCTGGGGCCTCCTTGCTCCAGGGAGGGGCAGCGGTGCAAGGAAGAGACTGTCAACATCAACCCTGAGCCTGGCTCTCTCACTGCCAGGCCACGTGGTCCTGGCTGGTCTGTCACCCCTGCCTCGCGGTTGCCTGGCTTATGAGGACATCATCGTGTATGATGGTGAGGTGATAAAGTCCTGAGAGGCCCAGGGTGCCCACTTCCATGGGGCACCTGGAGAAGGCACTGTCTCGGCCCCATGTGTGCCTGTTCACTCCTGGGTTCCAAGGCAGGGCAGACTCAAAGGGTTGGAACCCTCTGCCGCAGACAGCTCCATTCTCCCTCACTTCCTTCCATTGGGAGGCCCTGTCTGGCCAAGAAGGCATCTTAGCCCTTGGCTTTCAGAGCACGGTCCCGAGATGCTCACCTTTCCGCATGGCAGGTGCTTGTGGTAGGGACTTCAGTCTTATCTCAGTTACTCTTCCCCACCCCCTAGTGTCATGGCTGCAGAGGGGCCTTGTTCTGGCTCTTCCGATGCGGAGGTGTAGCTGTGCCTGTCCAGCTAGGCGGCAGGGAGTGTAGCCCTAGGCACCTCCTAGAGGGCCTGTGGTCCACGCTGGAAGTGGCCTCCATCTGTGCCTCAGGGCTGGTTTGGAAGGGCAAGGGGCCCAGGCATCTTTGCAGGTGTTCAGGTAGGTGTTGAGGACCTGAGTGGAATGGGCCTGACCACGGCCAACCTGGCACACTCTGAAGTCAGCTAATCCTGGAGACTGTGCTGGCCCAGCTGTACCCAGGATCCAGGCTCAGCTGGTAGGAGGAGGGTAGGCAGGACCAACTAGGGATGACAGGCAGGCCGCTGTGCCCAGGGGCTCTTCCAGCCATAGAGAAGAGGGCGTCTGGGGCCCCCTCCAGCCTCACGTTCCTTGGCGCATCCATTTCCTCACCGAGCCTTCAGGGTTTCTCTTTTATCTGGGAACCCTCTCCAGGTAGCCTTCCTCGGTCCTCTTTCTCACTCTTGCAGGGTTGCACTTGAAGTTGAAATCATGGTACATTAAAAGGAAGAGGGTTTGTTTCAGCACAGCAGGCACTGGCTGCAGCATCCACATACCTTCTGTTTGTTTTTCACTTTCCCACATTTTTAACAGTTTTATTGAGATGCAACTTACATACCATGTAACTCACTTGTTACGAGTGTATAGTTCGGTGGTTTTTAGTTACATTCACAGATCCATGCAACCATGGCCACACTCAATTTTAGAGTATTTTCATCACCTCCACAAGAAGCCTGAACCCTTTAGTAAGTCACCCTGCTATCCTCCACTCCTCCCCCCACCCCCACCCCCAAGCCTCCAGCAACCACCGATCTACTTTGTCTCTATCAGTTTGTGTATTCTGAATGCTTTTTAGGAATGAAGTTATATAATATATGGTCTTTTGTGATTGGCTTTTCCAATTTAGCATGTTCAATGTTTATCTGTGCCATAGCACATGTCAGTGATTTATTCCTTTTTGTGATTGAATGATATTCTATTGTGTGGATATGCCACTTTTTATTTATCCATCCATCAATTAATAGACATTTTGGCTGTTTCTACTTTGGGGATGTTATGATTAAAGCTACCGTGAAACATTTCTGTATGAGTCTTCCTGTGGATATATGTTTTCAGCTCTCTTGGATGTTATGTACCTAGCAGTGGGTTTACTGGATCACATGGTAACTCTATTTTTGATTGAGGAACTGCCAGATTGTTTCCCAAAGAAGCTGTACCATTTTTTCCACTGACAGCATATGAGAGTTCTAGTTTCTCCCATCTTCACCAGCACTGGTTATTATCTGACTTTTTCATTCTAGCCATCCTAGTGGGTGTGAAGTGGTACCTCACGGTGATTTTGCTTTCTACCTCCTTGACGTCAGATGACATTTACCATCTTTTCATGTGCTTATTGATCTTGTAGAGATAGAGAGATATCTGTTCAGGTCTTTTGCATACTTTTAAGTTGGTTTATTGGTTCTTTTAATTATTGAATTGTAGGATACATACACACAAGACATAAGTTCTTTGGGTATAGAGGTGCAAGCATTTTCTCCCATTCTGTTGGTTCTTTTTCACTTTTTTAGTATCCTTTAAAGCACAAAAGTTCTTACTTTTGATGAAGTTCAATTTTTCTGTTTTTTTTCTTTTGCTCTCTGTGCTTCTGAAATATCTAAGAATCCTTTTCCAAATCTGAGGTTGTGAGGGTTTGCTTCTATGTTTTCTTCTACAAGTTTTATAGTTTTAGCTCTTACATTAAATAGTTTATTCCTTTTCAGTTAGTATTTGTATATGGTGTGAGGTAGGGGTCCAACTTCATTCTTTTTCATGTGGCTGGCTCTCCAATTATCCCGGCACCATTTGTTGAAAAGACTGTTTTTCCCTGTTGAATTGCCTTGGCACCCTTCTCAGTATCTCTCGGCCATAGATGTGAGTGTGTACTTCTGGACTCTCCATTCTGTTCTACGGGTCTGTGTCTGTCCTTACTCTCGTAGTGCACTGTCTTGATTATTGTGTAAGTTTTGAAGTCAGAAAGTGACTCTTTCTCCTTTGTTCTCCCTTTTCAAGATAGTTCTGGCTGTCGTGAGCCCTTTGCAATTTCATGTGAGTTTCAGTATCAGCTTATCGATTTCTGCAGTGCAGTCAGCTGGGATCCTGGTGGAGATTGTGCTGAATGTGCAGACTGGCTTTGGAAGTATTGCCGTTTTAACATGCTAAGTCTTCTGATCCGTGAGCGTGGGATGTTTTCCCAATTGCTTATACCTTGTTTAGTTTCCTTCCACAGTGTTCTGTTGTCTTTGTTTTTGAAGTGTGCTCTCGGCTTATCAAAAGCAGCTAGCGCAGGAGTGGGTGCCGTTTGTGTAGGACACAGGGCCTTTCCTTCTGTCTCCTGGGCACTCAGGCTGTCCTAGAGGCCGGCCTCTGGATGCAGCTTCATGCATGTAGTACCTGTTCTACGGTATATCCTCTCAGTACCTCCCATGGGAGGACCTTTGCCCTCCTCTGAGTTTCTTCCTCTGATTCTTCTAGTCAAGGTCAGCTGACCTTAGCCAGCCCACTGCTTGGTGTGCAAAAAAAGTTTTATTAGAACGTAGCAGCACTCATTTGTTCGTGTGTTATCCATGGCGCTTCCATACTACAGTGGTAGAGGTGCGTCTTGCCACAGAGACTGTGTGGCACAAAGCCAGCAGGCCGTGTGAACAGTCCCGTTTCCTACAAAGAACTGCCATGACCAGAGGGTGTCGGTGTTCACCAGTGCGGTTGTCTTTACCATGGTGGTGCCCTTGTTTACATTCTGGTGCTCTAGGGTTCATACTGAGCAGCTGCTCACCCTGGCCCAGACACCGCTGGAACTTCAGACTTGGTCGTTCATCTTGTCTCTTCCAGGACCTCTTCTAGGGGTGTCCACTGCTTTGTGCAAACCACTCTAAAGCCTGTGGCTCGAATCAGCACCCATTCTATTTCTCACAGGTGGGGAGCTTGTCTTCTCTCACCTGTGCTCCTCTACGCAGTGCTCAACAGAAGGTCTGCTGCCATGGCCTCATCTCCTGTGGTTCTTCACCCTAAGGAGGCAAGGGGCCGGCCGAGAGGCAAGATGGAAGGGACTTTGAAAGGGTCCAGGTTCTGGGAGCAAGGAGAGTTCATGTGCCCATAGACCCAAGAATCTTTGTCTCTGTAGACTTTTCAGTGGGACACTAGGCACCAAGGTGCAGTGAAGGAGCTTCTCCCCTGCACGTGTGGAGAAGGGACTTGGCAGCCGTTGGGCAGGGCTGCCTTTGCTCTCTGCTGTTCACAGCCAGGGGTGTCTTCACGGGAGTAGCCTGCCGCCCAGCCACAAGCAGAGGGAGCGTCTTTTGCCATGTCCTGGGATGGATCCTAGAATTGGGCACAAGCCTGAGATGCTGATCATCCAGGCAGAAGGAGGGCAGAGTTGGAAGACGGCCTTGCACGTCCCTCCCTCCTTTAGGACCAGCCTTCACTTTGGACGGAAAATGAAAGCCGTGAGGGGGATTGGGTTCCCAGAATTGATTTGCCACAGACTGTCTTTCTCAGGCATGCCACATCCGCAAAGCCTAAGACTGCGGGGCCACCCTGGCTGGGGACTTCCTTCACCCCGACATCTAGTGCTGGCCTGCAAGATGACCCTTCTACTCCCGGCTGGTGGAGGGGCCTTCAGAGCAGCATGAGGCAGCTGGTGGCTATCGGGCCTCCTGGGCCCCGACCTGCATGTCCATTATGCAGTGCAGGAGAGCGAGCCACATGTGGGAGTCCCAGCCCCACCCAGCCTTCTAAGTGCTCTGCCCTTTCAGCAAGGCCTTCCAGTCTCTTGGTCTTCCATTTGTCCATCTCTGTGGTGGGAACGGGGTTCTGGCCCCAGCCTGCCTCCCTGGGCCCTCACAGAGTCACATAGGACAGAGCAAGTGAGCAGAGGGTGGTTTGGTGACCAGGACTCTGCTGTGGCTCCGGCAGCACCTGACAGGTGTTTCCCAGAGAAGCCTCTGAGGCCTTCTGTCTCCATCCATCTTCTCTTTATCAAGCCCTTTTATGTCCCAGATACTCTTTCAGAGCTAAGGAAGGTGCAGACAGACATGGTCCCCACATTGGCTGAGTCATTGTCTCTACCTTTACGGGGCTGATATCCTTGCTGGGGAGACAGGTTTATAAGCAAGTAATACCAGGCTGGTGCCACAGTCCTCTGAGAGGAAGGTGACCGCTCACCAACAGAGCATCCGTGGGGCGAGTGACTGGGGTGGTGTGGAGGTGCAGGAGGGACTGGGGTGGTGGGGACTGAGGGCTGTGGCTGTCCACAGGGCAGTGGCACAAGTTGCACAGAGCAGTGACTTTGACCACTAGAGGGGGATTTGGTTGTTTGCAGCCTGCCTGCAGGTTCACAGAGCAGAACTAGGTCTCTGAAGGGCCAGAGCTGGGACTCAGCTGGCACACCTGAGGCTTATCCAAAGGGTTATGGAAAGCCCTAGGGGGTGAGGCAGGCATGTCCTCCCAACTTTAAGCTCTGACTGTAGAGGCTGTACTTCCAGGACTCAACAAAATGCATGGCACACAGGCTCTGACACACAGAACGGGTGCCACAGGCCCCTGCGTAACCCTAGACTGTGGTCACAGGAGCAGCCTGAAGTTCGGCTCTTGCCACCAGCCACCTCAGGACACAGTTCCATCCCAGCTAGAACAGAGGACCTGGTTCCCCCAGGGACTTAGGTGGCCTCCTCCTAGACCAGTCAGAAGCTCCTCCTCCATTTCCTGAGTGTGGTCCAGCAGCCCCCTCTGGCCAAGACATCAGGCTGCTCCTGCCGCAAGTGTTAAGTGTTGGCTCCACCCCTGTGCATAGCTGTGCTAGAGGGCAGGCTGGGGCCTAGAGATCAGTAGGTATTGGGTGGATGGACAGGCGGGCGGGTGGAGAGACAGAAGAAAGAAAGAAGGGTTGGCAGGAACGAGCCCAGGGAGATCGTAGAGCTTGGCCCAGAATCACAGCAAGTGAGTGAGATGGTCGGTGGAGCTGGTCTGCCCCCTCCTGCACTGCCTCTAGGGTCTCTGGCTTCTCTGGACTTTGGGTAAAGAAAGTCCACTTAACCTGCAGAAATAGTTACTATCTATACAGAACCTTACTGCCGTTCCTCAGTTCTTGCCTTCCTGCTCTGGCTGGAGTGGGCCTCGCGCACGACGGCTTTGGGAAAAGCAAGATCTGCTGCATGTTTGTCAGCAATGAGTACAAGGTCAGGGGTTGGGACCCAGCCTAGACACGGTGGCTCTGCGCACACCAAGCCTCTCCCCGAGCCAGGCCAGCACTGCAGCCAGCTGCACCATTTAGGGCAGAGATGGTGACCCCACTGCCCTGTGGCCAGAAGCCAGAGCCTGGGATCTGGAGTTCTTTTTCAGCTTCACCTCCAAACCATGTCAGCTGCAGCTGCCGATCCCATGCAAACACCCTTACCATGACTACTCCAGGCTCTGGTTGCGTTCTCCAGGGCCTGCCCACTCGTGTTGAGATCTGTAGATGTTACAGAGTTGCTGTTTCTTCCCAGTCCATCAGATTTTAAGCATTTCTCAGTTTTGTCTCCTCTGTTTCTTTTAGTTTGGTTAAACCCTGCAAGTTCTCACTTTTGCTCTCTCAGTCCTCTCCTACATGGAAGTGCTTCCTGGACCTCACATTACCAATCCAGGGAAAGCATCACCCCGTGAGGATGGGCCAGTCACCAGGCGCCTTGCTCTCAGGTGGAATGACGGCGCTCATTCCTTCCCATGTTTATGTGGTTTCTACAACATTTCCACCCCAGGGACTTCACATCCTCGGGCACTGCTAGATTTGAGGCCAGTGCTAGGTGCGCCGCTGCCAAGCTCCCCCGCACACACCCCAGAGTCCCCATACCTGCCCAGTAGAAGGGCACTGAGGTTGGGTGAAGTGTCGTGTCTGGTTGAGGCCATGCTGGGTGGCATTCAGGACAGCCTCTCTGCTTCTGCTTCCTCTGCCCCAGTTCCCATGAGGGACCCTTCTGGGAAGTCAACAGTATTGAGTCCTAGAGAGGAAGAGGAAGACGGGGCTGGGGCTTTGGCAGCGTTGGCATCATATGCTGGTTGGCCTGAGGGCAGAACATCTCTCTGATCCAGTTCAGGAAAGGGCCGTGCTATCTCTGTGCTGCCTCGTTCTCGCTGGGGATGGCAGACCTCGGGTACCTACCTTCCGGTCATTTGTGCACAGCCCATAAACAAAGAGTTGGCTTTTACCCTTTTTAAGGGTTGAAGAAAACTCAAAAGAAGAATATTTTAAGGCAAATGAAAGTTGTATGGAATTCAGATTTGTGTTTCCTCGAGCAGAGCTTATGGCACGGGGCCACGTGCCTTGCTCTTGTGTTGGCCATGGCTGCTTTCTTGCCGCAAGTGGGGAACTGAGTAGGTAGGACAGAGATGGCGTCACTGAAGAGCCCCACATTGACTGTCTGGTCTTCACGGGAAACAGTCCTCACCCTCTCCCTGCATCCTGCCTGGCTCCTTGAGACTCCATGGGGTGGCGGGAGGTTGACATGCATAGCCCACAAAGGCCCAGAAAACCAGCACAGGCCACCTGCTGCCGGAGGGGCACTCCCCAAGTGCGTGGGTAGGCGGATCTCGTACACTTGGGTCTCTCACCCAGACTGTTAAAATGGGATGGAATAACAATCCCTTTCAACCCTGAAAGTCTATGATTCAACTAGAGTTACAGGATGTCTTTCTTCATCCTTTGGGGTTTACAGTGTTCTCAGAAAACCCGTGAAGAGCCATGCGAATCCTCTCTGCTCAGCCTCTTCTCCTGCCCCAGGCCCAGACGGGCTGCGCCTCCCTTCCTCCTGCTGGGCCTGAGTGGGCGGATTTTCTCTCCCTCCCCTCGCTCTTCCTGAGGGGAAGCACAGAAGGAAACAGCGAGCCCCGTTTCAAACCCAGCCGCTCCCTGTGGGTGGCTTCTGCCATCTTGTGAGGTACCCAGGACCCTCAGCCCAAGACAGCTCTTCTGTCTCCCGTGAGGGGACCGCAGGACCAGCAGCTTGCCTGTGAAGTGATGTTAGGAGGATGGTTTAGTGCCGAGGGTGGTATCAGGAGGGGTGGGCCTTCCGCCTTCGCTATTTCCCCCTCCTCTCCCCCCACTCTTCCTTCTGTGTGGCCCGTTCTGGGGCTCTGGACTGGTGGCTGGCCAGACTCTGACACCAGTGAGGCACCCTGCAGTGGGCACAGTCCAGACCAGGCCACACTGTCCTTTGGGGACATGGAGGGGCAGTGGCCTATGGCAGTTTGCGCTCCTGGAGGCTGGAGGCAACCCATGCTCAGGCCACTTCACCTAATTGAATATGTCTGTACCCGGCCTGCTTCCTGAGAGCACGTGATGACCTGGATACGGGCGCCATTACCCCGTTGTTCCTTGAGAGATGGGAGAGGATGTGGCAAAAGCCACCATGGGGCAGCGGGAGTGGGTGGTCAAGGGGAGAAGGACAGTCACTGCGTGTGGTCTGTAGGCCCATGTCATTCACTCACAGAGGCTTTGACACCTGAGCCCGAGGAACGGAGTCCTGGCCCAGTCACACACGGCTCAGCTGCTCCGAGCCATGAGATGTGGGTCTGTCAGCACTCAGTGGGAGCCACATCCCTGGCCTAGGTGTGTGCCCTGTCAGTTCAGTCCCTGACTTGAGCGTGTATCCTGCCACCTCTGTCCCTGACCTCACTTACCAGTGGCAGTTCTTTATAATAGCCCAGGCTGTGCCACTGGAGGGCCCATGAGAGGTTCTGAGGGCATTGCTTTTTGCCTTTCTCCCTCCCTTGCCACACTGGCACTCTCCTTGTCAAGAAGGAACAGGGCCCAGGAGCTGATAGCCAGAAAGAAGGCAGTAAGAGGCCTGCCTGGTCTGTCCCAGACTGGAGGGTAGGTCATAGGGCATGCCCTTGCACACCTTCGGGAGATATTGCCAAATATTTTTTCAACTTGTGCCAACTCACATGTGATCGGTTCTCACTCACATGTGATCGGTTGCTCTATGTCTCTGCCAGTGCTTGGTCTGTTCCATCTGTTCAGGGCCTGTAGACTTTCTGGAGGGAATATCGGATTTCTCATTGTAGTTTTAAGTTGCATTTCTCTAATGGTCAGTTTGAGCACCTTCTTGGCTTTTTTTGGGTCAGCTCTTTAGATATCTTCTTTTGTGAAGTGTCCACATTGTTTTGCACATTTTAAAATTGAGCTGTCTGGCATTTTCTCATTTATTTTTGAGTTCTTTGTATATCCAGATCTGATTTCTTTCTCAGATGTTTGATTTTTAGCTGTTACCTCCTGCTCTGCAGTTGTTTTTCCACTGTTACACGAGTAAAAGTTCTTCATTTTTATAAGTCCAACTGTACACTTTTTCTTTTGTGGTTAGTACTTTCTGAACCTTGTTTGAGAAATCTGAGTCTATTCCAAGGGTCTATTCCAAGGGTATGAAGATGTTCTCTTTTGTTTTCTGTGAAGCATTTTTTTAACTTTCATATTTAGATTTGTGATCCCTCGGAAATTGGTGTTTGTATGGTGTGAGGTCAAGGTCACCTGAGCATCCAGTTGACCCTGTACTGCCCTCTTCCCAGGGTCAGTTTGGCTATCTTGCTCTAGTGCCCCCTGGTCTCCTTTGCCATAGATCTGTCACATTCTGTGGTACCTGGCAAGGCAAGTCCTCCAGCCATGTTTTTCCCTTTAAGGTTGCCATGCTAACCCTGGCCATGTGCATTTTTGTGAATTTTAGGTCATTCTGCCCATTCATGAATCGCTCACACTGAGGTGAGGCTCCTTCTCTCTCAGTCTCTGTGTGGTTGACCTTATCTCCACCTTGGCAGGGGCATCTTCCAGGCTTGGAGGGGAAGAGAGGGCACATAGCCACAAACGGCTTCTAGGTCTCATTCCAGCTCTAGCGACCTCATGGCAAAGAGAAGATGTCTCTTCTCAGGTACGGAATATGAAGTTCAAAAGAAACTATGACAGACTTAGCTATGGTCACATACCCCTCTTAACACTAATTCAGAAGAAATGCAGAAGGGACCCAGCAGTTGGCTAGGCTTGGTCCTGAACCAATTCATGGGGGACGGGGAAGGAGCTGTTCCTTCAAGGAAAGAGGCTGCAAGGCAGGCTCAAAAAGACACACCACACCAAAACTCTCATTCCGTATGGCCTTGGGACCGCACCAGGACAGCTGAGCAGAGGTTGCTTTCCAACCAGACATCCCAGAAACAGAGGACCCGGGCAGAGGTGCAGGTGTGTGACGCACATCCTGAGTATGTGCTGTAGGGGGGAGCTCAACATGGTGACTTGAAAATGTGTGTTCTCCATGACTGTTTATTTCCGCTTCATCCCAGTTGCCAAACACTGGGGGCAGGGCTGCAGCATGGTGGTAAGAGCCCAGTCATTTGAACACTTGCCAGCAGAGTGGGAATGCGTGGCACGCTTCGAAAGATGTGTGTCACAGTGTGCTCATAACATTGGTATTGAAGAAGACTAAGAAGGGGATTTGTGTGTGTGTGAGAACCCACAATGTCCCAGGAGGTGCTAGTGGCTTGTTTTCTCCCCACATGTTCCTTGCCATGCCCTTCACAGCAAATGACAGTGAGATCCCTGAGCTGGTGAGAGAGCAGAGCTGGAGAACTGCAGACGCCTACCTGAGCCACCCACCCAGGGCCAGGCGGGCCAGGACTCGCCGTGCTTCATCTCGTTGAGCAGAGTATATGTCCTCTACTGAAACTGCTTTTTCTCCTACTCAGTGTTCAGTTGTCCAGTGCATCTCCAGTCTGCAGGCATCCTTCTGTCTTGACCCCAGAAGCCTCACAGTTCTGTCCTGCCGTGGTGACCCAGGCCATGGTGACTTATGTTGTATGTGCTCCCGCAGGGCGACTACGACCAGAGCAGGACTAAAGTGCTGCATATGAGCCTGAACCCCAGTAGCATGGCCAGGCAGCGCTTGCATGAGGACCATGAACAGCTGCAGGCAGAATGTGAGCGGCTACGTGGGCTCGTGCATGCCCTGGAGAGAGGAGGCGCCGTCCCAGCCAACCTTGAGGCTGCAGCATGTCTGCCGTCATCCAAGGAGGTGGCAGGTAGGTCTGCTCCCCATCCTCCAACATCCCGTAGGCAAGTCAACCTGCTGTCCTGTGGGACAGCCTCAGGCATCTGCATCTCTGTCATCCCAAGAGGGTCTGTCCGCCCTTGTGGACAGCTGAGCCACATGGATGGCCGGGGAAGGGAGTATCTGGCCCCCACGACCACAGAGATTTGCCAAGTCCCTAGGGGTTGTGCGAACAGGTTTAGTCATCCAAGTCTACGGGCGCAAAGATAACTCAAGCAGCAGTGAGAAACAAGTGGCTGAAATCTCAGACCCCCTGAAACAAATTAGTGTCATTTGTCGGTTTATATTTGCCCCGTTAACCATGAGTAAATCCAATACTCCATGGAAACAGGAACTATCCCTCACTGGGCTAAGGACACTTTCCAGATCCCAGAGAGCCCTTTGCAGCCAAGACCAGCAGCGTGTTGGGGAAGAACGGAGCCTTCTTGAGGGCCAGCACCCTGCTGTACGCTGTGGGTCTGTAAACCAGGGTGACAGCCTTGGAGCCTGAGGCCTGCCCCGGTGGGACTCTGCAGTCTGGCAACCCCAAGCCTCAGAGGCCGTCCCAATTGCTACCTGGCTGTGCTCACTCGGCGGCTCTGAAGAAGTGCAGATGCATCGATGTGAGTAGTAGGGCCCTGTGAGCCTCATGGGGGGCTGCGGGCCCAGAGGACCCACTCGCGCTCGCCACCAAAGGCTGCCTGGCACTGCCCCAGACTCCAAGCCTCGGGGGTCTGGGAGAGAGCCCCCCCTTGCGTCCTCCACAGCAGCCTGGAGCATGGTCCTGACATCCTCACTCCTATATGGTGGTCGTGCTCGTTGCCTCTTCCTCAGGAATTTCTGCAGGATCATCAGGTGGGGGAGTGGTGAGGATTTTCTTCTTGAGTTGGAGTCTCACTCTGTCGCCCAGGCTGGAGGGCAGTGGCACACTCACAGCCCCCTGCTGGGTTCTGGCGATCCTTCTGCCTCAGCCTTCCGAGTAACCGGAACTACAGGCGTGTGCTGCCATGCCCAGCTAAAGCTGCTGTTTTCTTGACCTTGACATCTTGCACTGGTGTCTGAGTTGCTTTTCACCCAGTGAAGCCTCCCCTATTTCCTTTCCATGTACTTGTCATCACTCTTGTGCAGGCAACACGGCGTTGCGCAAGTGTCAAGGTGGTAAGGTTGTGTGGCAGTCATTTTGTCCCCTTCCAGCAGCACAGCCCAGTTTGCAGTGTCTGGGGCAGTTTGTTCTCCATGTCTCTCTCTCCTTTGTCGGGAAAGCCTTATATGGAACCTTCTTCCCTGCCATTTGCCCTTCCTGGGGATGTGTTTGCAAAGCCCTGAACCGTGGTCAGCAGCCCAGGGAGGCATGACCCTTCCAAAGCTTCAGTATCCCAGCTGGCAAATTGAGGCCGTAATAGTACTATAGGAGGCAGTGCCTTGACGCCCTAGCGAGAGGCTGGTGCACAGGAAGTGCTCTATAAACGGTTCATTGTCCTTAGTCTCGTTTCTGGGTTCCTGTGACTGTCGTTAGCAAGAGGTGGTCTCTGGGACCCCTCCGACCTCGGTGCCCTCCTCTAGCAGGGCTTCAACTTGTCTGTGTCCTTTGTGAGTCTGCACACCATCATAGGATCAGTTGTGACCCAGGAGGCATGGAATTTATCGGGTATGGAATTTACTGGGACCCTGCCCCTCAGCATGGTGTGGGACTGCATTTGCCTACTGGATGCTCTCCTGGGACCACATGGACGTGCCGTGCCTACCCTCACGTGTACATCCTGCATCTCACCTGCCTTTCCTACCCTAAGTTTTCAGAATTCATTTTGGGAACCTCTCAGCAGGAACTTGAGTTGACCCTTATTCAGTCCCATCTCATCTCATTTTTTGTAGATCAGAACTTCAAGACACATTAGGGCAGCTACAGAACCAGGCCTGGAACAGAGCTCTCTAATTCTGTCATGACTCCAGACCAGCCCCTTCCTAGATGGGGCAGAGGAAGTGATGAGGTGGCCTGCAGCCTGCAGGAGCACAGAACCCCAGCATTCTGGCTCTGAGGAGCTGCTTTGCTCTCCTCACCACTTGGAGGTCCTTCTGCTTTTAAACTCTCTCCCCGCTTCCCCTTTCAGTTCTTGGCAGCAACAGCTGCCTGAGGCCCCTGGCCACATGGCACTCCCCGGGCAGGTCTGGGCCCACAAGCAAAGCCTGCCCTGAGTGGGAGGGCGCCCTACTGGCTAGGAGTGCACTTTGACCCACTAGCTACTAGGTGTTGTGCCTCCACCCCAGTGACAGGGCGGGGTGGGGGGCAAGGCCACGAGAAGGGGAAGCCACTTGCAAGGTCACGGGAGAGTTGATGGCGGCTGTGGGCTCCTTTCTAGCTCCCCCACCCCCGGGAGGGCTGCTCCTAGTCTCCACGATGGCTGTGAAAGCCGGAGTCCCCATGACCTCCAGCCTCACGCCGTCATGGCTCCCTTTCTTACTTCACATGGTCTGTGCCTTTGGCACATTTTAAACCTGAAGATGCAGATTTGGACCCTTCTAGGTGGATTGTGTTTTGTGAAGGGATTCTTGGAAGGGGCAGTAGTAGGTCAGTCTCTTTGTTCAGCTTGCCAATGGGCTGTGTGTGTGGTCTTGGGCACGCAGGTGCCTAGGGTGTGACTCTGACATGTGTCCCAGGCCACGAGAAGTGAGTTTCAGAGAGGTGCTTCTGCGTCACGCTGGGGGTGGGGTGGACAGTCTCTCAAAATTGACTTTTGAGAAGGAGGCAGGGCCAAGATGGCCTGGAAGATGGGAAGGGAAAGGCTACATGAGCAGAGGCCTGGCTAGACAGGTCTTGTTTTGCCGCCATGGCGGCATTCCATGGGAGGTGAGGGTAGACAGGTTTCCAGGCCCTGAAGGCCAGTCCAAGCCTCATGTCTGCACCCTCCTCCGTACAGCCTCCTAAAATCATGGTGAGGGTGGTAGTTTTTTGTAAGGCTTACATCCTCAGAAAGAGGATTCAACAGCAGATTTTGGGACTCTGGAACAGGTGGACGAGCAGTTAAAGGACTGAGCAGACTTAGGAAAATAGTCTTATTTATGCCTCAAAGCTCCCAAACGGCCTGGGAACTGGGCACAAGTGGCACTGAGGGAGGACATGACTGACTGAAATATGGAGAATTAAGGATGCTTGGTTGAGAGTTCAACTAAGAGACAGATCAGGTGATCTTCCTCCCATCTGTATGCAGTGAAAGAAATCAAAACAAAAGCCAGCAGTTTATTCTCTTAGAGCAGTGGTCCTTAAGATGTGACTCCCAGGCTAGCAGCAGCCTCCTTGGGAGCTTGTTAGAAATGCAGATTCTTAGACTCCATCCCATACATACCGAGTCAGAAATCTGGGACTGGGCCAACCATCTGTGGTCACCAGCCCTGCAGGTCCTAGAGGTTCAGGAGAGTCTGAGAACGGCTGCTATGGAGAGGGCATGCAAGGGCCCTCTGCACGGGAGACCTGGACTGAGCCCAGAGGGTGCATGTGAACCTCAGGCACCCCCAGCCCTAAGGCTGCTTCTTCCACGTGCCCTCAAGAACACTGGAAGCAGGTGTGACCTTCCAGCCCAGGGATAGGAAGACAATGTCCCAGAGAATCTGACCAGCCCCCAAAGGCACTGGTGGAGGGTCCCCGGCTGAATGGTCACTCCATGGGAACCTGCAACAGCAGACTTTCTTCTCCTCATTGCGAAGAGCTGCCCGAGGATGATCAGACACCAGCAAAGTAGACAGGAGAAAAGTGCAACTTGGAGGGAACAGACCATCAGAGCTAAGAAAACCTCCAAAAACTTGTGTTGTGGAAGCCCTGTGAGTAATAGACAGACCTTTCAGCAGCAAAACAAGAGCAAGATAGCTGTTTTAGAAACTCCAAAAGAAAAAAGTGAAAAGTATTGAGAATTAAAACCTAATAGAAGATTCATAAGATAAAGTTGAGAAAGTTTATCTGAAGGTGGAGCAAAAAGACAATGAGATGGAAAGTAGATGAAGAAGGTAGGAACATGAGAGCCGCAGCCCAGTATCTGAATGAGAGGAGCGCCAGAGCAGAGAGCAGAGAAGACAGGCACTCAAGACTGCAGCATTTCCAGAACATCTCCCCATGAAAGGCGCCGGCGCCCTCCCTCGTGGGAGATGCTCAGCTGTCCTTTTTGTGGATGAAAATAGACCCACACAGTGCATGTCATCATGAAAACCCAGGACATCAGGACAAAAAGAAGACCCTGTGAGCTTCCAGAGAAGAAAATCATGTCGTTTGTCAAAGGAGCAGGGACCAGAATCCATTAGCGCTTCTCGGCAACCACACCAGCAGCTAGGAAGCCTGTGGCAGTGCCTCCAAATTTCTACAGAAAGTGACTTGCAACTTAGACTCCTCCTCCCTAAAACTCTCCATCAATTCCGAAGGGGGAATTGTGTGCAATTTTCGGATGTTCAAGGCCTTAAAAAATTCTGGGAAGCCAGTGGAACATGTATTTCAAAAGATGAGGGTGCAGGCCGAGACAGAAACTGTGGCACACGGAAAGCAGGAGCTGCCACCCGGGAGCGAAGTGAAGAAGGACCCCTGGGCAGGGCCGGCATGGATGGGAACTGGTCAGCACTTCCGTGACTCCTCAGACAGAACGTGGTGCCACAGATGTCTCGAGAAGATGCAGACCCCAGCTTTCCACACCTGTGTGCCACACGTGCATGGCCCTAGGCCTTGATCCCCAAGCTGCGGCCTCTGGCTGCAGGTGGCCTCCTCCTTTCCCTGTGTGCCGCCCCACAAAAAAGGCAGAAAACTCCTGTGCAGACAACCAGCCGAGAGGCATGACGGTTAGTAGCAGTAGGCGCCTAGGAAACGAGACGCTTGGAAGAAACAAGATGATCGCTAGCTCTAGGGAAAGCAGACTTGCCCGAGAAGTATTCAGTGATCATAGTTTGCAGCGGGGCCCGATTTGGGCAAAATGATGAGCCTGACACGTGGGAAGGGTGGAGCTGGGGAGAGCACGCACTGCACGTGTGGAGTACGGGAGGAAGGAAGAGCCAGATCCTTGTCTTCCACGCAGGAGGTCATCGGCTGCCCAGGTGGCCAGACCCAGAAGAAACCATGCAAAGTGCTGGTTATAGAAGCAGAGCTAAAGCAACAAGCTTGGCTGAAAGAGGTGGAGCCAACCGTCTCCGGGGAGAGGGAAAGGAGTCGAGCCATGTGGGAAACCACACATAAACTTGGCACTGAAATAAAGCCTGGAGTTAAAAAGCGAAAAGCCCAGGTCAGGCTTGGGGTTGCCTGGTGAGAAGCAGCCCCAGTAAGGAGCTGTGCCAGCCTGTTTGAGAGGACCCTGGGGAGCCTTCAGTGGGCCCTGGGCCGGGGGTGGCAGCAGGTGAGCATAGGCTGGAGGGGACTCTTGGGCACCGTGATGTCCTGGGCTGGACCTCACAGCTGGCTGGGCAGGTAGGTGGGAGGAGTCAGGTCACCTGGGTTCTCTGGTGGCTCTGTCTACTGGGCACTACTTCTGTTTGCAAATGAGGCAACAGAGGCTCAGAGAGGTGAAGTGACAGGCTTGACACTGACCCTCAGGCCCAGCCTGGGCCACACTCCACACAGTGGCCGCAGAGCCCAGGCCTGCCACGTTCCTACTGCCTTCAGCTCCACAGGCTGCACCCCTGCCCGGGTGGCAACAGCCCCGCTCCTGCCAGGAGGTTGTTGGCTGTCCAGGACCTTGTCAGCGGGCTCCCTGCACTGGATGGACAGGTGGCTGTGGCCTTGCCACTGCTGGATGGATCTGCAGACTACACGTGGATGAGACGCCAGCCTCTGGAGGCCGTGTGTGTTTATGTCTGCCACGCAGTGCTCGGGGTCCTCAGCTCCACCATGAGTCAGCAGACCGCCCACATTCGGTCCTCAGTGCCCAGGCCTTCAGCAGTTCTGGAAGCAGGCTGGTTGGACCGTGACATGTGACCTCCCCGATCACAGAAGTCTGGGCACTTCGGGCCCCCACCAGGGACTCGGGGTGCCCAAAAGACACGTCTGGAAGGCTCCCGTGCAGAGGCCCACAGACACCACCCACCTGAACGGGCTGCTCCCCCACCCGCCAGGCCCCAGCCGCTGTGAGAGGAGCTATTGCAGCTGCCACACAGCCCCAAGGCCGCAGCATCCCTGGTGTGAGCTGTGCAGAAGTGGGACTTCACTAAGTGCTGAGGTTACGCTGGACCTTCACTTCTCCCACCAGAGCGGCAGGCCCCTGGGCCCCGGCTTCCACACGCAGCAGTCCTTGCCCTGCTTGGGTCAATAAGCAGTGGCCTCCACTCTGTCGGGCACCATGGTTGGGTCTGGGGTGCATGGGGGCTGTGGCCTTGCAGGGCCTGCAGGCCAGTGTGGCTGCCCAGCTCTGCCCCTCTCTTCTGACAGCTGTAGTCTGGAGCCATCACCATGGCCCAGATAATAGGGTCACCCCCGCAGCTTGCCCAGAACCTCCCAGGTTCTCCTCCCTCCTCAGCTCCTCCTTCCTGTGAGGCATGGTACTTCCTCCTGACCCCATCCCCTCTCCCCACCCTCTGGAGTTCTGTCCTGACTTCTGTCTCCTGTTCCTCCCTCAGGGTCCTCAGGGTGATCTCTCCCGCCACTCCTGCCTCTGCAGCGCTGCGCAGGCGTCTCTCAAGAGCCCTGCTTGTCAGCCTTTGGAGGCCAGCCTGCCCCCTGGACACCCTATTTACTCCTCGCTCTGCCCGTCCTTTGCCGTCCTGCCCCAGCTGGGAGTAGCGCTCTAGAGCATTGGCAGTCACCGCTGTCAAAGGTGGGGGGACTCTGCTAATGCGTGGCCAAGGGAAGCGCAGCCAGACACAGATGCTCTGGCCTCTGCGCCCCACTCTCAGTGCGTCTCCCCTAGGCAGCATGCTCCTTCGGGCCAGGGGGTCTCATGCGTCTTCATAGCCCGGAGCCCACACGGAGCGTAAGGAGGAGAGAGAGCGCCCCTCACCCCCTAGCAGATTCCTGCATGTACAGAAGGAAGGAGTCAGAGGAGGTGGCGTGGAGGCGGGGTGGGCTTCCTGTAGGAAATGGCATTTATACTTGTGCCTTGGCAGAAGGGAGTGGGAGGGAATGCCAGGCTGCTTGGGGTGGGGCACAGAGTGTTTGGAGTTCAGTAGGTAACCAGCTTGGCCAACCTTTCTGTTCACTTACTTGCTCTTTTCTGGTGATATATTGGGCATCTACTGTTTACTGTCAGATGCGGTCATGACTCAAGCGAAACTGTGAGTGGGGGCATTTTGGGGTGGAGGTGGCCTCCGTCCCAGACAGTCAGGGAGGGCTTGCTGCAGCTGCTTCTAGGGGGCAGTGTGGCGTGCAAACATACGGGACTCCGACTGCTCTGTCCTGGGCCCTGTAGACTCCACATTTCCACACAGGCTTCCAGAACCCGGGGCTGGTACCAGTGTACCCTGGCTTTTATGCCACCACCTCCTTAGGGCCACACCCTTTGCTGCCAGGAAGGGGCAGCATCTTCCCCCTTCTCCAGATGAGATGCCTGGGCATCCCCCAGCATTGGCAGAACCTCAACACAGATCCCCTAGTGCACCTTCAGTCCTGTGACTACAGTGACTCTGCCCACTTGGTCCCTGCAAACGACTCTGAACCGGGGAACCAACGTGAATCCTCATCCCAGCCTCGCTGTCCTAGGTGGCTCTGAATGTGGCTGAGTGTGGGTCTCCTAGGTCAGGGTGGGTTGTGAGGGCTTTGGGCAGCAGGTCAGTGGGCAGCAGGTATGCCACCAGCCACGAGAGACCCAGGTGGCCGAGACTGAAGGCCCAGCATCCCTCCAGGGAGCCAGTCACTGGAGAGTCCCAGGATCCCTCCACAGTGGCTTCAGCTCCCTCACGCCCCAATTGCCCTGCATCTGTGGGGTCCGAAGATGGCCTTTTCCTGTTCTAGGGAATGAGAGGCGAGAAGGAACGGGGAGGATGAGGCAAGCGAGTGGCAGAGGCGCAGGTTTTTCTCTGTGACCTGGGCACAGCACCAGGCTCTCCATTTTGTGTTTGCCAGGACTCTCCACCGCCATGCCACCTGGGACAGGGATGCCACCTGCTCAGGCCTCGGTCTGCTCAGGTACAAATGTGGTATGGTGATGACCACTAAGCAGCTCCAAGGAGCTTCAGCCCAGCTTTGCCGTTAGTGGGAGTCAAAGAGGAAGGCTGGTGTTTCAGGTGCAGGGATGACACATATTTGACCTCCCGTGTGTGCCAGCCTGTTGCCATCTCGAGGTGCTGCACTTGGGTCCTGCCATCTAGGAACTTACAGTCCAGGTGGGGAAAAACCAGTATGCCCTGAGTGATTGGAGAGTGATGTGGCATGTGGCTGGGTGGTAAATCGTGTTAAAACTCCCATAGTGTTGGTCAGAAAGAGTTGGGTGACAGCTGGAGAAGGCCCTGGTGATGTGACCTCAGTCAAGGCCTTGAATGCCAACTAGCCATGCTACAGCACTGGAGGGGTAAGTGCCCCACGTGTGCTGCAGATGCACGACCTGATGCAGCAGTGCTTTGAGTCACAGGGAGCTGAAAGGGGATGGAGCCAGAAGGGAAGCACCTCTGTGGAGCTGTGCAGGGTGTCCCGGAGGCTGTGCCCGTTTGACGGATGGCCCAAGTGCAGAAGCTCAGCCCCAGCCACAGATGAGGGCCTCTGTGCCTTGCACAGGCTACAGGCCCAGGCTTCCCAGCGGCCACCTGGCTTCTGGCTGCCCGAGGGTGAGAAGTGCTCACGACTCCTAGATCAGTGCTGCCCACGCTCGGCTCAAAAACTGCCCCTGACAACCCTGAGCTTTCGGGGAGCATACAGGAGAGCAGGCCCCTCTGACCTGTCTTACTCTCCAGCCTGCAGTGGGAGCAGTCCTGCCTGCCTGGTGGAGGCCTGGCCTCTCCTTCTCCACTAGAGGGGGCACACCTTGGCATGGGGCCCAGAGATCACAGCGGGTAGGGTCCCAGGCAAGTGGGAAGGGGGATTAAGAGCTGTACTCCTTGACCTCATCCAGCCATCCTCAGCTGTCTGCCCCAGGTTCTCTCTCCCCAGACCGGAGGCCCCGCTTTTCTCTTATGGCCTGTGTCTCAGGGTCTGGAGCACCCCCTGTCCCCTGCTGAGTGCCCATCAGTGTAGTCAGCTCTGTTACCCCCAAGCCTTCTAGCACCGAGGGAAGGGGGCATAGGTTGGGTGTTTGAAACCCCCCCCAGCTGATTGGGTGTGACTACTTGCCTCCCAGAGCTCTGCAGATGCCCTCAACCGGGCATCTGGTCCTCTGCTCTCTGCTCCTGATATGGCAGCCAGTGCCTTTGATTAGTGATGACACCCCCAGACCACCTGACTGTGCACAAAGAGAAGAAAATTTGTTCTGAGACCACAACTTAGGAAGACGGAAATTCCCCAGTGCCCCCACATATGCTAAGGTTCGCTGGTGAGAGAGCCTCGACTCTCCTACCCCCGTGGTCTGCTTCCATCCAGAGCTGCAGGGCCCAGAACCCTTCACACCCACCAGGATGGATCACCACCTTTCTGTGGTGGTCTAAGCAGCTGAGTGGCTTTCTAGGTGTGGTGCAAAACTAGAAAGTTCTGCAACGTCTTCCATGCCCCAGCCTCCTATTCACCTGATCTCACTTCAAGTTACTCTTTTTTGTTTCCCCAGATGAAAAAAGTCCTCAGAGGGAAATGTTTTGCCAGTGTAAAAGGGGTAAAACAAAAAACGGCAGAAGCACTAAAAGGCATCTAAGCTGATAAGTTCAAAAGCTGTCTGGGGCTGTGGGAAAAAAGCATCTACTGCTAGGTGCATTGCATCTAGTGCAGAGTACTTTCAAGTTGACTGAAGTTTAAACATGAAAGAATAAATATACGATTTTTTATAAATAAATTCCAGGGGTCTTTTGGGTCCCATCTCATAACTAACAAATATCTTCTCCCAGCCAGTGCCTGGTCTCCTTGTTTTCTGACGGTATATTTCTCAGAGCAAACACTTTTACTTTTTGTGCACTCTAATGATGATCTTTTTGTGTGTGTGTGAGTTGGAGTCTCACTCTGTCGCCCATACTGGAGTGCAGTGGCCGCTCCCAGCCACCACAGCCTTGACCGGCAGGTCTCCGGCGATCCTTCCGCCTCAGCCTTCCGAGTAGCTGGAACTACAGGCGTGTGCTCCCACGCCTGGCTAATTTTTTGATTTATTGTAGAGATGAGGTCTCGCCAAGTTACCCAGGCAGGTCTATGATGAATTTTTTAATAGGGATTGTATCTCACTTAGCCCTAGCCCAACCAGATTTTCTGTCTTATATTTCCTACTAAAAGTTAAGTTACATTTAGCTATACGAGATCTGACGATTAAGTTTGCAAACTCATCCTAGTGAAAGTGCTACATACCTCATTGCTGAATATCACTACGGTCAGCTTTGAAGTCCTTCCCTTGGGAAGCTGTGCACCAACACCAGTGCCTAGTCCACCTGTCAAAGCAATTTTGGGACTCTTTTTCTGGAACGGCCATTGGCGCTGTTGTCATATTCCCCTTGATGTCCTTAATGTTATCAAAATGTCTTCCTTTCAATATATCTGTTATTGTCAGGTAAAGAAAAAAGTCACGGGGGGCCAGATCAAGTGAGTAGAGAGGGTGTTCCAATACAGTTATTTGTTTACTGGCTAAAACCTCCCTCACAGACAGTGCCGTGTGGCTGGTGCATTGTCATGATGCAAGGGTTCCCTTGGGACCATTTTTGCACACACCTTTCTCATGCCAAGATTTTCCTAACTGTTTCTCTATTGGTGTTTATTTGGTCTGCTATACTTTTGACAGTTAACCAACGATTTTGATGCGCAATTTGTCAAATTTTTGCAGTGTTTTTGTCAGTTCTGCTCGTTCCTGGCTGTCCTGACCTCTCTTCTTCAGTGACACTTTCTCTCCCCCCAGAAATACATTTAGTCCATTTGTACAATGCCGTTTTCTTCATGACATTACCCCCATGAACTTGGACTATCATGTCCCTGATTTCACTCCCACTCTTGCCAAGTTTAACAAGAAATAGAATGTTGGTTCATTGCTCTCATTCAAACTCCGAGATTCTCACAATGACAACTCTGATGGCCATTTCAGAAAAGGGGTTCCAAAATTGCTTTGACGGGTGGATTAGGCACCGGTGTCAGTACATAGCTTCCCAAGGGGAGTACTTCGAAAGTGACATAGTGATATTCAGCATATAAGGGATGAAGCACTTTTTCTAGGAGGTGTTCACGAACTTAATTGTCAGTCTCTGTATGACCCATTTTGCATTAATTTCTGCATATGATGTGAAATTGAGATCATGATACTTTTGTTTTTTGGTTTTTTTTCTTCATATGGATGTCTAATTGTCCCATTACTGCATTGAAAAGACTGTCTTGTCTCCCTTGAATTATTTTTACACCTTTGTCAAAAATCAGTTGACCGTGAATTGTGTGGGTCTACTTCTGCCCCCTTGCTATGGTTTCTAGGAATGTAGGAATTTTGTCCCTTTGTTGTTACCACACTGTTTTAAGTACTGTAGCTTTATAGTAAGTCTTAAAATCAAGAGCACAATTCCTCTAACTTTAGGCATACAAATTTTAGGTCCGGCTTGTCTTTATCTTTAGAAGTCCTGCTGAGACTTTTGTAGGAATTACATTAAATCTGTAGATGAGTTTGGAGAATTGCTTTATTGGGATGAGTCTTCCAATTCATGAGCATGGTATATTTTTCCATTTTGTGATTTTTCTACCTTGCACATGTACCATGTTTTTGTTAGAAATATGCGATTTTATTGAGGTTTTCTTAAATTTTTAGTTTTGGGAGTTATTGCGAATGTTTTTACAGTTTACAGTTGTTCGTTGCTTGTATATAGAAACATGACTGATTTTTATGGTGGCTCTGTAACCTGTGACCTTGCTAAACTAACTCACTAGTTCTGGATAGTTTTGTTTTCTAAATATTTGTGGTCCTGGCATCTGTGAATAGGAACTGCTTTGTTTATTCTGTTAAAATCTGTGTGCCTGTATTTCATCTTCTTGTGTGATAGCCATGGCTAGGGCCTTTGTGTGGTGTTGAGTAGGAGTGAGGAGAGTGGATATCCTTGCCTTATTCATTCATTCGCCATTAGGGGTGCTGCAGGCAGTAGGCTGGTTGTGGTTTTAACTCTTTAACAAGCTGAGGATATTTCTTCTATTCTTAGTTTGGTGAGAGCATTTACCATGTTAGAAGTTGAATTCTGTCCAATGCTCTATCTGGATCTACAGACATAATCATGTGTTTTTTTCTTGCCTTAAACTGTCAGTGTGGTTGACAGTGCATCACTGGGATTATTTGTAAAATTTTCAATGTTGAACTAGCCCTGAATTCCTGGAGTAAACCTTCCTTAGTCATGGTATAGTCTTCCTTTCACATATTGCTGAATTCAGTTAGCTAATATTGTTAGTAATTGTTGCATCTATATTCCTGTTTGTCTGTAGTTTTCGTAAACTGCCCTTGTCTGGTTTTGGTATGATAGAATGCGTGAAATGAATTGGAACGTTTTCCTCCTTTCTTATTTCCTCGAGGAGATTGTGTGGAAGTGATGTTACTTCTTAGGAGATTGTGTGGAAGTGATGTTACTTCTTTAAATGTTTTATGGAATTGCTGGTAAAACCATATAGGCCTAGAGATTGTAGCTGTGTCAGGTTCTAATAGTTATAGGAATAGTGAGCTCTCACTGTCACCTTAGGTGAATTTTAGTAGACTATATTTTTTTGAGGAACTGGTTCATTATATCTAAGTGGTCAAGTTCATGAGCAAAGAATTGTCTATACTATTCTTTTATTAATTCTATAATGTCTGCTGGGTTTGTGGCAATACTTCCTACTTCCTTCCGATATTGGTAGTTTGCATCTGTGATTTGTTCTTTTTCAATTGTGCTAGATTTATCAACTTGACTGGTCTCCTCGAAGACCTAGCTTATAGTTCCATCGATACTTTGCTGTTGTTCTGTTTTCAGTTTTATTGATTTCTATTCTTCATTTGCCTCCTTCTACCTGCTTTAGTTTTATTAATATTTTGTTCTTTTTCCAGCTTAAGGTGTAGAAGGTTAGATTTCATATTTGAGATATTTTTCTGTTTTCTTACGTAAGCATTGGGCACTATAAATTTATATCTGAGCACTGATGTAGTTGTATCACACAGATTTTGATATGTTGTACTTTTATTTATGTCTAGTTCAAAATATTTTCAAGTCTCCTTTAAGACTTGCTAGGGTTGGAATGTGTCCCCCTCCCCCCAATTCACATTTAAGCCCCAGTGCAAAAGGGTTAGGAAGCAGGGCCTGACCAAGGTGTTTAGGTCAGGAGGGCTCCAACTTCTTAAGTGGATTAATGCCGCTATAAAAAGTACTCTCAGTAGTGGGCTCTCTGTCTCTGTTTGCCTGTCCACATTCTACCGCTTGAAGATGCCTCAAGAAAGCACTTGCCAGGTACAGGTACGATGATCTTGGACTTCCCAGCTTCTAGAACTGTGAGCCAATACATTTCTGTGTGTTATAAATTTGCGGTCTCAGGTATTCTATTAATTTGTGGTCTCAGGTATTCTATTGTAGCAACACAAACGGATGAAGACAAGATGTCTGCTGTGACCTGTTCATATTTAGAAGTTTGTTTTTTTTTCAAAGTGTCTTTGCTGGATTTTCCAGGTAACTTCTGTTGTTGATTTGTTTAATTCCATTATGTTGGGAAAACTTACTTTGTATGACTCATTTTTTTTTTTCTAATTTAACATTTTTTGATGGTCAAGAATTTGAGCTATGATAAAATGTCCCATGTGCACCTGGTAGGAGTATGTATTCTGCCTTTCTATACATGTGTGTAGACCACTTATCTTTAATGTAATTTTTTTATACATTTGGACTTCGGTCCACCATTTTATGATCGGTTTCCTGTTTGTCCTCCCTGTTTTTATTCCCCTGGTTCCTCTTTTCTGCCTACTTTCGGATTATGTGAACATTTCTTAGTATTCCACTTTGATTTGTCTATCTTTTTATTGTATCTCTTTGTATACTTTTAAAAGTTATTTTTCTATGGATTAAAATATGCATCTTGACTTTTCACAGTACGCTCATTGTTAATATTTTATCACTTCACATGAGCTGTCAGGATCTTATCACAATGTAGGTTTCTCACCACCCCCCACCTTTATGTTATGGTACTTATATGTGTTTACTCTTGGTGAAAACCCCCACCAAGAAAAGTGCAATAAATCTTGTTTTTAACTGTCATAACTATTTCTAAGAGCATAAGGGCAGAAACCAGTTTGTATTTTTATCTGGACATTATGCCATCCTGTTGCTGTTTCTTGATTCTTGACATTCCAGGTTTTTCCCCGGGATCATTTTCTTTTGCTAGAATGTCCTTTAGCATTTCTTTTAGGGTAAGTCTGCTGCAATGGAGTCTTAGTTTGCATTCGACTGACAGTGTCTTTATTTTGCCCTCACTGCTGAAGGACATCTTTGCTGGATGTGGAGTTCTGGGCCAGTGGTTCCTGTCTGGTAGCACTTCCGAAATCAACATTGTCTCCCTGTCTTCGGCCTCTGAGGTTTTGATGAGTGCTGTGACGTGATTTAGGTAATTTCCTCTTCTTGTGAAAGACAGAGATTTTCAGACACTTCAGGTTTGATGGTGTTTGTGAGTGAAAGGGTGGGAAGGATTTCATGCATGCACACTCTCTGATGATGTCAGCACGCATAGGTATAAGGAGTGTGACACTGCAGCACGAAGGGACCCCTGCGGTGACATGATGTCTGCATTGCAAGTTAAGTGAGAAATATCATTTCTAAGTAGACTGTGAAAAGTTAATTTTGCATTATCCTCCGATCACTTCCTTCTTGGACCTCTTTAAAAGCTTGCTTGGTAATTCTGACATCTCCCTCATCTTGGAATTGGCATCTGTTTGTTGTGCTTTTCCTAGCAGGTTTGTATTTTCCCGGTTCTTTGTGTGCTGCTTAATTTTAGATTGTGTTCTGGACACTGCATGTCGTGTTATGAGATCTGAGGTCTTTTCTTAATCTGGGTTCTGGGGAAGATATTCATTTATATTGGCTTTAGGGGTTCCTGGTGACAGAGAATTCCAAGTCATCTAACTCTGTGCCCTCTGCCAGCCTCTTGGGGTCCCAGGCAGCGATCTAGCCCATTGTCCTGCTCTCTGACCCTTGGGGGGCTGGTTCGGGTCACATCCCTACACGTCGCGCAGAGCGTGGGGGGGTCCCACCAGAACCCTCTCCGTGAGCTCTTGACCGTCTCCAGGCGACCCACAGTTCCCTTCATGGGCACTTGTCCATTCACCCAGGCTTGGCTTCCTGTGTGGTCTGGCCCCACAACCGATGCCAGCGTCATCCAGAGTAGGCCAGTGGTGGGACACACCCCATGCTCTGGTCAGAAGGAAGGGTCCGTTTTCTATAGCTGTGGGCATCTGTCCAGCAGCAGCTGTACCTCCTCAGGATTGCCAGGATGCTCATACAGAAAAGGATAGAAAACAGAAGAAAAATGGGGTTTCTCCCACTTGCTTCTCAGGCCAAACAGCGAGGGCTTGTCTTGATACCCAGTCTCATGTCTTGTTCTCACTCCCAGGTCTTAGTGGCCCTCAAGTCCAGGCTAGGTAGCACTGAGGTCACACAGACAAACAAGAACAGAAAACTCCAGGAAGTAAAAACTGGAAACTGCATAACTCACACAATCTGAAGTAGATCATAGGATTATTTATAATCCTATAACTATTAAATACATTGAATCCATAATCAAAGAACTTCCAAAAAGAAATCTCCAGGCCCAGATGGTTCAGAGAAATAGAAGGGGGAGCACTTTCCAACACATTCTTCTTTAATTCCAATTTAAAACCCATGACAAGACTGAAAAAGAAGACTACAGGAACGTATGTATACGTATTCCAGGAATGCAAGGCTGGTTTAGTGTTGTCAGTCGATGTAATCTACCATATCAACAGGCTAAAAGGAAGGAATCACATGACCAAATCAACTGATGGCAGTAAAAGCATTTGACAGGATTCAATGTGCATTTATGGCAAAGCTCTCAGCAAACTAGAAAAGATGAGAACTTCCTCACCTTGCTAAAGAGCATATACCAAAGCCCTGTAGCAAACCTCAGACCTAGGGTGAGAGACTGGAAATGCTGAAGTAGGCCAGAGGTGCTCACCCTTACCACCCTACACTCACTTTCCAGAAGGCCTAGAGAGGCAGGAAGGCAAGAAAAGGAGAAGACGACCTACAGGCTGGTGAGGAAGGGCCATACGTCTTCCTCTTTGCAGATGATATGACTGCCTGTGTAGAAAATCACAAGACATAAAAACTAATAGAGTGAGTTCACCATTGACTTTTGTGTGTTGATCTTCTGTCCTACAACCTTGCTGATCTCACTTTACAAGGGGTGTGTGTGTGTGTGTGTAGTTTTGTGCATATATACTAAACATGTGGAAACTGAAATTTTTTTTTTTTTTTTTTGAGTTAGAGCTTCACTCCTTTGCCCACTCCTTCACTCCTTGGCACATTCATGGCTACCCCAGCGTCGACCTGCTGGGCTCCGGTGATCCTTCCGCCTTAGCCTTCCAAGTGGCCAGAACTACAGGCATGCATCATGCCCAGCTAATTTTTTGATTTATCGTAGAGATGAAGTCTCACTAAATTGCCCGGGCTGGTCTCAAACCCGCGGACTCAGACAGTCCACTCGTCTCGGCCTCCCAAAGTGCTGGGATTACAGGCTGAGCCACCAGAAAACTGAAATTTTAAACATACCATTTCTATTTACACCCCTAAAAGTAAAATTCATAGGTATAAATCTTACAAAACTGTACACTGGCAGCTATAGAATGCTGAGACAAGAAATCAAAGATCTGTATCAGTGGAGAGACATACTGCATTCAGGGATCAGGAGCTTCTCCATCTGAATTAATGGAGAGATGCACTTCATTCATGGATTAGAAGATTCAACACAGTAGATGCTGGCTCTGCCTGCATGGAGCTATGGATGTGATGCAGTTAGAAATGGGCCACTCACCCCTGAGTTGGTGACACTTGTGGTTCTGGTTTCCTCCCTCATTCTCCCAGCAGCCGTTGACTCCTCAGGGGCTGTAGGTAGCTGTTGCCTGCACGCCTCCCCTTCAGGACACAGCTGCCTTCAGTGAGAGCCAGGTGGAGTCTGGTTTCATCATCTGTCCCAGAACTGGTTGTACATCTTATCTCTCATCTGGTAATTCTGTTATCTTTAAGCTTAAAACATTCTTCAGTGATATGATAAATAATTCTTTTTCTTTAGGCTTTTTTTTTTGGCTTATTTTTTATATTTAAAGGTTTAATCTACTTTGGACTTATTTGCTATGTGATATAAGACCAAGATCTAAATTGATCCTTTTTCAACTGACTAAACGGTTTCTTTATCAGGTACTCCTTTATTTTCCAGAGAGTTGTATTATGTCTTTATTACATTCTTATGCAAAATAGGGTCTAGATTCAGAATTTTTGTTTATTTTTATTTCACTAATCTGTGCCATATTTTCAGTAATATAACTTTTATATGTTAATATTTGCTGTAGGATAAGGCATTACTGATTTTTTTTTACTTAGATTATCTTACCTATTTATTACTCTAAGTGCATTTTAGAATTCCTTGTCAAGTTCAAGAAAAGGCCTTTGCGCTCTTATTTTTTTATTGAAATTATACATTAATTTGGTAGAGGAGTGTTCAGCATTACAGCATCTGTTTCTGAATAGAGAAGGGGGTCTCAGGCCTGCTTCCAGGCACAGACCTGAGTGGCAGGATCCCCTTCCCCCCGAAAGCACAACCCCAAACACGTGCTCTTAAGTCCCTGTGACAGGGCTCGGTTCAGGCGGGAGTGTGCTACCCGGTCGTCTGCTGCCGCGTGAGGCCCTGTGCTTCCTGCTGCTGCCTCGAGCCCCCTCTCCCTTCTCTTCCTTCTCGCCAGACTTGCCTAGTTGCCCTCACATGCAGCTCCAAGGCTCCAAGTGGAGTTTACCACAAGGAGCGGGAAGAAAGGAGTCTGCACCGTCCCATCTGGACTGGATGGCCATAAATCTCTTTAATCAAAGACAGTTGAAGGTTTTTTAAAAACTTGTGCATGTGTTTTACATGTGTATGGGATACATGCGATATCTTGTTATGTGCATAGAATGTACAAATGGGTATTTGGGGTGTCCATCGCCTCAGGTATTTATCATTTTTATGTATTGGGAACATTTCAAGTCTTCTGGAGATTTTGAAGTATGCAATATATTGTTAACTATGGTCACTCTCTCCTGCTGTATGCGCTCTTATTCCTCCTCTCTAACAGTACATCTGTGCCCGTTGGCCAACTTATCATTACCTCCCGCCCCACTCCCCCTTCCCAACCTCTGAGAAGTATCGTTTAGTCTCTACCTCCGTGAGACTCATCCCTTTAGTTCCCACTCAAATGAGAACAGGCCATATTTGTCTTTCTGCTTTGCAGTTCCCTCCTATACTCTGATGTGAAGCCAGGGCTTGGGACCCCTGGGTCTGTGTCCCCTGAGGATGCTCTGCCTCCTGCACTTTGTTCTCATGGCGTCACTGTTCTTCCTGCCAGACAGCCTGGCCCAGGCACATTCATTGGTCAGGCTTCTCCAGCAAAGCAGAACTGGTAGGATATGTGTCCACACATGTCCAGAAGCACTTGTGAGGGACTCTGCAGGGTACGTAGCCAAGCCAGAGATGCGGGAGGGAGAGCCAGTGTCCCAGGGACATGCAAGAGATGCTGGGCTCGCACGCCCCATGGCCTCTCTGGCCCCGGGAGCCACTGTCTCCCAGTACTGCCATGCCCTGCTGTGCGCTGGCCTTCTGCCGTGCCCCTGGAGCCTCATCCAGCACTGCCTCTTGGCAAGTGTGTGGTGAGAGGGATCATGTGGGCGAGGCTCACTCGCTGCCCTCCCCAGCCCCTGGGCTGCTTTGCCACCGCAGCTGCCTCCCAGAGGCACTTTCAGACATTGCTGCTCCTGTGTTTAAGTTACTGTTTGCTCCAGAGGAAAGTTACTCCTGAGATGACGAGGGAATGACTACCACGCTTTTCTGTCAGCTGCTCTGGTTTCAGGGTCTGGGAGCTGATGGGGCCCAACCTTGCACTGGCTAGCTGTGTGACCTGGGGCTTTGGTCTCTCAGCTCTGAGGTGAGGCTAGATTCCAACCCCGGCCATTGTGAAGGTTGTCCTTTGAGCCCAGGCAGCTGTCTGCCCACGGTATGCACTTAGAGTGATGATAGCAGTGATGGCCACTGTGGCCAGGAGCCCATTGGCCTAGACCTGTGCGGGAACCTGTCTGATAAAAGCCAGGCCAGGCTTGTGGCCAAGAAACAAAGGCTCCCATAAGTCCCCTCCCCAGGTGTTCCGCCCTTGGTTCCATAGTTCACAACTGATGACCACAGGTTTGGCTTTACAGGTCTACCTTCAGTGGCTGGAGCCTAGACCCCAGGACAAGGCAGAGAGGGCGCTGCAGGCTTAGAGCACTCTTGGCTCCAGCTTACTGGCCTGGGCAGTGGACGTCCCCAGGGGCCCAAGGTCGGAGGGCTTGGACAGAGTTCCCACTCCACCCTGTGGCAGCTGGGTGGCCCAAGAAGGACACTTACCTCTTGGAACCTCAGCTTCCCCATCTGTGAAATAGGACTGTGAGCCCAGGCCCTGGGGTGTTTACGAGGGCCATCGGGCACCAAGAGTGAGAGTAGAGGGTGGTGATCTCAGCAGGCTGCTGGGAATGGACCATGGGAGGCGGTCGTCTTCCTTGCTGGGGGAGCGTCCAGGGCACGGGCACCTGGGCGGGAGGGAGACGTGCTGTGGGCGAGAACTCCGAGGGCTGCTGGAAGAGATGTGCCTCTACTGACACTGTGTCCTCTCCAGGCACAGGACGGGTGCGTGGAGGCTCGGGCTCAGGCTCGGCACAGTCAGGGCTTCCCATGAGGGGGTCAGTGGTGTCCCTGCAGGGCAGGGGAGGGGATGAGATTTTGTTGAAGATGCTGGCACTTTCATTACCTTTAATTACCACTGTCCTCCTCGGCTGTTCCCTCTCCACGCTGTTTGTTTATCCTGGTGTCGGTAATAAAGGCCAGCACTATCAATTAGGTGTGTAATTGGAGTTGTAAAGAAATCGTGTGTGTAAAGAAATCACAGGGTGTGCAGACATTGCTGGGGCAGAAGAAGGGTACTTCTTCCTCTGCCGTCTCCTGCCACTGTGCCCGGCCCCTCCCTGCCCGGGGGCTTGTGATGTATTCTTCCTGAACCAGAGCCCACTGCTCTGCCCCCCACCAGCCTCAACACCCTCACGGACCCTGCCCCAAGTCTGTCCCATGATGATACGTCCCTCTTGGGTTCGGTCACCTCTGTACATCTCTCTGCTTTCCCCACCTGGCAGCCAGTCCCAGGGCCTTTGAGACTGAGCTCTGCGTGCTGTTGTGTTTGTTGGGGATCCCCCTCTGCTGGGATCAGAGCCTGGCTTCCTTACAGCCCTGTAACCCTGCACCGTCCTGGTGATATCAGCAGCCACAGAGACTGTTGAGACTGTTGGAGTACCTTCCCACGGCCCAGCTGGAGAGAGTGGAACCAGCTCACCGTGGTGTGGGATTCCTTTCCTTTTCCTTCTGGCATGTCTGTAAACTTCACTGCGTGACTCAAGCCAAGTGCCCAATTAGCAGCTCCTTCCAGTTCCACTTTACACCTCGATGGAAGTGGGAGCCCTTCAGTGCCTGACACCTGTAATGTAACGTGCACTTCCCTGGAGCCCCAACCCAGACCCCGCCCCAAACTGCAGACAGGAGTGTGGGGTACCTGGGGGCAGTGAGTGGGGGCACGGCTGGATGTCCTCAGCTATCTGCGGCCCTTTATCTTGGAGAGGTCACTGAGACCTAACTCGGCCACGTGACCAGGGTACCTTTGTTGGCTTATCTCTGGAGACGGAGAGTGGCCTGCCCTTACCTGCTCCCAGGGCTGTCAGGAGGCTCCTGTGAGCCACATGGATAGGAAGGTGCTGTTTGGCCTGTAGAGTCCTGGGAGGTCTGCACCCCATGCAGTGGGGCAGCTGGTGGTGGAGGGATGGTGACTGTGCCCAGCCTCTCTTGCTGGGCCTCAGCGCAGAGCCTGTGTTGCTCCAGCCCAAACCTGCCCGGCACGTGTTCTTGAGCACTGCCCGGGCACCAGGCCCCAGGGGCAGGTGAGCAACACAGCGTAGGTTTCTGGCTGCCTGTGATGGCCAGCCCTGTTGCTGTGAAGTCTTTAGCACCTCAGTGAGTCTCAGCAGAGACAGCTTCCCTTTCCCCTTCCCCAGGCTGGGCTTGTCCTCATAGCAGAGCCAGTTCGCTTCTGACTGTCTCAAGTCCTCTCTGTCTTGACTGGCCTGGGGCATGCACAGGAGTTCTCACCACTTGCATCTTCTATGTCCCCCACCCTGGCCCCTGTTCCTTGGCCCTTTTCTCCTTCCAGAGCCTTGGTTCTGGCGCTCCAGCTGCTGGACCAGCTCTGCGGCCATCTTCCCTTATCTTCAGCTACCTAAGGAGTTCACTCCATTTCAAATCTGAGTCCTTGTTGCATACACGAGCAGATTTTAATATACTGCCACATCTCCAAAAGGAGGAAGAGAGAGATTTAAAACTCTTGTCTTGCCGAAAGCAGCCAGATTGGCTCGAAAATGACTCAGTCAATAAAAGATGAGCTCTGAAAAGGCTTCCCTCCTCTCAAAGGGAGTGCGCCTGCCAGGGAGTCGGGTTTCTCTGAGCCCACTGTAGAAATTAATACTGCATACAACGTGCAAAATGGATGGAGCCTCGGCCCTACACAAACCCAGCTCTGGTTCAGCAGGTGCCATGTGACTCCAGGACCTCACCACCTCTGCCTGCAGCTCATCAGAGCTTCTGCCTTGTGGTCTGTGGACACTGCCCATACCACACTTCACAGACCACCTGCTGGGCTCGTTCCTGGAAGGAAGCTGCTTCTGGAAACTTGGGTCAAGCACTATGTCCCCTGGTTTCTGTCTCAAGGCTGTGTGAGAGGATGTCGTGTTGTGTGTGACTCCTCGGGAGTGTTTCTGGCTCTGGCTGAGGGTATGTGCATGCCGTGGGCTCCTGTGTGTCCAGAGGCTGAGTCTGCGTGGAGCCTGCAGGATTTAGAGGAATGGACTTTGGGGACTGTCCCTCCCTATAGAAGGGGCCACTGAGGACCCTCCCTGGCCCAGCCCTACTCCCCACTGGAGCCTGCAGCGTGTGTTTTTAAAAGCAAGTTCCTGGCCCTCCGCCAGCCCTTGGTGCTAGGGGTGGATGCAAGAACTTCTGTGATGGCCACGGCGGGGCATCCTCTGAGCCTGCGCCCAGGTCCTCATCCTGGATGGACTTGAGGACGACGCACGAGGACACCCTCCGCCACACGGGGCTTCTGGGTCCTGACTCAGCTTCAGCCTGGCTTCTGCCACAGAGTTGCCAGCAGGCCAGGCATGAGACTGACACTGGGGTCATGTCTGGCTCGCAGCACAAGACCCTCTGCTCATCCTAGATGGGGCAGTCCTCCCTGGAGCTGTTGGGGCTTCAGCGCTGCCTGTGAAGGCAGAACTCCCGCTGTGGCCATTCAGTCCCTGAACTCCACGAGCCTCCGGGCAGAGGGCCTCAGGTACCCCGGAGGAGGGTCCCAGACAGGAGCTGGTCAGCCTGCCCTGCCTCTCATACGGGACAGGGCAGTGCAGAGTCCTGGAGGCACTGACATATCAGCTACGGGGAGCACATTCCTGACTGCAGATGCGGAGTGCCTGTGACCACGTGCTGACCACAAGCCCAGAAAGCTGGGAGGAGAGCTGTGGGGAGCACGGCACCCCTTGCCCTCCACGAGATATGTCTCCCCTCGCAGAGTCTGCAGCCAGCTGCCTCTACACTGGCCACTTCCTTCTACTTCTCCTGCCTTCCTTGCCTCCCCTCACCCTCTTGGGTGGGCTCACCACCCCCTCCCTACTCCTCACTCAGTTCCTTTTCCTAAGTCCCCCCAGAGTTTCTCAGTTCACATTTCCAAAAGACAGATGCTGGTAGGCTCCACTTGTCTTCTTGAGCCGAGACACACCCTCCGTCACTGTCCACCTCCGGACTGGCCCTCCTTCAGTCAGATGCCCGCTCCTCATTACCGCAGCCGGGACTGGCACCATAGTTTTCCTCTAAGACAGCGGTGCTGTCTGGCGGTGGGCTTTGTGCCGAAATGCAGGCCCCTGCTGCTATCCAGGCTTGCCCTCCACCCCAGGGTCCTCCTCTGTATGCTGTCAGATTAGAAGGAAACCATCCTGACAGTTCCCTGGGGCTGGGCCAGAGGCTTCCTGGCCAAGGGACCCACCCCAGAGCCAGATCTAACCTTAAATGGGGCCACAGACATTTTGCTCCTGACTTCTTTGGTCCTCGTTATTCTCACGCGTAAAATGGAGATAACGTAGTGGTGCTTTCTAGGGTGATTGCCAAGCCAAGAAGAGCCCATGCATGTGAAGCCATTTATTCATTCACTAGATAAGCACTTACCTGATGCCCCTGCCCCAGCAAGCCTCTCACAGAACGTGCTCTAGTGGCAGATGGCTGGTAAACACGTAAACAGATCAAGTCAGATGGTTGTGAGTTCTACAAGGGTTGCAAAGTGGGGAGTCCCCAGAGGATGCTCTCCCAGGGGTGGCCCAGGGAGGCATTTCTGATCAAAGGCCTGACAGACCTATTAGGCAGCCTTTCAGATCCCTGGGTTGGCACGACCTTGGGCACCGGCTTTATCCCCATGACCTGACAAGTGTTCAGGGGGGTCCGCAGAGATGGCCTTTGGGCCAGTACCTCATATAGTCCCTGTGACCAGCCACCCTGAAGACCTGGTTCAAATGTCAGCCTGTCTGCTCCTGGCCAGGTGATGCTAAGCCAGATTCGACCTGTAGGCTTGTCTCCTCAGCCCTCCCAAGTGTGCAGGGGTCCTGGGGACTGTAGACATGGGGCCATTTCTCCTCCTTCCAGCAAGACTCAGCCAGGCCTTCATTGCCAAAGGAGCCAACACGGGCTGGGAAGCTGGCACTTGTGGGGCCATCCCTTGGGGCCTCAACTGCTCCTTTCTCAATGATGGGGAGGAGTCTTCCTGTGCATATGATATCAGCGCCCGCTTTTCACCCTGGGATTCTCCCACCCCGTAATCTGGTGGGCTGTAATTGCTGGTGTCTTTTCAGATCATTTTCGTGCAAGGTGACAAGCTGCTTGCTGGAGCGAGCCATTAATCACAGAGATGCCCTGTTTGAAAGCCGCACAGAGCTCACCCAGGCAGTGCCTGCCAGGCAGCAGGCACACGAGCAGCTCATTCCCATGTCATTCCAGGACGAGGGTCTCCTCGTGGGTGTAGAGCGTGCAATTTATGGCCCAGCAGGGGAACACCGTTTGCCATGGAGACCATGTCTCGGGTACCCTCCGGCACCAGCAGAGTTGAAGTAACCTGTCCCTTCAGGGCAGCAGATGACCCTGGCCAGTGGGTGGTAGCATTTTTTCCACCTGTCACTGAAGCCAGCACAAGGGAACAGTGGCACCTGCCCTGCCTTGAAAGGCCTCCCTACCTAGCACCATGTGGGGGCTGGGAGAGGGAGGGCTTCACACTGTCCCAGCCACCACAGGCTCCCATGTGTCTCATACCTGCCAGCCACTCTGGTGCATCTCCTGGAATCTGGATTTGGGGTGGGCAAGTGGACCCTGAGAGGAGCCGGGCGGGACACTCCAGGCCATGTCAGGGTGCAGCTCTACCACACCATGTGGCATCCCAAAAGGTTGTGCCCACCAAAGGCCCTCGGGGCACGGGCCAGCCTGAAGGTGTGTCTCCTTCTCTGCTTTCTCTCCAGATAACTGGTCAGGACCCGGGTACCAACCTCAGGCCACAACCACCGCAGCACCCAGCTCCCACCTTTGCTAATAAAATTGCATAAATATTTGATGCCTAATTATTAAATATTTTAAAATGTAAAACTGAAATAGTTTAGAAGATAGCAAGGCATGAATAATTCAGCCCAGGAAGTGTGGCTCGGTGTTGGGCCTGGGCCAGGCCAGCACCTCCCCATGCCTGCCAGGCCGGTGCTCTCATAGTGACCTCGCCAGCCACCACAGGGCCCACCGCTTGTCCATCTTGTCCTGAGGGTTTTCCCTCCTTGGGCTGTGAGAAAGTTCATCTGCTGGTGTTTCCTCCCTGGCCCCCACAGGGGCATGGAGTGCTCTCATGTATGTTCAGATGTCTGTCCCCATCCATCTGCATGTCACAAAACCCAACCCTGCCACAGCATGAGCATGCAGTGTCCCTGTTTCTCAGCAAGCATGTGCTCTCAGTCGCTACTTTTCTGCAGAGGTGAACTTCTAGTTTTCTTCCAGCAATGTAGTGTGCACATGCCACATACACATACAAACACACGCACACATATGTGTGCTGCCTGCCCCCCACTGACCAATGGCTGTGTCACAGCTTTGGCACATCCACGTTCCGTATTTGCAGCACTGAGGCTTGGCAGGTGTTTTCCATCTGGAGCGCCTATGTCCCATGGTTACATCAGATCTCTTCTGTCTGACATCTGGGTGCACCTGATTCCCTCACGTACTTGGTTTTCCGCACCGACATGTCTCCTTCCAGCAGGCCGTCTGTCACCTCTAGCCTGGACTTCCCTCGCTTGGTCGTGTCCTGCTGGGACCGTCCCCCCAGGTCGCAGTAGATCCTGGGCTGATTGGGGCTGCATAGGCTCTCGCCCACCGGTCAGTCCTTGTCCCAGCACAGAGGCCTTCGCCTGTCTTCTGGATCCCGTCTCACTCCCCTCCCTCCCTCTCTCGTTTGTGTCTTCATCGAGTCGGAGCTGAGGATGGTGGGACCTTCTGGCCTGCCTCTGTCCGTCCCTGACTCCACTGGCACCCGGTCTCTCAGTCATGGCTTTCCGTCTCACATGGCCTCTTCCTTCAGCTCAGCCTGGCCTCTGGGCCTGTGGTGGCCTCCCTGAAGTGTGAGCTCGCGTCTCCTCTCGCGGATGGCTGTGCTGTGACTTGGGGGGCCGCCGGGGAGAAACAGTGGATGCCACTTACGCAGACCCTAAGACCCCACTGGTCTGGCTCCACCCGCCCTGCCTCATCAGGTCCCAGGGCCCTTCCTAGGATTCAGCCGTGGGAGTCCCGTGTGTTCGAGATGGCTTCCCTCAGCTTCTCCTCCCCCCCAGAGACAAGAAGGTTCCTGCTCTCCCATGTCTGTTGAGTCCACGTCCACTTCTCTGTCTGCCTTTTTTCTTCTAAGATCCGTCCACACCGTGGGTCTGCTGCTGCCTCCGCTTCTCTCACTGTCTCACAAGTGTGTGCTTCTTGCCCCTTCACCATTGCAGTGGCGTTTCGGGAGGGAACAAGGACTAACAGGGATGTTCAGGGGTAATACACATGGTGTTTTTCAGGAAAAAACATGTTCTGTCCACCATGTTGAAAGGGAAGCCCCCATGTGTGCGCTCACTTTTGGTTAAGCTGACTGTGGAGCTTTTTAGGGTTGTACTTTAGGATTTGATGGAGGATGGCATTTCTTCTTTCCAGCTCTCACTCATGGAGCCCTTTCTGTGTCCAGTTGAATGTTCCTTGGGACACACACAGACCTGGTCCTGGCCTCCCTGAGATCCCTGAGCATATGGTCTACTGGAGTAAAATGAGCAACAGGCAAAGAGTTTTTAAAAGTCACTCTTGGTGTTAGAGGCATGCTGTAAAGGACAGTAGTGCACACTGAGAACATGACATCAAGGGGCTAGAGTGGTTTTGAAGCTGACTGTACAAGAGTTGGCCAAGAAAAGGGAGGGCAGGCTCTCGGCAGGTGCAAAGGCCTGGGATGAAATAGAGCCAGGGCCAGATGAAACTGGAGGGGTCACTCTGCGAAGGCCCTAATGGCCCCAGGAGAGAGCTCTTCTTCAGTTCACATCTGGCCTTGGGAGCATAGAATTCTGTGCAGAAAACCTGATCCTCCCATAAGACTGGGCTTAACTGGAGCACTCAGGCTCTTGCTAAGATCATTCTGGAACATAGCATGAGTCAGGCCAGCCCCGCTCACAGAAAGCCATTCCTCAAGGGGTTCCAGGAGAGAGCAAGTGGAGCCTGGGGGGAACCGGGACCTCTTTGCTTCACAGGAGGCAGCCTCTGGACCAGGGCCTGGGCAGCTGGCGGGCCCCATCCCAGGGCAGGCAGCCAAGCCAGAGCCCAGACCCCAGACCCAGGGAAGGTCCACTGGCACTCTGAGGCTCCACCCACCCTGGCAGCCTCGGTGTATTCTGGGCTGGCCTGGCTCCGGTGTGAATGTAGCTCGAGCCCTGGGAGGGAAGGCAGAGCACAGATGGTCCCTGGGCCTCTCCCAGAGCCATTTGCATTTCTAGAAACTTTTCTGTTCTCTCTCCTCTTCATGTGCCCCTTGTCACTCCAAGGAATAGATAGGATTTAGAGGAAGTGCTAGGTCTTTCCTTTTTCCTTCCTCTGAAAGGCATGGACCCCTGAGTCTCCATCACAGCATGTGGGCGGCAGTCCCATGGGCTTGACCAGAAGCCAGCGAGGCTGCCTTCAGTGCCGGGTGGGCCGGCCCACAGCGTACCCGCAAACAACTCAGGCAGGGGTATCAGGGCAAAGGACAGAGGCCTGTTCCACCTGCCATCCTATCTCCTGCTCCTCGCCTTAAACTGATACAGAGTTGCTGCAGCTGCACGCACTAGAGTCTGTTAGAGGCCCAGCCGTCACCTGCCACCAATGGACTACACAACCAGCTGCTGGTTCCGCCACATCCAAGCGGCTTGAGTTTCTCTCTCTGGTCTGCCCTGCGCTCACCGCACCTCTGTATCTGCCCACTGGTCCGCCTGCCTCTCGCTTGCTCTCCCTGCCCCTCCCTCATAAGGCCATTTCTCCACATCGCAGGCTGTGGACTGGATCTTGGGAGAGAAGTGCCATGAGTGAGCCTTTATCCTGACATCACTGCTCTTGGGGGTAAAGCCGTGCTTCCCTGCTAGCCTTTATGTAATAGAGGGCAATTTATTTTTATTGGGTGTCCTTGCACAGAACTTTTCACAGCTGCCCTGTGCAAGTCCAGGATGAGGCAGAGGTGGGACTAAGATGGTGGAGGGGCCGTGGGTCAGCATGTCAGGGGCTGCAGGGGCCCTGGCCTTGCATGCCCTCTTGACCCCCCCTGGACATCCTACCCTGCACTGGCTCTGGGATTGGGATCTGGGTGGCAATATGTCTCACCTCCACTCGTCTTCCTGGGTTCTGCTTCCTCTGCTGTCCCTCACCAAGGGCTTCCTGAGAGCCTGTCAACACCAGGCCTGCGTCCTAAACGCCCTCAAAGGGCAGCAGCAGGAGCTGGGAGAGGGAGCTGGCAGCTCTGCCTAGAGCAGGCTGGGGGTCCCAGAGGGTGTGGAGCGAGAACCTGGGGAGTCGGGCAGGGAAGGGGGGGTCTGCACATGAGGAGGGAGGGCAGAGGGGAGAGGGTACTTCACAGTCCGTTGCTCCTGGTCATTGTGGTTGGAGTCTAGGGTCCTAGGCCAGGAAAGGCAAGAGGTGAGTCTGGGCTAGAGCTCTAATGGCCTCAGCACCTCCTGTCGGTTTGGACCTGAATCTGGGGTCCAGGAGGAGAGGGACTGAGAGCCCTTGGCCAGGACACCCCAGAGAACAAAGCTGCTGGTACCCAGGGCTTTGTCCCAGCAGGTGGCCTTGGTGTGTACACAGCAGGTCAGGTCTGGGGTTGGTGGGCCAGGAACTCTGCAGGGCCCTAACTCTGCTAATGCTGCCCATGCATGGTCACCAGCAAGCCAGGTCTGAGAATGGCCTGGCAGTGCCTGCGTGGTCCTGGAGATGGGATGGAGTGTAGATCGATTACCACACACCCTGGGGTCTTAACCACTCAGCTGCTGGAGTCCCTGAGTGGAATCTGCCCAGCCCAGCACCTATGGAGCCAACCCAGAGGAGACCGGGCTCCTGGCTCCCTTGGAAAAGAGGCTGCATGGGAGCAGCCAGCAAGAAAGCAACGAGAGCTCCAGGGTAGAAGCCATCTTTTATTTATTTCCTCTAAACCCTCATGTGAATTATTCATTCACATTTATGTAAGCGTCAGACGACAAGGATATGCGGAGGCTGAACACTGACTTTTATGTGCCCCAGACAGAACCCACTTCTTGGAGGTGGCCTCACCAGAGCTGGAGCCTCCCTCCACCTGGATTGGGCAGGTTGGCCACAGCCCTTCACCTCTGAGCATCCGTGTGGGCTTGAGGCAGCCATTTCCCTCCACATCCTTCTGCCTGCCAGAGGGCAGTGGACCTACCTGAAGCACTGGGCCCACACGAACCTGGTCTGTGGTGGGTGCCAGTCCGTGCCCCAAGAGCAAGTGCAGCAGCCACTGCTCTTCCCAACTGGTGGCAGGTGGCAGCCCCGTCTCGGAGAGGAGTCCCCGCACACCTCCAGCCCCTCCTGGGGACCCAGCGCCAACCCACCGTAGGGTGGGCCTTGCGCAGACCTGAGCCCCGGCTGCTCTTAGAAGTCTGTGAGCAGCACAAAGGCAGCTTTGCTGTCTGTGGAAAAGGGGGCTATTTCCTCTTCCCAGGTCAGGCTGTGCTTATTACCAAAATTTAATTTTTTCCCTTTGGACACCTGAGATATATTAAAGGCAGTGTGGTCCCTGACAGGGGTGAAATTCCGCCTCTGAAGTGTGGTCAGTGAAGTTTTCCTTCGGCACAAGCGTTTTTCTGCTGCTGACGGCGCCATTGTAGGGAGGATTGGCCAAGGGACACAGGGAAGAATGTTGGGGTCAGAGCTGCCAGTTAACCTTTGAATTGTGCAGTCTGATGACTCGTTCATCAAGGGCCTGAGCCCACGTCCTGCTGGAGGGGCTCTCAGCTGTGGAATAACAACGTCCACCAGGGCCATCTGCATGCATGACGAGGAACAGGCAGGCCCAGGCGACTGGCTGGGCTGGCGCAGATGGCTGCGGCCCTGCAGGTGGACGAATGTCATGCATGGTGCCTCTGTCAACAGGCTAGGGTTGTGCGGGCCCCTTTCTCCTCCCAGTCCCTGATATCCAGGCACCTCTCTTAGAACATGCTTCACACCAGGCTGCCCACCCCGGCCCCTGACAGGCAGGGAGGTTGACAGCTGTCCCTGTGCCCTTCCTCTCTGTGGCCACGTGGCTCATCTCCTTGAGCTCAGCTTCCTCGTTTGTGAAGTGGGAATCACAGTGACACAGCAGTGAAGCGCGTGTGTGCGTGTGACGTGGAGTGGGTGCCTGAGCTCGCACCGTGAGCGGGGTGGTACGTGAGAGCCCTGTGCTCTCAGCGGTGGGCTGCTTCTGGCATGTGATCTGGTTTAATCCTCTCCACAGCCTCTGAGGGCAGCTGTGTGCCTTTGTTCCTATTTCAGATAAAGATCCTGAGACGCAGGGTGAAGGGACAGGTTCAGGGTCACAGGCCAGAAGAGGGCAGAGACAGGTTGGGAATGCAGCCTCTCCCCTGGTTCTCTGTTTGCCTCCCAGCACTCACAGCCTTCCATTTCCACTGGGCTTTCCTCCCCAGAGCACAGGTTCCCGTTCCCACTCATCTCCAGGAAGCTACTCTGACTGCTTCCATCCACCTCAAATTGGCCCCTCCAAGTCTCATGGGGCCACAGTGCATGAGCTCACCCTCAGCCCCTCATCTCCCTGTCTCTGTGAACTGGGCGCCAGGCATTTGGATGTGCGCCCTTCTTCTGGCTCCCCCAGAATGGGTGCTGCAGGACCCACGCTGGGCCTGCTCAGAGGCATCCCCATGGTCTTCAGACTCATCTCCCACTCAGGGCCGGCCTTTCCCGGGCACTCTGTGGGTTGGAATCCTTGGTTTCTCTCTGACCAGGTGACCGTGGCTGACTTTAATGGCCCTTTCTTGGCCCATTCAGGGAGCTGCCCATCACTGTGCCTGTACATGGGACCCCACACTGGTCCCATGACTTAGCTCGAGCTCTCATCATCGTGGGGGGCAGCTGGCCCAGCTCTTGCTCAAACCCACCGACGGCTCCAGACTGGGTCTCTGGGATGGCCCCATGTGTGTTACGTGGAATCTTGATAATGGGCGATGCATGGTGGCTTGATTACTTGGAAGGCACCTTGGGTGGAGCATCTGCGGGAATCGTCGTTATCCTTGTGATGACTTTGCATCACCAGGTTCACCCCAAGCAGCAGTCAGCTACAGTAGGTACGAATGGCAGGGCAGGGGCTTACGTTTTACGCAGTCCACTCAGAGCCACAAGGGAGGATGGTGGGCCTGGGCAGGGTCGGCTGTCGTCTCACAGCTCAGCCTGGAGCCCACTGAGGCCTCATGCCCAGGATGCCTCTTCACCAGGGTCTCCTCAGAAGTGGCAGCAGGTGGAAAGCCCCAGGCCATCAGATCTGGAATCTGTCTACTGTCCTGCTTCTCCGTGCTGGTCATGTGGGGCAGGCCTCCAACTGCAGAAGCCGGGGACCAGGGCATCAGCCTGGGGATAATTTGTCAGAATTACCAGGCTGTGCCTAAATCTGCTGGTCAGTTGGGGCAGGTCCACTCCCAGATCACAACTAGCCCTGTGGCGTCCCAACCGTGACTTGGGGGTTTCGCTGTCACTGTCACTCTCAGCTGGCAATTGTGAAAAGAGTAAGGCCGGGTGCCGTCTGAACTTGGAGCAGGTGGGTGTCTGGCATCAACGTCTGGCCTCACAAGGGCCTGCTCTGAACACAGTAACTTCGTTACCGTCATCCCCAGACAGTCAGGCTGTATGCTGGCTTGTCCTTCTCATGTGTATTTCCTCATGCACACAGATCATGGCTTGTCAAGTGGCATGCGGTGTCTCCGCCCCATGGGCCGGTACCACTCACATTTGAACTCAGCCTCCCCCTGCCCTTCTCGGGGCTTGCGGCCTCATCACTGTCGCTTGTCTCTAGGTGCTGCGCTCAACCCCCACCTTCTGTTCCTCTCCGCAGAGCTGAGGAAGCAGGTAGAAAGTGCCGAGCTGAAGAACCAGCGGCTGAAGGAGGTTTTCCAGACCAAGATCCAGGAATTCCGCAAGGTCTGCTACACACTCACGGGCTACCAGATCGACATCACCACGGAAAACCAGTACCGGCTGACTTCGCAGTATGCTGAGCGCCAAACCGACTGCCTCATCTTCAAGGTAGGCCCTCCCTGTGGCGGCTGCCCACTCCCCTCCCCACCCGGAGCGGGGCTCCCACTGTCAACCCTCAAGTGGTTGACCACATTTTGACTGGAGCAGCCTCGATTCGTGGGGTGGGGAGAGAGGTACACTCATCGCCCCTGTGGTTTCCTGAGCCTGGGCCTCTTGGGTGAGCAGGGCCCTGGCCTCCCCTCTCTGACTTCCGTTCTTTGTGCCTGCCCTCTGTGGGTCGGTCCTTGGGCATCGTCCCATCAGGGTGGGTGCGTGTGTGTATCCGTTTGTCCAGAGGCAGCACATTGTGCAGGGCAGGAGTGATGTGTGAACATCTGTGTGGGGCCGGGCAGGGTGCCCTCTGAGCTGCCATCTGCATTGCTGGACTGTGACAGAGGCCAGCATGAGGTGTGGCCAGCAGCAGGGGAAAGGAACGCTGAACATGCGGGCTGTGCTCTTTTGAAACTTGCTGGCCAGTCCTGGCTGGGGCCCCAGACAGTGGGCCTGTCTCTGGGAGCAGGTGGAGCAGGTGGGGCAGGCCGAGCCCGTGTGTGCCCCATGCACAATGCTGGCCCATGACTGGTAAGGTTGGGACTCCCCACAGAGGGGCCATGTGGCCTGGAGGGCCTGTTTGCAGTTGTGGCTGGCAGTTTCCAGGTTTCTGGGCTGGCGCAGTTGTGCGGATATGTCCTCAGGGTGAGCAGAGCCCAGTAGGTGAAGGAGGGGAGTCACCTGCTGACCGCAAGGATAGGAATGTCCCACATGGACATCGAGCAGCTAGAAATCTAGGATGACAAGGGCCTATCCATCACTGCCCCAGTGGCTTAACCTCCCGTTCAGGATGATGGTACCGTGGTTCTGGCAGGGTGTCATGGTCCCGGCGTAGTAAGTGGCTGCTTCAGGAAAGGTCAGTCAGGCTTGACTGTGGGAAGTCAGGACAGACAGAGACTGGCCCCACTCAGGACTGCCAAGGTATGAAGTGGCTGTCTAAACTGGCTGCAGGCTGCTGTCCCTGCACTTCTTTATAGAAACAAAGAACCAACTTTCATTTTATAAAAATGCTGGGCCCAGTATGGCTGCCTTTGAAGTGGTATTTAATAGCACACAAAACACTGAGCCTCTACTCTAGCCTGGCGGCCCTCCCCTCACGCCAACCTGCCCCCTTCCCCGTGGCCTCACTCCGTCTGTGCAGCCAGAGCTGCATCTCAGGCGCGGTGCTTTGGGTTCTCCGGTGTCTTCTAGGTTTTTTCAGACTCCTCAGATCACTTGCATTCATTTTTACACTTCTTGAAACTCTCAAACCTTTGAATAAGTAAATAAATATTCAAACATTCAAAGTCTTTACATAAATAGGTTATCAGGAATGTACTTCACTGTTGCATAATTCTGTATGCTTTTGCATAATTCAGGATCATTGATGGGTGTTTAATTTAATACATTGTAGAAATCTCATGTTTTTTTTAAAAAGATTAGGTAAATAAGGGTGTATTATGAACAATCACTATTTAACGTATCACTTGTCATATCAACATTTATAAATTAAGAGGCATGGTTTCCACTGGATTCTTGCATGTGCTTTAGCTGAAGTGATTGATCTTATGAAAACTAACTCCAATGAAGCCTTGGAAAAACACTCCAAAGTATTGTGTTTATAGATTGTTGAAAATCCAGAAGAAGAAAGCAATTCACTCATAATCCTGCCTCTAAAAGACAACACCGTTAACACTGATGTTTTTCGTTTCAGTGTCTCATACATGGCACACCTAGAGATATATTAATTTACATTTACAAGATTGGGATCCTGGGATTATATTGTATATGCCACTACATCGCTTTACATTGCAAGTAGCTTCTTAACTATCCATTACAGACTCCGTGGGCCTCTAAATTCACTTCTACCTGGGTGCCCTCAGATTTGCCACACACCAAATCCTCCCCCATCACGCCCTCGAGTGAGGCTCTGCTGCTGTCCCTGCTGGGAGTCAGCACTGGAGCTCCATGCCATAGCCTTCTGTCTCCTCTCCTCTCCCAGGCCCCGGCTATGGCAGGATGTTGAGAGCAGAGGGCTTGGGGCCGCTCCCCAGGTGGCCGTCCTTGGGATACCTTGACCACACTTTGAGATCTCACAGCTTGGGCAGGACTGCCTGCCCCTTCTTCACCTTTGAGCTGTCTCTGCCCCCAGGTCCCTGAGGTCAAGGAGAGGTGAATAGGGTACCCCCAGGATGGAAAAGTAGACTAGACAGAAACCATCAGGACCTGCAGGAACCCTGGCTCTGCTCACCCCAGGACTGATGGACATGCAAGTACATGGGAAACCTGGACTCGTCCGGAGTCCCTCTCAGGACCACAGTCACTGCAGAGGTCTACACCAGGCCCCACAGCTCTTGCCTGGCGCCCCTTCTGTACCTCCCAAGGCTTGTGCCCGACGTCTGTGTGAACATGTCTTCGAAGGCCTGAGGACTGGGTGTGCTGGGTTGGAGGCCACAGAGGGGGAGACCACCTCCCTGACAGGACAGGCAAGGCAGGGTTGCTGGCTCAACTCTCCATCACTGACATGATAACGGGCCTGTTGCCCACGGAAGGCCCCTTTCCAACCTCCTGGCGGCATCCTGGGGTTCAGGGTCAGGAGGACAGCTTCGGGGGATGAAGTGTGCACTCAGCTCAGTCACTTTCCACGTGTTCAACGCGGGCTGTGTTTTCCTGAAGCCTCACAGGATTGGGGAGATTAAGTAAAGGATGGAAGGACATTATGCGTTGTCGAATCAGAGACAGCACCAACATCTCTAGGTGGGCCTGGTATGGGGAGCCTGCCAGCAGGCCAGGGCTAGAGCCCCCAGGCAAGATGCTGACTTGAGTTGGACGTGTGGGTTGGTGCCCAAGTCTTCCATCACTGCAAGGCTCTGACTGGGTGTCCAAGCCCTCGTCTGTGAGGCAGGCACAGTTGTATCTGACTTGCCAGGAGTGTGCAGGGCCATGCTCCTGGCACACCTGCCACAGTGCTTGGCAGAGTCGATCTCAGTCATGGAGATCCTACCCAGGGTGTCAGAAATTCATTCTGAGCGGTGAAGCCTATGCAGACAGAAGCTGCTTGCCTGCACCTGTTTGTCCCCGGGACCCCAGCCCTGAGTCCCACCTACTCTGTGCTCTCTCTGCCTGGGTCTAGCTCACAGGTGCCCTCCCCTGGAAGTCTTCCTGGGTTCCCCAGACATGGGCCCTTTTCTTCCCTTGGTTCTCCTCTTGGGACATCTGTCGCTTTCTGTTTTGCCCGACAGTTAACTCCGCAGGAAGTTTTATTACATTAGGCTCGCTGTTCCTTGAGGGCTAGACCCCCTCAGTCTTTAGGGTCCCCTGAAGACCTGAGCATGCTCCTGTCTGTGGTGGACACTGGATGTGGGGGATGAGTGGTACACATAACGTCAGAGCGCAGCCCTGCTGATAGGTCTCTTCCCAGAAGCTCAGCCTTTGGAGGATAGAGGCCACGTTCTGTTGTCTTGACAGACTGTGCCTTGTCGGGCACCATGTAGGTGCGGGCAGGGTGAGTTTCTGCTTCGATTGTTTTGGCTCCTTGGCAAGGAAGAGAAGTGGCTTGGTGTTAAGGGGTCAGAACTAAGGGTTTGGGGTCAGTAGACCTAGGTTAACATTGACATCCCTCTACCTGGGGCCTCAGGCAGACCCGTCTGCTCTGCGGGGCCTGGGCTCGCCCTGGAGAGGCTGTGAACCTCTTTCTTCCGCCCAGAAGGGAGCACTCTCTTGCTCCAGCTGGTTTTTGTCCTCTCGGGCCCTGCGTTCCCCCTCCAGACCCACTGAGGTGCCTACCAGTTGTGTGTGAAGCCGCCATACACTCTGCCTGCTGTGGCCTTGCCCGGTGCCCCTGATGGCCCATTCTCCACAGGACACACAGAGGGTAAGAGCGCCCTCCAACACCACCTCCCCAGCCATCTCCATACTTACTGCCTCACACTCGACTGGCGTGGCAGATGACGGTACACCTGTTCCTTTGCCTTTGTGCCACCCCGGCTGTTCTGTGAGTGGCCAGCCCACCACACACTCAGCTTTTCGCAGACTGCTGAGGGTGCAACCTTGGGTCAGACTCCTGGGCACCCAGGGTCCCTGCCTTAATGGCTCCCTCACAGCCCCATGAGAAGCAAATGCCTGCCTGCTGGTGCCCTGGGACCCCCTTTCAACTGTAGACAGTGCCCTCTCCAGTGGCGAGGGGATGACAAGGCCTCTTGGCATCTGCCAACTGGAGACTGTGAGTGGCCTTCTCCAGGGGCTCAGTGTGTGGTTGGCACAGCCCTGCATGTTCCGGGGGGGCTCATGCTGGCTAGCCTCAATGTTAAGATGGCCAGTGGGTCGTGGCAGCCCCAGGCCCACAGCTGTCCCGGTGTTTGCTGCAGAATGACGTGGTGACAGTGGCCCTTCCTCAGTGCCTGGCGTTCTGCTCTTCACAGAATGTCTCCATGTTCTGGCAGACGTTGGTTGGGCTTGGTCAAGGTCGTGTGTCCTGCAACAGGGGTGGCCCAGAGAGGGTACTTGTGTGTCACAGCAGAGGGTGACTTGGCGAGGTCACCGTGTGTGCCACAGCAGAGGGTGGCCCGGCGAGGTCACTGCATGTTACATGACGTGAGGTGACCTGGTGAGGGCCTTGCCATGGCTCAGGTCGGAAGCTGGGTTGGTGACTCTTCTGAGAGACAGGAGGGCAGCATCCATTCCCTGGCCCTGCAGCCAGTCCACTGATTTGCACACTGCTCCTTGCAGGTGTTTTGGTTCAGGGGCAGCTGCCTCCACGCAGTGAGGCCTGAGGCAGCACAAAGGCAGCCAGCTGGAACCCACCCCTGCTTGTCTGGCTCCTGGTGCCCACCTCATACTGTGGACAGTGGCGAGGTCTGGGACAGCTCAGTGAGGGGCCGAGAAGCCGTTTCTCCCCACAGCTCCGCTCCTGCTCGAACTCTGCCTCTCTCCAGGCTTCCTTCCACAGCCTCCTCCACCTGGCCCACCCTCCCTCCTCTGTCTCTACTCCTCCTGTTCCCGCCAGGCTCTTTCCCACCCTGCCATCCTATCCTGCCAGCCCTGCCTACAGCCCTGTTCAAACCTTCTCCGCCCTAGACCTGGCCCCACCTCATTCCGCTCCAGTTTTCAAATCTCATGTGGAAGCCTCTTGTAAGGTAGTGTTTTCATACAGCCTGACATGGGAACCGGGTCCCACTTCTGAGTCTTGGTTTTCTCCTCTGTCCAGTGGAGGTGATTGCAGGCTCAGCCTTGAGGGGCCATAGGGACACTGCTGGTTAGGGACTTCCTGTAAGTGCAGGGCCTGGCCCTGTGGACCCGGTCAGGATCATGTCATCACTGGGATTCCTGCTGGCTGGTTCAGCACTGGCCACGGGGACATACTTGCCCCTCTCCACAAACGGATGCACAACTTCTGCCAACACCAGACCCCCGTTGTGGCTCTCAGGCCCTCCAGAATGTTCTTTCCTGCACCTGCCTGAGCCTCTCCTGCAGGGGCTTGGCCCTCGGGGGTCGGCTGACTGGGCTGGACTGGGTTGGGCTGCCCTCAGCATGGAGCCAGGGCCAGGCAGGCGGATGCCAAAGCAGGAGGAGGGCCTGCACACTACGGGGCCCCTGGCTTCTCTGCCCGTGGCTTCTTATTTGGACCCCCACAGCAGAAAGCACAGGGTCTGTGGAAGGGGCCTGCTGTGTACTGGTCTCTGCAGACCTGGGCGGCCTGCACTTGTTCGTTCCTTCAAAGGTCCCCATTGTGCCAGCTCTTTGAACATACCCCTCGCCGATGCTTCTCTGAGCGTCTCTTCTGTGGGTGAGGCTGCCAGCCTCTTGGGGCAAAACCTCCCACTTGGGTGCTGAGAGAATAGTTTGGGGCGGTCAAGCCCTTCTGGCAGGAGGTCTCCAACCAAGAGTCTAGCACAGCGTCTTCCCCCGTCCATCTGTTACACTTTCCTCCTTCACACCTCTAGACACTAAGCTCACCGACTGGAGGACTAGGCTGTTGCCATTCATGGTGGCTCCTCGCCCACCAGCTCATGCCCAGCTCGTGGACAAGGATCTGCTAGACAAATAGATAGGCGGCTGGGAGAGCAAAAGAGAAAAGATAAGTAGAGGAGAGACAGCAGACTGTCCTCTGGGGCCTTTGGAGCCCAGGACCCCTCATCGGTACCACTGCCTACAGACAGGTACTGACTGACTCCTAGGGGACTAGGTGGCGGGGGCCCCAGGCCTGCGCACCATCCAGAGGGAGACTTGAGACACCCAGCTGCAGTCATCTCACCCCTGGTGGCTCCTGACCTTGGTGTCCAGTTTCTGCATCTGTCATGAGATGTGTAGTCTGGATACTGTCTGGGGGTCCTCTTGACTCTGGCCTTCTGAGTTCAGAAGGGCTTCTTCAGGGAGCTGAACTTCATTGGGACCCCATGGAAGGGGCTTCAGGTGAGCCTTTCTAAGGGAGGAACTGCGGAGGGCAGAGGCCAGTGTGTGAGGGCGAGGAGGCCAGGGAGACGGGACACCACCCTGCCTTGGAGCTGGCACATATGGATTCCCGTGCTTAGGAAAGGTCACCCCAAACCACAGCCTCCTAACCATTTCCGTTCATCGTATTTATTTTTCCAGAAGTTATTTTTCAAGCAGGAAGGGGGCTGAAGACAGTTAGAAACAGCTGAGCCCTGCTTCCAGTCGAGCAGGTTCTACAGACGTGTACTGGGATAATTGTGGGTTTGCCGAGCAGTCCCCCCTCACTCTGCTAGGAGAAAACATGGGCTTCCCATCGCAGCCGGGACCAAGACTTTTGTCGCCGCGTGGGTGGAGAGAGCTACCTGCTTGGGCTGCCGTTTAGGGGAAAAGCAAGACATTTCATCTCCAGCTGTTCCCCGTGGGAGCCTGGTCCCCTCCCGCTCTGCTGCTTCTCCAGAGTAGACAGAGATCCCGAAGCTCTGAGAGTTTGCAGGAAGGCTTTGCCCTGCCGGGTGTGGGGCTTGGGTGGTGGGGGCGGTGGTCAACTCCTGGTCTTTCTGGCTGTTCTCAAGGACTTCCCCTCCCTGCCTCTGTCCTCCCCTGCCTTTCCCTCCCATCCCTTGTTCCCCACTCCCTTCCCGAGACCCAGGAAAACGTCCTATTACAAGAAAAAAACTGATTGTAAGGGTGAGAAGTTGAATAACCAGGCCAAGGTCATATAGCAAATACAGTTTGGAACAGAACTCTGAACTTCTGGTGTCCCGTGAGATGCACTGATTCTGCTGGACTTACCGCTACCTACCTGGGACCTTCCTCATGGCCCAGCATGACCCAGGGGTACACAGGGTGGGATTCGAGACCAGAGGCACCTGGACGGCACAGATTATGGAATCACACAAACTGGGCACACACCTAGCACCATCACTGTGTGCAACAATTGCTGAGTCTGAGTTTCAAATCTATAAAGCAGAACTGTGATAATGCCTACTTAAGGGGGTTATTGTATGAATGAGGCGAACAGATGCACAGGCCGAGCCTCCCTAATCCGAAGTTGGAATGTTTCAAAGTCTAATACTTGGAGTGCCAATAAGATGCTCAAAACAAATGCTTATTGGAGCATTTCGGATGGCAATTTTCAGATTTGGGATGTTCAACCGGAAGTATCCCACAACCAAAATCCCAACCATTTCCAATAAGGGATACTCAACCTGTGTGTGTGTGTGTGTGTGTGTGTGTGTAAATCTAAAAATGTTGTCATGCATCACTTGACAACAGGGCCGTGTTCTGAGAAATGCACCCTTAGGTGATCTTGTCCTTGTGTGATCATCACAGAATGTTTTTACACACACCTCGATGGTCTAGCCTACTACAACACCTGGGCTATGTGGTCTAGCCTATTGCCGTAGGCCACACACCTGCATAGCATGTCACTATACTGAATACTGTAGGCAATTGTAGCACAATGGTATTTGTGTACCTAAACATTAAAGATAGAAAAGGTGCCGCAAAAATTCAGTATAAAAGATAAGAAATGGTTCACCTATGTAGGGTACTTAACCATGATTAGAGTTTGCAGGACTGGAAGTTGCTGCAGGTGAGGGAGTGTAAGTGAATGTGAAGGCCCAGGACATTACTGCACACCACACCATACCACACCAGACTTTGTAGAGACTGACACCAAGGCAACACGAAACTCATTAAACACTTTGCTTTCTTTAGTAATAGCTTTAGTTTACTATAACTTTTTTACTTTATAAACTTTTTGTTTTTTTAAACTTTTTGACTCTTGTAGTGACACTTAGCTTAAGACACAAACATGTACAGTTGTGCAAAAGTGTTTTCTTTTTATCCTTATTCTATAAGCTTCTTTCTATTTTTAAAACCTTTTAAAGTTGTTTGTTACAAACTGAGACACTCACACATGAGCCTCGGTCTACACGGGGTCAGGACCATCAGCATCACTGCTGTCTACATCGCGTCCCACTGGAAGGTCTTTGGAGCAGTAACACACATGGAGTTGTCCTCTCCTGTGTCACAATGTCTCCTGGAATAGCTCCTGAGGCACCTGCCTGAGGCTGTTTCACCAGTTGGCTTGTTTTTAATAAGTAGAAGGAGTACACTCTAAAATAATGGTTAAAAGTATACTATAGCAAGTACATAAACCAGTTACGTAGTTGTTTATTGTCAATGTCAAGTATTGTGTCGTGTACAGAATTGTATGTGCTTGACTTTTACACGACTGGCAGCATAGAAGGTGTATTTGCACCAGCATCACCACGCCACAAACACGTGTGTGTTGTGTTGTTCTGCAATGCAACATCACTAGATAATAGGAATATTTCAGCTCTGTGGTAACCTATGGTATATGTGGTCCATCGTTGGTCTGAACTTCGCTCTTCTGTGTTTGACAGGAGATGTGGTATGGCCTGGCTCATAGCAGCTCTCAGTAGGGGGTGATGGCCACAGGTTTACTCCTGTGGAGTAGCACATCTTCCTGCCTTCCCTGCCAGAGTCCTGAGCCAGGCCAGGGCCCCTCTGCAGCAGGGGCCTGAGGACCACAGAATCCCTGTACCCTGTAGTCAAGAAGCTGTGCAGGTGGCCCCTGGAGCCAGAGGTGGAGCCGGGGCACATTGCCGAACCTCTTCGTTTCCTTCTCAGGAATGTGGGAGAGCAGTACTCTAACCTCAGTGCGTTCTGACTTGGTAGCCCCACTTGAGAGAACTGGCCCAAGTGAGAGCAACTCTCAGTGGGACCCACAGTCACCCCCTCTAGGACTCTGCTGGTGGGGAATGTGGGGGGACCTAGGTGACACTTTAACAGAAATCGCCAGAGCTGCCCCTCCTCCCTGGGCCTTGCCCTGAGGCGCTTTCTGAGGTCACAGTTCAGCCTGTCGCCTGACCCACGTTGTGGGCTGCTGTTCAGGGACAGGCCTGTCTTTGGCACTGGGCCCAGCTTTGGTATGACTGTAGCTCTGACCATATCATGACTTTAGCTGCCTCCTTTGTACCCTTATCCCAGCCCTGGCACCTGCTGATCTTTTACTGTCCAGAATGTCATGTAGATAGAGTCACACAGCATACAGCCTTTTCATATTGACTATTCATATAGCAATGTGCATTTAGGGTCCCTTCCATGTCTTGTCATGGCTTACAGCTCATTTCCTGTCATCCCTGAAGAATATTCCACCAGCTGGAGGTACCACAGTGTGTGCGTCCGTTTGCTGGCTGGAGGACATCTTGGTTTCCACCTTTTGGTGATTGTGAATAAAACTGCTGTCAAAGCTGCACACGTTTTCAGCCATTTAAACATGTTCTTAGCTCACAGGCCTCACAATAGCAAACTTTAGGAGAGTATTTGCTGAGTGGAGGTGGCCTTGGGGGGCATCACTGCCGTTTGGCCCCTGTCCGTGGTGGAAGGGGCACTGGACTTGGGCCCAAGACAGCTTAGTGCAGATGTCGCCCTACCTCTGCCAGCCCTGGAACGCAGGAACGTGGCTTCAACTCCACAGCTTCGTTTTATGTGGATCCTGGGATCATGTCATCTGCCATGGGTGGTCGTAATGGTGCCCTTGGCCAGTGTATGTGCAAGTGCTTGGCACATCATGGGTATGGTGGACACTGTTTGCCGACTGCGTGGCCCCGAGTGGGTCCCAGCCACTGTCTGCTGACTTCAGGCCGTGCTCTGAAGGCTCGTAGACAATGTGGGGGTGCGAACGAGGGAGCCACAGTGAGCTGCAAGTCCGCCACCATTCCATAGCTACCAGCGCCACGTGCCAGGCAGTGGCTAGGATGAGCAGAGCAAGTCCCACCCAGGGTAGTCCAGTTTGCAGAGGACAGAGGCTCAGACCTAGGCCCTGCTTCACACCAGGATGGCCTGTGGCCCTGCTGTGCTCCACTGTCCTGGAAGGGCATTGAGAGTGAGGTGCGCACACACACACACACACACACACACCCCTGCACATCTGTTTCCAGATGTGCTGTGATGTGCGAGCCCGGGGTGGCCTCTCTCCCTGCCCGTGGCACTGTCCTCTGCGCCTCAGCCACCCGCTCTTCTCTCTGGGCCTTGCCCAAGAGGTGTTGGCTTGTGGGCCAAGGACCTGCCGTCCAGCTGGGCCGTGTTGACACAGGCTGAGATTTGCACAGGATTTATCATTCCCCACTGAAGCTTTTGCTTGCTGCCCGTGGGTGTAGACGTGAGCTTGGTAGTTGCCTGGCTCTTTCCTTTTAAAGCACTCTTGTAAATAAGCAAAGCAGAGTTGCTGGCCTGCCCTCCTCTGTGCATGTGTCTTGCACAGGTGGAGACTCACTGGCTCCAAGCTCCAGGAGGGGCAGTTACTCATGGAGGATCGGCCCCTCCATTGTGCCTCAGACGGTGACTTGCTTCTGCCCTCTCCTGGCCCCAAGCTCACCACCAAGTGCCCAGAAGCAAACCTGGGCCCTCGTAGTAAGCCTGGCTAAAAGGAGGGCAAGCATTGCAGCACATCTCTGCAGGTCACTGGGATGAGGCAGTGCAGAGCCGTGGACACAGGCTAAGGAGGGCCGGAGCAGAGGCAGGAGGCCCTCGTGGGGAAGCGGGGGAAGAGCTGCTGCTAAAGGCCGAAGGGGAAGCCAGGTCCCTGCCGGGGTGTCGTCTCCCGTCCCATTCCTCCCTATTCGTTCTCCACTGCGGAGAGAGTTCATCTTCCAGAAGCCAGTCCCAGCTGCCAGGCTGGATGAGGCCGACAGGGAGACTCCCTTCGCTGGGCTCCAGGGCCTCAGTGGTTGCGCAGACCTGGACCTGAGCAGTGGAGCCAGGCAAGTGGGTGCCTTAGGATTGTCATGGCAACGGCTCTTTGCCAGAGATGAACAGCATCAGGGGAGGTTGAAGGTCAGGCGGTCGTAGGAGCTGCCGCAGCCTGCCCCAGGAGAACCCTCCTTGTTTCACATCTACCTGGGCTTTCCCCTTCCAGTTTCAACCCCTGTGTGGACCCCTAACCATCCGTGGCCCAGGCTGGCATGGTCTTTTCTCCTCTCTGAGCGTACCCAGTCTTCACCCAGTGCTCACTGCTGTGTATTTAAGCTTCAAAGCCCCGATTAAGCTTTCTTCATCTTTCTCCATACCAGAGAGCTGGGGCAAAGGCTTTTGGGGGACAGATAGAGAACAAAAGACCTGAGAACGGATGCTCTATGGCTTCCTCCAACTTCCTGGCAGGGGCCAAGGGCACATGATGGGCAGCCCCTCACGGAGCGCCGAGGAGACCGTGATCACTGAGGCCGGTCCTTGAGAGCAGTGTCCGTACCTGGAGGCATGCGTGTCGGGGGCCTGGGCCGCCATCCCTGAAGCTGGAGCAACGTAAAGTTCTTTTCCCTCCTTGTCCTGCTGTGGACCCCTCGCCTGGTCTCTGCTCTCGGGTTCCTGAGCTGGGGCAGATGGTATTGGCAGAGTATTGTTGTTGAGGAAGTATGCTTACCGTGCACGTGAGTGGCTCGGGGCTATACAGGTAATTTCATGTACAGCGGTTCCTGATCCGAATGCTGACACGACCCCCAAGTATCTCAAGAGGTTGGTGTGAGAGGTACATTCCACACAGGGAGTGTCCTCAGAGCAGTCTCACCCACGCTTCAGAACACTCTTTGCCTCCTCACCCGAGGCCTGCTCTGCAATCGGTGGACAGGAGAGGCTCCAGGGGTGTTGGGCCGTGAGAAGACAGTGGGGTGGATGACTGGATGTGGCAAAGGAGAGCCCAGGCCTTGGAATTGTCCGGCCTGGGGCCTTGTCCTCCCGGTTCAGACCTGAGCAGACCTATGGGGACCCCTTACTGCCTGGCCTCAAGGGCTCTTTTTGGCCCCACTCACTAGGTGGCTTTTAGATTTGGTGACATTTTGGAATTGAAATGAAGTGCTCCAGTGATTGGGCTGAGAAGCAGGAATATATGACAGCAGGGTTGGACCCAGAGACTGTCCAGTGGATGGCTTCAGGGCTTCCTTGCATTCAGGGGTCCTGTCTGGACCCAACATGGCTCCTGGTGAGTGCCAAGGCCCTCCCAGGCCTGGAATGCCAAGGTGGGAGGTGGCATCTGGTTTTGAGCTGTTGAGTAATAGAGACAAGGGGTTTCTTCTTCTCGTCCTCCTCCTCCTCTTCCTCCTTTTCCTCTCCTCCAACCTCTTTTCACGATTGCCCAGGCTGGTCTTGAACTCCTGGGCTCAAGCAGTCCTCCTGCCTTGGTCTCCCAAAGTGCTGAGATTACAGGTATAAGCCACCACAGCCAGCCTGTTTTCTTCCTTTTTTTTTTTTTTTGAGTCAGAGTTTCACTCTGTTGCCCAGGCTAGAGTGCAGTGGCACATTCACGGCCACCCCAGCAACAACTTGCTGGTCTCCGGCAATCCTTCTGTCTCAGCCTTCCAAGTAGCTAGAACCACAGGCACGTGCTACCATGCCCAGCTAATTTTTGATTTATTGTAGAAATAAGATCTCGCCAAGTTGCTTGGGCTGATCTCGAACCTGCGGGCTTAGGCCATCCACTTGCCTCGACCACCCAAAGTGCTGAGATTACAGGCTGTGTAGATTTCTTTTTTTTTAACTTTAGAATTGTTTTTATTTTAAAATTGTGGGGTACTCTTCAGGGTTAGGTATACAGATATTCATTGTGCAGTTACCCTTGTTGATGAGGCGTGCCCCCCCTTCCCCAGGCAGATTCCCACTGTCAATCCCCCCCTGCAGTTTCCTGCTACAGTCAATCCTTTTTCTGTGTAGATTTCCAAATGGAGTGGAACAGCACCTCAGCACCAACCAAGGACGAGAGTCAGGCTGCTGAAGCAGGAAGGGAGCCTTGGCAATGGCAGCCAGAGTCTCCATGTTTGGCAGGCCTGGCGTGGACCTGGCCGCAGGGAGGGTGCCAGGGACCATCCAGCGAGCCAGCAGCCAGGAGCCGCCAGAGCCACATCAGGTCCGCCCAGCTGCCTTCTCACTGCCCTGCGTGCTGTGTGCCCTCCTCACACTGCAGGTCTGGCTGAAGAAGGACTGAGCAGGCATGTTCATCCGTGGGGAAACTCTGCCAGGAAGTGGCTAGCTGACAAGCTGCCCCAGTGGTCCCTGGGAGGGCACCGCAGAGGGCGGTTGACAGCCAGGCCGTGTGTGCCGTGCTCCTCTCCCTTCTTCTCTCCGTGGCACTCAGGGCCACTCGCAGCCTTCTGTCGGAAGAAGCTGACTTCTAGAGCATCCCAGTCTCTGCTGCAACAGTGAGATCCAGACAGACAGTTTAATCTGAACTTGTCGTTCTGGGCCCCTGGACTTCAAGTGGAGTTGTTTTGAATGCTTTCTGACTTCAAATCCTGTCTCCCGCTTCAGCTGCGCAGGCCAGGCTGAGCAGGCCCTGGAGCCGAGCGATTCGGAATGTCCAAGCAGCTATGTGGGTGTGCCCTGGCGTCCCCCAAGTCCCCTCTGCCCAGCACTCTCGCCTCCCAGGGTGGGGTTGTGAGCGGCAGAGCTGCCGCTTCTGGTGTTTGTGGGCCCTTTCGTGGAGGAGGAGTCAGCCTGTGGCGGATCCTGGAGGTAGGAGGGAGCCAGCGCCCTCAGCTCGGGATTCGGCCAGGCTGACTGGCCTGCGGCGAAAATTTGCAAGGGTGAGTGAAGGATAGCTGACCCAGACTTCAGAAAGTGTTGCATTCCCTGTCACTGGAGGGGTTTAGGAAGAGGCCGCAATGATCTTTTGGCAACAATGAAGAATGAAACTGGGATCGGGCCAGATGACAGCTTCCTCCTGAGAAAAAGCACTATCCCCTTCCAGTGGCCAATGGGCACCTGACCGTGAAAGGCAGCACAGTGCAATCAAAAAAGCTGGTGTCACTTTCGGCAGCTTGTGCAAAAGCCCTGTGGTCAGGGAGCCTGGGTGTCCTCGTAACTGAAACAGGCATGTGAGGCTGAGTCCCAGGGGTTTCGAGAGGAGCGTGGTCCAAGGCTGGTGAATGGCAGGGCCTTGAAGGCTCTGTCCTGAGAGCTGTGGGGACCCGTTGGAGCTTTTAAGAGAGTCAAGTGGTCCAGGTGACCGTCTGCAGTACTGGGTGGAGAATCTGGGGAGGAGCGAAGGCGACTAGAGTGGATGAGCCCTTGGCTGGGCAGGTGAGTGCTTCCGCCCCAGCCGCCCCACCCTGTGCCCTGGCCTTGCGGTCACAGGTGTGGCCAGAGGGGCTGTGCTAGTGGAGGGTTTTTGCTTGGTGCCAGGTGCCGGGTGTAAGCCCCCCGAGGAGGGAGGAAGGGTGGGCCCCCAAGGCCCCTGGGTAAGCCTGTGGTTCGGATCACCCTTCCTTCTCAGTGCTGGCCACACTGGATGCCGACCAAAAGCCAAAGTGACTCACGTCTGTGTAAGAAAACCCACACCGTGCGATAAAGTATATGAGAGAGGATTTAAATGACTTGCCGTCCCATCACCTGGAGGTAACATGAGCACCACTAACCTCATGCTGTGTTATTCCTGCCAGTGTTCTGGGAGTCTCCACACCTGTATATGCTTCCTGGTAAAAGAGCGCTATGATGTGTTACTTTGCTTCCTGCTTCATTCGTTCAATATTATATCATGAGCATTTTATACTCAATTAAATATTCCTCATGATGATGATGCTTAATGGCTGCATAATGTGGTGTTTTGTGGTCGTGCCATAATTTACTTAACATATTTCCTTGTGGGACATTGCAGTAGTTCTTTTATATTTATTCACTTATTTATCTTTTTCTATTGTGAAATAGCATCTTGGCAATCATCCCTTCAAACAAATCTTTTTCTGCATCTCAGACTGCTTCTTCAGACTGGGTTCTTAGCAGATTGATCATTAGTTTAGTCCAGTTGGATTCTTAACGTAAATGTATGGCCATATTTAAACCCGCATTTGAGTTGTTCTGCATCTATTTCAACCACTTAGGACTTCAGGGAATGACACTTGGCTCATCCAGTGTAAATGCTGAGGCCTTAGAGCTGGGAGACTGTCAGCATGTCCTAAATACCTCTATGGCTGATCATCCTAATTATACCACACATAGTGTGATAGGGCATTTCCTATGCTCTCCAGCTTAAAATGATGAGCACATTGGGGTTTGCCCACGTTTCTACAGTTGGCCCTGGTCTGACCCGTCTGCTGCGGGAGAGCCCTCTGTCAGCCCAGCTCCACAGCCCCAAGCTCGCCCCTCCAGGCTCTGCCCCCAGTGTCGACACCATAGGGGCACCCTGGGTCGGGCTGGAAGCTGGGAGGCAGCCCTGGCAGAGGGAACCCTGCAGGTGGTGGAGCAGGGTGGAGCCGGGCAAGGTCGGGGCTGCTCAGTGTGTCCTCTGGGGGGCGTCCTGGCTCGTCTCTGGACCTCAGGCTCCAGATCTGCAGTGAGCCCAGAGGCCTGACCGGTGGAGGGTCCTGCTTCCAGGGAGTCCTGGGAGTGACTGGGACGCTCCACAGCCTGCCTGCTCTTGGGGACTCAATACTTTCGGCCAGCCACACCATCCTTCCTCTTCCTTTGGAATGGCAGTAGGCTCTTTGTGAGCATCCTTCTGGGCTTCAGGGCAGACCCCAGGGATGAGCAGGAGACAGGTGCCAACGTCACGCTCTGCCCAAACGAGGTTCTGCTGCAGCTGGAGGAAGTCAGTTTGTAGTAAGCTGGAGGGGAGGACTGCAAGGCAGTCTGGCCACAGCCCTGGGTGCCACTGCGTCACACGGCCCTGCACTTCTTCCAGGGTCCCCGCGCTCTTGGGACAAGTCCCAGTACGGACCGCGTGACCCCAGCTTCTGGAGGCCAGGTGGGAGACGTCATGGCCTGGAATAGGGCTTCTCAAAGTTGCCTGTGGCCTAGTCTGTCTAGCCTGGTAATTGCAGGAAGACCCAGGAACCCAGTGCGACATGCTCCCAGGAAATAAGGTCAGCCCAGGCTCCAGGACCGGCAGCAAGGACCACTGTGGGGATGCAGGGAAGGCCAGGCCCGGCTCGACTTCCAACCGCCCCCACTTCCGTGTTGACTCGTGGCAAGTCCTGCTTGGCTTCTCTGGGAAGCGAGATATTGTCAGTCGCGATGAGCCCCAAGAAAAATGGTTCATTCACAGGTGGTTCTGCTTGCCAGGTACCGCGGTGATCTCATGTGCACATAACAGCCCTGTCCCCACAGTGCAGCTGGGTGGCAGTAATGCTCCTGCAGAGCACTTAGGAGGGGCAGCCCGAGAACACAGGCAGACCTTGATAGGTGCTGGCAGAGAACCTGGCCCTCGAAGTTAGCTCTTACTTCCCTCATCCTCTGCCAGCTTGCATCTCTGAGAAGCCGCTAGAAAAGCCCCATGGTTTCTATGTGCCTTCTACCTGCCCTTGGCCTCTTCACTAGGCCGCATGGCCTCCCTTCCCTGCCGTCCTCGGCTCAGCATCCCCAGCAAGGTGCTGGCACTGCTGGAGGTGTGCTCAGGTCAGGACTCCTGTTCCTTGCAGGGCTCCAAGTCAGAGGGCCACCATAAGCCCCAGGAACCCAAGGCCTGGAGACCATGCCATGCACTGCAAACAAAGGACCTTCCTGAAGCTTGCCAGAACCCAGGCCAAGGCTGTGGTGAAAGTGTGCAGGCGGTGGGCATTTGGGGGGCTGCTGCCTGCCAGGAAGTCTTGTCGCTTCCTAGAAGCCAAATTCCGCAGGCAACGGGCTGGCCTCTACTGTGGGTTGAGCAAGAAGAAGGAGGGCAGAGGGGAATAAAAGACCTTGAGAGACAAAACAAAAAGGACAAAGTTGGAGCTGCAGGGACAGCACATGCAAAGAAAGGCCGGCGCCTGTTGAAGGGTTGACTGGTGTGGCTGAAAGGGTGATGGGGTTGAGTAGAGGGGCTCGTCAGGTGGTCCAGGTGGTAAGGGGATGAGGCTCAGAGACGTTGAGCTTGGACTCCACACACACACACACACACACACATGTTTAAGAAGCCATAGAGAGTTTCAGGTAGGGTCGTGGGGTCAGGATCACGTTTTTTTTTTGAATTGGCATAATGTAGAATGCACCCATTTCAGTGAGAAATGCAGTAAATTTGCAGTCAGTTCCCCCCCCCGCTTCTATTTTAGTAGCCACCGATCTCCATTCTTTCACTATAGATTTACCTTTTCTAGGATTTTCTGCAAAGGCAATCATTCCTTATGTAGTTTGTTCCTTTTCATTGCTGAGCAGTAGTCCATTGTATGGATTTACCACAACTTGTTTATCCATTTACCTGTTGATGGACATTTGGGCTGTTTCCAGTTTTGGACTGTATGAATAGAACTGCTGTGGAGTCTTTGGGTGGAAATACATTTTCATTTCCCTTGGAGTGCAACTGCTGAGTTACGTGGTAAGTGGAGAGTTAACTTTTTAAAAAACTACCCGACTCATCTTCTGAGTGATTGTGTTTCTAGTTCCCCACAAGGTGTGTAAGCACTGGTGGATCACCAGCTCCTCAGCACTTGGTGCTATCTGTTTGTATTTTAGCCATTGACAGGTGTGTTGTGGTGGCTTGTGGCCTTAATTAGCATTTCCCTGCTAAGCAGCAGTGTTGAGCTTTTTGCCTTATTGTATCTGCCCCACTCAACCCTCCCCTTTTCCAGTGGGTTGTTTGTCTTATTAGTAGTAGCAGAGTTTTAAGACTTCTTTGTATATGCTGGATAAAAGTCCTTTGTTAGATATGTGAATTGCAAATAATTGCAAAAGTTACTTGCCTTTTTTTGTGGTGTATTTCAAAAAGCAGGAGTTTTTTTTTTTATATTGAAGTCCAATTTATCAATTTCTATCACAGATACTTTTTGTGTATCCTAGCTAAGAAATCTTTACTTACTGCAAGGTATCAAAGAATTTTTCCTGCATTTTCATCTAAAAATCTGATAATTTTAGCTTTTATATTTAGGTCAGTGATCTATTTCAAACTAACATTTGTATACAGTATAAAGGAAATATCGAGGGTTTTTTTTCCAAATGGTTATTCCACAACATTTGTTTAAAATAATAGCCTTTCCTGATTGAATTAACTTGGTGCTTTTATTGGCAATCAGCTTGCCATATCCTGGGGTTCCAGTACTGAACTGTTGACCTGTATGTCTATCCTTGTGCTACTGTCTTGAACACTGCAGCTTTTTAATAAGTCTTGAAATCAAGAGATGTGATCTTCCGATTTTGTTATTTTTCAAAATTGCAGCTATCCTAGATCCGTACATATTTTGGAGTCAGCTTGTCAATTTCTGGGGGTGGGGAGGAACCATGGTGGAATTTTAATTAGGATTTCATTTAATCTCTAGATCAGTTTGGGAAAGATTGACACCTTAACAATACTGAGTCTTCCAATCCATGGAAATGGTATATTTCTCCATTTATTTAGGTCATCAGTTTCTCTCAGCAGTATGTTATGCTTTCTAATATAAAGGTCATGCACATTTTTAAAATATTTACCTCTGTTTCATGTTTTCATGCCTTTATTTTCCATTTTTTATCCGAATATTTAGAAATAATTTATTTTTATATATTGACCTCGTATCCTGTGACCTTGCAAAATTCACTTATTCTAGGACGTTTTTGAAGTTTTTTCAGGATTTTCAACAGACAATCATGTCATCTGCAAAGAAGAACAGTTTTACTTCTCTTTTTTCGGTCTTTATGCCTTTTATTTCTTTATCTTGCCATTCAGCACTGGCTAGGGCTTCCAGTACAATGGTGAGAGAGGACATTTTCCACCTTGTTTCTGACGCTAGAGAGAAAGCATTCACTCTTTCAGCATTTAGTATGCTATCAGGTGTGGGTTTTTCATAGGTTTCATATATCAGGTTGAGAACGTTCCCCTGTATATCTAGTGTGCTGAGAGTCGAATTTTGCCAGATGTTTTTTCTACGTCTACTGAGATCATCATATGTGCTTTTCTCTCTTATTCTGTTGCTATTGTTAGTCATATGGTTGGTTCTTTAACGTTAAATTAACCTTGCATTCCTAGGATAAACCTTATTTAGTCCCTTTTTATACAGTTGCTAGATTTGGTATGCTAATTTGTGGTAAGAATTTTGGCATCTACGTTCTTGTGGATTACTGATCTGTGGTTTTGTTTTCTTGAATGTCATTGTTGACTTCGGTTTAAGGATAATGCTAGCCTCAAAAATGAGTTGGGAAGTGTTCCTCCTCTGTTTTCTGGAAGAATTTGTGTAAGATAGGTATTTCTTTCTTAAATATCTGGTAGAGTTCACTAGTGAAGTTATCTGTGCCTGACGTTTTCTTTGTGGGAAGCTTTTTAAATTTTGAATGTAATATTTTGATAGCTATAGGACTGAGATGTTTCATTTTTTCTAGAGTCAGTTTTGATCATTTGTATCTTCTTGAGTTTTTGTTCATTTCATCTGCATTATCCAATTTATTGGCATAAAATGGTTCATAACAATTCATTATTATCCTTTTATTACCTGTAGCATCTGTAGTGATGGGTCTTCGTTCCTAATATTGGCAAAACATGTCTCTTTTTTTGTTAATCACTCTAAGTTTCATCAGTTATTTGACCTTTTGGAGACCCCCCATTTGGATTTGTTTATTTTCTCTAATATTTGTTCATTTTCTATCTCCCATTTAGTTTTCTTCTACTTACTTTGGATTTTATTTGTTCTTTTACTAGCTTCCTGAGGAGAGACCTTATATCACTGATTTTAAATTTTCTCCTTTTTTATTATAAACATTTAATGTTATAAATTTCCTTCTCATCACTGCTTTAGATGCATCCCACTGATTTTTATGTTATTTTTATTTTTATTCAGTTTAAAATGTGTTTTGATCTCCTTGTGTGTATTTGGGTTTGTTTTTGTTTTGTTTTTGTTTTACCCATTTTGAACAATTAAGTCAAGTTGTTTGATGGTGGTGTTTAGATTTCCCATAGCCTTACAGATCTTCTATCCACTTGTTTTGTCAATTACTGAGAGATGAATGCTGAAATCTCAAAATTTTGAATTTTTCTGTGTATCCTTTCAGGTCTATTAGGTTTTGCTTCCTGTAGTTTTAAGCCCTGTTTTTAGGTACATGCACACTTAGCATTTTTATGTCTTCTTGGTGAATTGCAGTTGTAATTATAATCACGCAGTGTCTATCTTCACCCCTGAAATATTCTTGTTCTGAAGTCTGACTTGAATAATATTCATACTACTACTTTCTTACAACTTTAATGTTTACATTATATATACCTATCTATATCTCTAACTAATCTTTATTTTTATTCTACCTGGGGCCTTGATATTTTAAATGCTCTTTTTGATACTGTAATATGTAGTTGAATCTTGCTTTTTTATCCAGTCTGATAATTTCTGCCATTTATATTTAATGTAATTTTTATGAGCTTGGGCTTAAATCTGCCATCTTATCATTAGTTTTCTTTTTGTCTCGTGTATTTTTTTTCCCCATTGTTCTTGCCTTCTCTTGGACTGGATTTTTTTAGTATTCCATGTTTTCTCTAACATTGACTTATTAACTACACCTCTGTCGTCTTCTGTTTTGGTTTAGTTACTGCTCTAGGGCAAGGGTCAATAAACCTTTTCTCTAAAGAAACAAGTAGCAAATATTTTAGGCATGGGGAGCCATACTGTCTGACTCACACCTCTGCTCTTTTAGGGCAGAGCGACCATAGGCATTACATAAATGAATGAGCTTGACTGCTTTCCAGTAAAACTTTATTACAAAAGCAGGCAATGGTCCTGAATTGGGTCCATGGCTTTATGACCCCAGCTTTAGGCTTAATGTGCATAATTAACATCACAGTTTGCCTTCAAATATTATTCTAGTTAGCATATAAAATAGTTTCACCTCACTTTTATTATACTTTATGCATACATGCACACACATGGGTTCTGATGAGAAGTCTGCTAGCAATCTTGTTTTTATCCTTTGTGCATAATATACTGTCCCCCCCGGTTGACTCTAAAATTTTGTTATGTGTCCGTCCTGCTTGTGGTTCATCAGGCTCTTGGATTTATGGATTTATAGCTCATCAAATCTGGGAAACTTTGAGCGTCATTTCTTTCAATGTTTTTCTGTTCCCCTCTCCTTTTTCTAGTACTCCAATTTTATGTTTTAGATCGCTTGGTATTACCCTACTGGTCACTGAAGCTTTGTTCTTTCTTTTTTTTTTAGTTTTAGTTTTTGGGTTCCAGTCTTTTTTTCCCTTTGGTTTGAACAGTTTCTGTTCCTATTTTTAGATCCACTGAACTTTCTTCTTGAGTGTGTCTAATCTGCTATTAATCTAATCCAGTGGATTTTTAATTTGCTACTCTGTTTTTTATGTATAAATGGTTTATCTGAGTCTCTTTTAAAATAGCCTTGGTTTCTCCTTCATTATAGTAATCTGTTACTATGTTACAAATTATTCCAATATTTACTATCCTAAAACAGCAAACATTTGTTGTCTCACAGAGTTTTTGAAAGTCAGAAACCTGGGAGCAGTTACCTGGGTATTTCTGGCCAGAGTCCCTCTCGAGGGCACAGACAGGCTGTTGGTCCAGGTTGCAGTCTTCTCCGTGCTTGACAAGGGCCAGAGGCTCTGCTTTCAAATTCACGTGTGTGGCTCCTGGCAGGCTTCACTGTCTCACCATGCAGACCTCTCTGCAGGACTGCTTGAGTGTGTCCCCCGGTGCGCGGGAAGGAGACAGCCAGAGCAACCCGTTGTCTCTTATGCCCTAAGCTTGGAAGTGGCACGCTGTCGCTTCTGCATTTTCTGTTGGTCATGCAGGCCCACCCTGGCACGATGTAGGAGACCACACTAGGGTGGGACTAACAGGAGGCAGGGCCCTCTTGAAATTGAGCAGCCATACTCCCCACGATGCTCATGTTTTTCTTTGAAATCCTGCGTCATGCTCATAATTGCTATTTTAAAGTCCTTTTCTGCTAACTCCATCGTTTCTGGGCCTATTTCTGTTGGCTGATTGTTCTCCTGATTATAGATCACACTTTCTTTTTGGCGTGCTTAGTGATTTTTTATTATATGACAGACATTGTTAATATTACGTTGTTAAGTATCTGGATTTTGTTTTCCTTTGAAGTGTATTAGACTTTCTCTGGCAGGCAATTAAGTCATTATGGGTCAGCTTGATAACTTTCAATAATTACGTTCAAGCTTTGTCAAGGCTTGTCTAGATTTTCTTTTATTCTAAGGAGGACATGACTCTTCTGGGCACTGCATTGCTAATAAATGCCCTGAGTGCTTATCAAGAACTCTTCACTTTAGCCAGTTAAAACTCACAAGTCTCCCAGGCCTGCGTGACCTTTGGGAGTTGTTCCCTGATAGCCAGTGTGCTTGGTTCAGCCTCGTGGAGTTGCCTCCTGTGCATGTAGAATATATTATTTACCAGCCTCAGCGAGACCTTTCTCCAGGTTGCTAGAAGCCTTTCTGTGTATGGCTCTGTCCTCCACAGATTCCCCCCAACCCCTTCCACTAGTGAGACCACCATGCTGTGCTTGTGGTGTACCTCCCAGCTCCAAGTCTGGAAGATGCCACCAGGTAGAGCACAGGGCACTCATACATTTTACCATATTTGTCTCTCAGAGATAGCAGTGCAGTGTCTGTAAATTTGTCTGTCTAAGCTAGGTTCAGTGGCTCAGTCTGTAATCCCGCGCTTTGGGAGGCTGAGGTGAGTGGATTGCCTGAGCTCACAGGTTCAAGACCCACCTGGGCAACTTGGCAAGACCTCATCTCTACAATAAATCAAAAATTAGCCAGGCGTGGTAGCACACACCTGTAGGCAACTCCACGAGGCTGAAGCAAGCATACTGGCTATCAGGGAACAACTCCCAGGAGCGGCCACTGCACTCCAGACTGGGTGACAGACTGAGACTCCAACTCAAAAAAAAAAAAATTTTGTCCATCTAACACAGAAGGTAAGTCTGGTCTCTGTTACCCAGTAGAAGTCCCAGTTTCACATCTGAAGGGGGTGCCAGCTGCAGCGTGGGGTTTCTAGCCATGAGCTCAGAGTAGAGGCCCTTCAGTTTGGAATGGGGTGGGCTTCAAGGGCCCTGTGATTCCCAAAATCATATAGGCAATGTGATATGTGCTCGTGAATAGGTTCCTGGGGAGAGAGGTCACAGGGCTACTCACGGCCTCAAGTGTTGTATCCCCAACGGTGGTTAGGATTCAGTGAGAAGGGAACTTGGGAAGGAGATCCTCTGGGAATGGAGCCTCGCTCTCACATGCTGTCCCGCTAGCTCTGATGACATTCTGTGTGTGTGGCTCTCAGGTAGAGCAGCTAAAGCTGGGGCAGCCCCAGCCAGGGCTCTGGGCCCAAGGACCTCACCTTCTGGGGGTAGGAGGAAAGTGTTCTGCCAGATAATCCAGTGCTCCCTCCAGCCAAGACAGATACCCCAGAGCTGGGACTTTTAAGGAAGGCCAGACTGACTTGGGTAAGATGAATAGTCATCTTTTAGTTTTTCAGTTTTGTTTCTAATCGTTGTTATTTTCACTTTTGCTATGGAGCATGTTAAGCACATATAAAAGTATAGAAAATAGCATCAAGAAATCCCCATGAACCCACCAAACCCTTCTTCTCCCTAGAGTGTTTCGAAGCAAATCCCAGGCATGAGACCTTCTTAACTGTAGTCACTGAAATACTTTAGTATTTATCTCCAAGAGGTCAATGGCGCTGTAGGACCTCAACTCAGGTCTTGTTATCGCAGCAGGGGCAGATCTTCGTAGGTGAGGACAGTGGGGAGAGGGCCAGCACGGGACAGGGTGATGGCATAGGAGCGAAGGAGAAGAGGAGCAAGGCTCGTGCCACTGGGCCTGGCCACAGGGCTCCGGGGCTGCAGCTGACCGTAGAGGCCCTTAGCCTCCAGGGGAGGAGCAGCCGTTGGGCTAATTTGACGTGGCTCGTGCCTGTGAAGACGTGACCACCCTGATGGGCGTAAAGGCTATGTTGATGTTGGTCCATCCCTGAATCACTGATGCTCACGGCCTGCTGCACCTGCCCCTGCCCCACCCCCACCCTGCCCAAGCTGTGGGGCTGGTTTTACCGAAATAAACCCTGTTACGTATTCTGCTGTATTGGCCGGCTCTGGCCGCCATGAAAGAGCACCCCAGCCTGAGAGGCTCAAACCACCGACACTGATCTTCTCCTCTTTCTCCTGAGATCAAGGTGGGCCAGGAGTGGGTCCTGCAAAGGACTCTCTTCCTGCTTGGCGATGGCCTCCTTGCCCTGCAGCCTCGCATGACCTTCCCTCCGTGTGCTCGTGGAAAGAGAGCTCTGGTGTCTCTTCCACTTCTCATAAGGGCACCCCCTGTTGGATCAGGGCCACCCGTATGACTTCATGTAACCTCAGTGAGCTTCTTGAAGGCCCTCTTTCCAAATAAGTTTTCCTTGGGGATTCGGGCTTCAGCATCTGAATTTTGGGGGACGCAATTCAGTTCATAACAATTACTGTCCATATATCTTGCTTGTGTCACTTAATATATATCATAGCTATTCACTGTGTGTGTGTGTGTGTGTTTATGAACTACATGCTATTTATGGCACTTACCATCTTACATGAATGAGATCATATAACTGTTAGAGAGTTTTCCTGGAATAATGTTTTTTCTGCTTGGGAACCCTGCATAGTTCCCTGTCTCCCCTTGCTCCCCCCCACCCCCCACCCCAGGCTTCAGAGTGCATGTGAGCACCTGCTCTGTCCCTTGTATTCTTTCTTCTCTATTGGAAGGTTCTGAATGGCACGGGAATCAGCAGACGGGAGGATGCGCAAAGTCTACCTGCCGCAGACTTGCCCTCAGAGTGAGCGCTGTCCTCTTCCCTATACCCTAAAAATTGCTTTGTTCTTTATATCATGTTCAGTGCAGAGGAGGGGCAGGCTGCCAGCCAGGGAGGCATACTTTCATCTTGGTCTCCGGGCTCTTGCTTCCCATGTGCTGGGCAGCCACTGCCCATGGCTGCCCACGTTCTGACTAGCACCCAGCTGGCCTCAATGGGCGTAGCACAGACTCAGGTGTAGCCATGAGGGGTGGCAGGACAGGGCAAAAGCAAAGCCCCTCCAAGCAGCTTGGTCTGGACGGTCAGAGACCACGGCCCCTCTGAGGAGCTCTGGCCAGCCAAGGGAGCAGCTTGTTAGCCATCTCTGACGGAGGCAGAAGGAGGAGACCTTCCTTTGGGCAGGGGCTGGGCCTGAGTCGCCAGGCACATGTAAGCTTGTCTTGGTTGTGCTTGCCCAGCTCACCCTGCAGAGAGGAAGGAAGCCCTGGCTCCAAGTAGGCCTTGCCCGCCCCAGAGTTCCCAGGTCCAGCCTATGGACCATCCTGCTGGGCACAGGCATCCTGGAACCCAGTGGCAGCTCCTGGCAGGGTGCAGGTCGCCAGACCTGGGATTTAGTTGTTCTCCATGGCTGCAGAGCCAGAGACCTCTGTGCTCTGCCCCTGTTCTCCCCCCACCTGTCCCTCCTCCCTGCCCAAGTCTTCCTCTCCAGCTCTCCCCTCCCCGTGTGCTCTGAGTGCACAGGCAGGAGGGCCAGTGGGTCCCGCTGATCTACACAGGGCCCCAATTGAACAGGTAGCAGGTGGTGTGTTGTAAGATGTTTTTCCCTTCCTAGGTCAATTCCTAAGCCCACCAGGCAATCGATGAAGAACCGCCTGTCTCTGAGTAATGCTGATCTGTGAGAGCAACTCCATACCCCCTTCTCTTTTTTTAAGCAAACCATACTCAGCCCCAAGCTGTGCAGAAAGCCATAGGATTATTAGGATCAGAAGACTAGCCTTCTACCTCCCCTGCCTCCTCCCCACCCTTGTCTTGCCCTGGTCCTATAGTCGATGCTCTCCTTCGGCCTCATGGCCTGGCCAGTGTCTGCTCCTTCTAGCACCCGCTGCAACGTCTCCTCCCACGGTGCCTCTCTGACCTTCCCACGGTGCCTCTCTGACCTTCCCAGGCCACGTTCAGCCCTCTGCTTTGTGCGGTGCGTGGCCCTTGCCATGTGACGTCACAGTTGTCTGCCAGGGTGTGCCCTTCCCCTAAGACCGAGAGCACCTCAGGGGCTCTGGGTCTTGCCAGCTCCATACCTGGACAGTGGTGCTGGCCACTATCTGCTGAGTGACCTTGTCTTCCTTTTTAAGCACCATCGCCCTCGGATACAGACAAGAGAGTTGAGCCTTGGACAGCTGAGTCCAGGATCCCACTGTCCAGGCAGAAGCGCCAACCCCGCATGCGGGATGTTCGGAGGCTGGCCTGGCCTCAGCCTGGGCCCCTGTGCCCTCCACACCTCTTCCCCAGCACTGACCAGGAAGGCTGTTTTCATTTAGCCACCAGGGATGGCTTGGGGCTAGGAGTCCCTGAGCACGGCATCTTGGCACACACTGTGCCTACCTATCCCCCGAGCATTTGGCCCCCTACGGGGCTTCAGGGTTGGGTAGATGTGTCTTGGGGTTAGATGGACGTGTCTCTCAGGGAGATGAGGTTCGTACATCCTGGATTCTCAGAGGACTAAAAAGTCCTCTGAGCCACTGGCTGGCGGGAATCGAGGCTATGGAAAGAGAAGCAGCAAGGCTCAGCTGCTATGCTCCTTCCAGGGTCCTCGTGCCAGCTCAGGCACCACCCACCTGGCCCCTTAGGCCAGTCCCAGAAGAGCCACTTGGCTGTGTCCTTGAAGAAGACCCTACATGGCTTTGTCCACATGCCTCAGCACTGCCAGCCCTTGGCCATGCCCCCGTACCCCTCAGCTTCCTGCTCTGCCTTCACCCCTGCTCCCGCCACTTTTGAGTCCCAGCCTGAGCGCTGCCTTTCCCCAAGGGTCCTGTGATGCCATTCGCTCATGTTGTCATTCTGTGTGGGGCCCTGAGGACAGGAGCCAGACTTGCTCCTGCCCAGTGAGAGTCTGGGGGCGGGTTCCCGAGCCAGACGTGGGCCATGAGCCAGGCTCCTTGCACTCATGCAGAGTGGGGGTCCTCGCTGCCCCTTATGAAGAGGGAGTCAGATCCATGGAAGGTTGGGCCCATTAGCCCCAGGCGAGCTCTCCTGGCTTCTCCTCCCCAGTGGTCTTCCGCCCTGTGCTGTCGTAGCTTGGCCCGTCCACTGGGGCGGAGCCTTCTTTCAGATCGAATCCAGGGACAAATTCCCCAAAGTGAGATTTCTGGATCAAAGGTCATGACCATTCCTCTGGCCATGGCAGATACTGGCTTTTTGTATTTCCCTGTGATGCGCTCCCTGCCCTGGTTGTTCGAATTCACCGTGTGTCTTGACACTATTGACGCTCATCGCAGCGTCCTCTCCACACAGCGATTCTTACTGCAGGGCTAGATCTCCGCACGATGAAGGTTTGGAGCCACATTTTCATTCTGTTTTTTATTCATTCCAGAAGCATTTATTGGCTGCCTGTGCCTGGCCCCATGCGGGGCCCCGAGGCGCAAGTAAGAAGGGCAGGTCCAGCCCCAGGAGCCCGCAGCCCAGGAAGGCAGATCTGGGGACAGGCTCCATAAGTGCTGGAGGAAGGGAGAGCAGGCCCTGCCCTGGATGGGCCTGGAGGTGGTTTTCAGTCCGGACCCTCTTCTGGAGAGAGAAGCATTTTCACTCAGCTTAGTTCAGTTCCCTAGCTGAACTAAGCTGTCTTGTGCTGGTGGTGGGGAGGGGCGTGAGCAGAGAGGTGGCCCTGCCCCATGGGCTTCATTCTGGCAGGAGAGACAGGCAGACCAGCTGCGGGAGCAGGGGTGAAGGTCCTTCACCAGGAGCAGGCGTGCTGTGGAGGAGCCTGTCCAGCCCGGGGAGGCCACCCGGCTTCCTGGAGCCCAGGGCAGTCAGCCCAAGCTACTGGGCTTGGTCTGGCATCTGGGGAATGATGCAGCATCCACGCGTGTCACGGATTCTCTCTGGAGGGTGTGTCCAATTGCGACAGCCAAACCGTGGCAGCCCACGGGGAGCACAGTGCGTTTCAGACCCCACAGGGCCCTACCCCGTCCCCAGCACTCCAGCAGCTCCTGACCACGTCTCATCCCTGCTGCTGCATGAAGCATAGTGACTGCTTGTGGGAAGGAGAGAGTGGGCAGCCCTGCTCAGCAGTTGTGTGTGTCAGAGACAAACACTGCCTCCTTGTTTTGACTTTGGAATTATGGCCACCCCTGCATTCTCTCTGACGTCAGAAAGAAAGAAATGCCATTCTATGAGCCAGTAGGGAAGACAGCCTCCTCCCTACAAGCCTCCTCTCTCTCTCAGTAAAGGCTACACCAGCCCCTCCTGGGTCTTGAGACCAGCCACTGTCTGTCTCGCTTGTGGGGCTTCCCATCCTAGCCCCCAGCCCATGTCTGTGTGTGCCCGAGGCCAGCAGAATGTCAGAGCCCATGCTCGGCACCCGTCTTCCCTGCAGAAGGCAGGGGCTCACCCACCAGGAGGGCCAGCCTTTCGTCCAAGTTGAATGACTTCTTGCTGTGTGGCCAGAGCAAGAAAGAACACAGTTTGTTCCATCAGCTTCACGGTGGTGAGGAGGAACGGGCTTACAGGGTGTTCTAGAGCCCCAGTGTTAAAAAGATGCTGAAAGCAAACAGGCCATAACTTTGATCAGAGGTGATGGGAGCAGGGGGCTTCACCTTGGTCTTGATGCAGAAAGGGTCTGTGTTCACTGCCAGAATACATGGGCCCTCAGGATCCTGTGTCACTTGGCCTTTGCCTGTGAGGCCACTGTGCCTCACTGCACTGACGGTGCTGTAAAAGGCCCGGGTCATGCGGTTCACCATGGCAAGACATTTCGCCCTGACCCTGCTGACCATCAGTCTGAGCTGTGAGACTTGAGGATCGATGGCTACCTGTACCAGTTCTGCAGCCAGTGTAAGGTTGGTAGCTCTGAGAGGCTGCTGCCCCCAAGCCCTGGAACCCACCAAGTGACCAGAGCCGGCTGCACCAGGAGGCTTCTCAGCATGACTCCTGGGTTGGGGTGGGGGCGATATGACATGCATGTAAAAGCATGTGAGGTTGCTAGGCTCGAGATCAGGAGGTGCTCCCGGAGCTGTCTGCCTCCTGTTGTGATGCCTGTTGAGGCTGGCTCTCGAGAGTGAGCCAATGCTATTTCTTCTGCTCTTGAAGTTGACGAAGAACTTTCTTGCTTGCTTTCTCATTCGACCCTCTCTGCCACCCAATATGAGCTGTGGGCTAGGGGTCGTTTTCCTGGTGTCACAGGTGAGGCTAGGGAGAAGGTCCCTGGGGCAGCTGACCCAGGTCCCACGGAAGTGCCCAACCTGGGTCTGTGTCTGTGGCTTCTGCTCAGAATCCTGAGGCCCACACCTGGTTTGTTTCCTGGCTCTTTGGAGCTGTTCTAGAAGGACAGGCAGTGCAGAGTGGCCCAGACAGGCCAGCTTGAAAAGCAGCCCTTCCTCCCCAGGGTCTCCCTGAGTACCCCACCCAGATGTCCATTGGCCCCACTTGGGCTCCCCCTCTGACTCCTACATGTCTTCTGCTTACTCTCTGCCATAGGGGCATGCACCATGGCATGATGGGAGGCTGGGGAAGTTGGACATAGCACCTATTCTTCTTGACCTACGAGGGTCTTACCTGGGGAACCACTCTTTTGACACGGTGGTATCCTCTTCTGTACTGGGAGGAATGGGACGAGAGCTCTGGAGTGTGCTGTTTGTCTCTGTTTACCCACCACTGCCCACCTGCCCACTGGGACCGGGTTCCTATCTGGCCACCAGCTTCCTTCAGAGACCCAGTGGTCTAAGGGTTAAGAGCTCTAGCTCTAAGTGACAGCACTCAAGAGTGTGAGCAGCACATACCACCCCCCTAAAGAGTCCAGCAGACCAAGACTCCTTGGACATGGGACAAGAAATGCACAAGATGAGCCCAGGCCATCTTTGTCATACCAGAAAACAAGGAAACTTTCAAAAGTTATCTAGGTCACATCAAAGAGACCCAGGCAGCAACTCGAAAAGGCTCCCAACTGACCAAAGATGAGAGCATCTGAAGCACAGTCAGACCAGTAACTCTAGAGGGAACAAATGTGTTGAGATCCTTACGTGCATAATGTCCTGCAGCAAGCTTGCTCACATCTGGGGGACGCTCAGAAACCAACCTGTTTGTTTTGATGAGTAATAAATAAATGCAAAGAATTGAGAGTGGTTCTTGCCTTTGCTATGCAGACTTATAACCAAGTAGATAATCAGAGGAAGTTTATCTTTCAAGAAGAATTCTGCTAACACATAAGTGAAGGTAGACAGAAAGAGAATGTTCTAGTGGCTGTGGACATGGGCAGTGGTCACTGATGGCTGCCAACACCACAAAAAGAGAGAAAGCCAGGAATCCTGTGGTTCATGGTACAAGTACAGAACTACATGTGTGAAGATTCTTGCCAGGAAAGTCAACTATGATTGCAGCTGTTAGATCTAACTACTGGTTCATAGACACCACCAGGGATGGGTGAACATGTTAGCTCATGGGAGGCAGTTGGAAGAACCCAACCTGGAGACCCATAGGACAAAGGACTGATTCTCTGACAGATGAATAAGGGAGGACTCCGGTTATGAATGCAGCAAGAGGACTGTATTTAGACCCTGATTTGAATAAACTGTTTTTAGAAATTGAGAAGCAGTGGGGGAATGTGAACATTGCCTGGATATTGGATGATAGTAGGGAATTCGTGTTTATTATGGGTCTTTCAAGTGAACATCTTCTAGAACTGCAGCGTGAAATACACGCCAGTGACAGGATGGGACACAGGGACGTGACACACATTCATGGATGGGGTGGGGGTGTGGACGAAAGAAGATTATATGTCAGCTGATCATTGTTGATCTGGGTAATGGGTAAATTGGGGTCTCCACTTAGATGTATGACTTTTTTCATCTTTCACGTTGAAAGCTTGATTTTTAACATAAAAATAAAGGACTCTGGCTCCCAAGGTTCAAACCCTGTTTTTCTCCTTCCTATCTGTGTGGCCAAGAGCCCTAGCTCCTATGAGCTCCCGTCTTGGGCCATCGGGCAGGAGGAAGAAGACACACACGTGACAGGCTCAGCAAAGTAAACTCAGAAAATGTTGCATCAGACTCCTTGGCTTGCAGCCTTGTTGTGGGGTCTCAGGGAGGGCACTTCATTCCTGGGGTTGCCACTTATATGTCTGGAGAACATTAGTCCTGTCCTGAGGATCCTGAGTTTGTCTCACGTGGCTCTCTGTGGGCACAGAGAGAGTTGTCAGCCACAGCTGACCAGGTACATAGCCAGGAGCCAAGAAGGTGAAGAAGAAGGGGTGCATGCCAGCCTTCCCAGCAACAGCATATGGGGACATCCTGTCTTCACAGGGTTGTGTGCCCTTTCCCCCTTCTAGTCTTCAGGATTGTGGTTCAGAAACAGTCACCGAACACCTGCCAGGCACAAGACCGTCTCATGTCTCTGCCCGCCTCCTGGCACTGCCTGTGGACGCTTGCTGAACCAGCGAGCAGATGTGCATTTCTGACATTTCTGAGAGGACTGGTGGCTTGCCTGGTACTAGACGGTGGAGCTAAAGCTCAGACCCATGGCCAAGGGACTTCCTCGTCCAGCTCAGGAGAGGGCCGCACCTTCCTCAGTGGTCTGTGCTCAGGCCTGTGGGTGGCTAGAAGTGTATTTGCACTCACAGGTATCTCTTTTTCCAAAAACATCTCTTAGTCTCCCCTGAAGAGGCACCACTTGGATATATCAACTGGGTCGCTTGTGTGCTCAAGTGTGCATTTTCCGTAGGGCACGTCCCCATGAGCCAGCTGGTCCAGTTCACCAGGGCCTCTCTCAGCCTTCTATCTGAGAACACAAGAGTCAGGCAGCAGTGGAGAGGTAAAAACAGACTTAATTCAGCAACTGTAGTAACAGGGGGAAGGAGACCTCCATATAGTACAGGGCTCAGCCCTGAAGACAGGACAGTGGGGCTCACAGCCAAGGAGCAAAGGGTGGTGACAGAAAAGAACCAAGGGGAAGAGTCAGTCCTGGGGTGCTGGCCAGCTGAGCCAACAGGATTCTACCTGAAGGCAGGAGGGGGAAGGGGAGGAGACCAGATACTGCTGGGAGGAAGGGTCGGGGAGGAGGAGCCCAAGCAGACATCGAGGATGGTCGGATGTCAAGGTGCATGATGCAGAGACCCCAAGTTTTCTGAGGACTAGTTGAGGGAGCCTGCATGGAATCTGGTCCCGGAGAACAGACTTGTGTTGCTTCTCTGCCATCATAAGACACCCGGACACCGAGCCCCGAAGCCATCACAGGATATGTGGGTGCTGCCTTCTCTGACTGCCTGCCGCCTCCATCTAGGGAACCACAGCCTGGAAGGTCACTCTGTGCCACGTCTCTTCTGCATAACATTGGAGGCCCTGTTGGGGCCCTTCCCCATCAGCCTCAGTAAGGAGGCTTCCTGTATAACCTCTCAAGGAACAGTTTTTCAAAGAATGTTTGAAACACAAGATTTCAGTTCTCCCTCACTGATAAAACTTAGCTTGGCTGGGTAGGTTATTCTCGGATTCAACAACACTTAAATAAAAAATCATCCATCATGACCAAGTAGGCTTCATCCCTGGGATGCAAGGCTGGTTCAACATTCGTAAAACCATAAATGTAATTAAATACATTAACAGTTGTCAAAATGAAAACCACATGATTATATCATTAGATGCAGAATGATAAGATCCAGCACCCCTTCTTGATAAAAACCCTCGAACATCTAGGCATACGGGGAACATACCTCAAAATAGTAAAAGCCAGCCAGGCTCGGTGGCTCAGCCTGTAATCCTGCGCCTTTGGGAGGCTGAGGTGAGTGGATTGCCTGAGCCCGCGGGTTCGAGACCCGCCTGGGCAGGCGAGGCCTCATCTCTACAATAAATCAAAAAATCAGCCGGGCGTGGTAGCACATGCCTATAGTTCCGGCTACTCGGAAGGCTGAGGCGGAAGGATCGCCGGAGCCCAGCAGTCGAGGCTGCGGTGGCCGGGAGCAACCACTGCACTCCAGTCTGGGCGACAGAGTGAGACTCCACTCAAAAAAAAAAAAAAATAGTAA